>NC_142090.1:78067402-78372089 GCF_054644295.1 Miniopterus natalensis
CACTGGGGCACAATGGGACAAGGGACTTGTACTGTATAAAATCATAGGTAGCGAGCCTGGCGAATTAAACTGAGAAATTAGCCCTCCCAGTTGCCCAGCTATATTCCAGAGTGGATCATGCTGGGGTCTGCTGGAATTTCCCCCCTATACAGATATATGTACCTGTATGTTGCATAATACTACACATGTACATGAACATACATATGTGAATATATTAAACACGTATATCAGTTCACCCGAACTGAGGCAAAAACCAACAGCAATAAAATTATCTCCAGAAACTCTTTTCTCTCTCCTCACCCTTATGAATAAAAGGAGTCAATGCGTATGTAATAAGAAGAAAGTGGGTGTTTACGAAAACAAATCCTGCTTCAGGACGCTTGCACCGTGGCCGGTTCAAATCTCAGGCCTCGGAAAGGCAGCCAGCAGCCGCAGGGAAATCCAGTCGGTGCCTGAAGAGCCCATCCGCCTACAGCTCAGCGTTTCATAATCACAGAGCAAACTCTGGCTTCTCGGTGTTCAAAACCCTCCAGCACTTTTTCATCGAAGTGACACAAAATAAAGAAGCACGTGGTTCCTGCCCATCTCTTGGGCCTTTGACTAAAAGTAAACCAGTTCAGCCGGGCTGGGTGTGGTTCAGTGGCTGAGCGTCGACCTAGGATCCAGGAGATCGAGGTTCGATTCCCGGTCAGGGCACAGGCCCAGGTTGCGGGCTCAATCCCCAGTTGGGGGCCTGCAGGAGGCAGCCGATTAATGACTCATCACTGATGTTTCTCTCTCTCTCTCCCTCTCCCTTCCTCTCTCTAAAATCAATAAAGATATATTGATTTTTATATCAATATAAAATTGGCTGTTCCCAGAGACTAGACAGGGGCTGGCGCTCGGCTCGAGGGGGTCAGAGAAAGACAGAGAAGTCGCCAAATTAGGACTAAAGCAACTCGACCTTAAAATTCACTGGTCGGGGAATCTAGAGAAGGCTTCAGCAGGAGACAGAAGAAGATGACATGGTTATTTTCAACTGGCCAGAAAGGGGACAATGGCTGACAGAAACGAAATGGGCCTGGGAAGTGAGCAAGCGAACACGGGGGCTCCAGGCGCCCCGTGCGTCTCCCCAGGATTGGTCTTGGCCGGAAGACTCAGCTCCCCCACATCTGGGTTTGACATCTAAGCTCCCTGCACCTTTACTCCAGCCAAGGCCACACGTACAAGTCAGAAGCTGGCCGGACAGGGGCCCAGCAGGAGTCACTTGAGGGCCAAGAGAGGCCACAGGTCGAACACGAGCACATCAGGGGTCTGCTGAGGGGACAGGCTGGCTCCCGGGCCGACTCCCTCGCTAGGCGCAGGCCTCTCCGAGAATATCTTGCTTAAGGTGCCTGTGCGTGGACGCTTTTTCTTCTGATTAGAAGCAAATTTGTTAACTTCTCATTACAAAAGCCACGCTTTAGAAAAACTTTAAAAATACAAATAAAAATTTTTTTAAAAGCCAGATGCTCACCATAAACATTTTTAACTGTTACCTACGTAACAAGGGTAATAATAAAATAAAATAGCTGCCTATGTCTATTGATCAATAACTACATGCCGGACACCCTACTAAGCATTTTACAGATATTACCTTATTTAATATCACTGCCAAATGTGTTTTTATAAAAAGTATTAAAAAAAAGGTGTAAACCCCATTTTATGTTTAAGACCAAATGTCATGCTGAGTCACTAAGTTATATTGCTCAGCATATATTTGCTTGTTTGTTTATTTATGATATACTTTATGCATTTATTTAGTGATGAAAGAATTTGTGTCTAAAAATCTGAAGTCTTCCCATTCAGAAACATGGAATATTTCTAATTTACTCAGAGCCTCTCTCAGTAAAGAACTAGTGTTCTTCACGTGATTTCCGATGATTTCTGCCCATACTTGAGTTTATTCTTTCCCTTTGATGCTAATTCCCCAAGCGCTCGGAACTAAGGATGGTAATGACTTGGCCATCGCTTTACGAGACACTCACTCGCCGATGGTCATTTAAACTAGAGCAGAAGTTTGTGACCAACTACTATTAAATAACCATTCTTCGAAGGGAGAGAAGCGTTGCTAACGTATACCTGGCAGTTACCGAAAAATGCCCTTGGGGATTTATTTTGACAATATTGAAAACGTTCTCTATCTTATCCCAGAAGCCCCAGCCCAGTTCTAGGGGTTTATCCAAACCCGGTCCTGCACATCGCCCCAACTACGACCCAACTTGCTTTCTGAGAACTGTCGATCTGACTTTATTCCAAGGAAAAGACCAAGGCTCTCCATAGAATCTCGGAGAAAACTCCCAAACTATAGTCAGCCCAGTTTTTCTCGCTCCTTCTGAAAACCGTTTATCACAAAGTCTGGAAACCACCGTTATCAAAATACCACCAGAACCATTTTTACAAACCATCATTTTCAACCGTGTTGGGTTAGGACTCGACGGGAGCCACTTGGGCAGGTCTCATTTCCCCCCCTAGCAATTTCGAGTGTCACCGCCAAGCAATCCAGGGGCAAGAATAAGCATGTAATTACACAGTTAAAGAGGAACTATATGAGCATTTATTTGTACCCTCCAAACTCAAGGGATGTTGGCTACAATATCCCAAAGAGGCCTACTGTATGTTTTCAAAGACTCAAACTGGTTTCCTTCTTGCTGCTTCTGCGGGTCTTTTTATAGCTTTTGTTTCGGTGCACAGTTTTGCTGGGTGAACGCTCGGGCGCATTAGATGAAACGTTCAAAGCCACGCACCAGTGTTTCCCGTGACTGTAATCAGCTGCGATGATTTGAAGCAATTTTACCCTTGGCCCCACATTATTAGTGAATCATTGCGAATTTCCCATTTTGCAACAAAGCAATAAAACAGTGGTCTTGACAATTGCCGGTCGTCAACAAGCTTCAAGCTGGCAGGGCCGGCACAGAGCGGGGTTCGGGGGGCCTGGCGGCTCGCCACTTCCAATAATGAACTCCTGCCGGCCTCTTCCTCCCAGCCGCGATGTCAGCTGGGGGCAGAACTTTGACCGATTCCCCGCCCCGCGCGCTGCGCCACACAGCCACACGGCTGCTGGGCTGCGCCCCACACGCGAGGGCATCCCCCGGGGCTTAAGTGATGGCTTATAAAAGCGCTGCCTGTTAGAGAGAAGTGCCTTCCGAACAGTTTGGAGTCAAATGGGTCCGTGGAGAAAGGGGCAGCCTCAGCCACACTCCCTTATGACCTGGGCCTCCTCGCACGCACACTCGATCCACCCAGACCTCGTCACCCTTATTGCCGGGGTGTCTCTGTCTTGACATTCCTCCTTTCAGTTGCCAACCCCTGGTTAGCTCTCGGGCTATCGCCTAGTACACAGTAGGCAAAAATAAATAGCTGATAAATGGGTAGGTAAATAAGTGAATGGATGAATGAATCAATGAGTCCACCTGGGTGGCCCAAAACATAGCTCATTTTGCCATCTAAGTAACAGCTCTTCCTCGGCGGTCGGCGCCAGGGCCACACAGCTAGCGAGCGCCAGAGCCCAGGGTTCAAACTCGGGCAGGCTGGCTCTCGGCAGCCCAGCAGCACGACACGCAGCAGCCGGAAGGGACTAGGTCTTTAGGAACTTGCCCATGGGACAGCGGAATCAAGAGGACAGACTTTCTTTAAAATATGTGAGGGTTGGACAGTCTGGCTTATGTAGCCCTGGATATTAATACTTTTCATGGCTCAGAGCTGATTCTAAACCGAAGCCATACTTGGTGAGGACAATATTTTTTTTCTGCCAGAATCATATAGTAAAAGACATCTGCAATTATTTTTTTAAGTTGCAATTAAGCAGTAGTCTTCTCAGCTTAATGCTTTCGTTAAACATCAACGCTAATGTCTTTTTCCACATACCAATGTTCCAAATGGTTTTTATTAAAATAGATATACTCCCAAATATGAGCAGCCGATCTCTTCACAGTTTTGTTCATTAAAAGGGGAATACAAAAAAAGAAATTTGACAGCTAAACAGTCGGGCACACTGAACAAGGGAAGCCTTTTGTCAAGTTTGAGAACGGCGCAGGTCTCAAGATTAAACGGTCCTTTTTTCAGGACGGCCAGGCCAACGTTATCTTTTGTTCTAATAAGTAACCGCTTCCAGAAATGCGGTCTCCTGCGGACTAAAAGGAAAGGGAAGTGTTTGTCACACTGAACTACACTAATGCTCACTGTAGATGACAGCACCGTTTATACGTGACATTTACTCTGGGACTCACGAGGCCACTTGGGACACACGGGGACATACTAAGGGTTCAATAAACATAAGCTTGATGGGTCAAAGGGAGACTGGGCGGAGGGAGGCCCAGACTCTGGGCTTATCTGCCTCCCACCTCACTCACTCTAGAGTCCCAGAGGGCCATGCAAAGGTAACGCCTTAGAAACTCCAAGGGTGGGAATTAACCGTCAGTGGTATGAAGGATCTCTGTGGGGTGAAAAAAATTTCTACAACTCTGGGGTGATGGTTGCACAACTCTGTAAATTTACTAAAAATGATTGAATTGTACACTTCGGTGAATTTTATAATATGAGAATTACGCCTCAATAAAGCTGTTTTTAAAAATCTGCCCATCGTGTCGTAAAGCCCACGGTCGGGAACGCATGTCAGACCCTTGATGATGACGCTCCGGCTTATGTCACGTCGTATCTGTTCTTCCACCGTGTCCCCAGCCCTCCTGATCCTCTGGGCTGCCTGCAGCATCTCTGACCTACCCCACCCCCTGCGCCCTCCACTCTACACTTCATCCTGGGTCGTGTCATTGTCTTAGAAGCAGGGCCAGGGTCACTTGATTTCATTCTCTGATGTCACCACCTTAAAATTCTTAATAATTTTTGAGCCAAGGGACCTATGTTTACCTTTCGCACTGGGTCCCACCCATTATGAGCTGGCCCTGCCTGGAAGATCAGGGGTCCCCCGGTCTAGATGGAAGTTCTGGCAAATAATTCCTAAGGACGGTCACGTCTGGTGCAGTGATCTTTTAAAGACTGATTTGCAGAGTCTTTATACAAACACTGACTTAAATTAAATGTTGACATAAACGGGTCTTGTCCTGGGGGAATACAAACTCTGTCTCTCTGAGAAATTCTGGGAAATCAACAAATTGCAACGTGGAAGCTTCAGACGGGGAGTCCAGGAAGGTAACGAGACGTGTCCTTCGAGCGGCCGTCCATGCAACTCCCCACCCCGGGTCCCACCTCGGCTCCCGGAGGAACGTGAGCCTTCGAACACCGGGGCAGTGGAGGGAAAGGATGACCCAAGTCAGCGCGTCACGTCAAGAGCGCCGGGCGCCGCCGCCGAGACACCGTCTAGCCGCGGTGCTAACCGCTCTTCCGAGGGCGCTCCGATCAGTCCAGGGACGGGCCGAGGGCAGCCTGGTCCTGCGGTGCCAGACGGGTCCCCGAAACAATGACCTAACGCCACGTCCTCACGGGGGAGGGATGTGCTTTCCCAGGCTGCTCCCCGGCTCCACTAATGCACAACGGGGTCTTAGGTCACATTTTTAAAATAGCGCAGCTGTTAATGTAACTGAGTAAATGAAATTTATGATTGACCCCAAAGAAACGGTTTCTCAGAAACCTTGAGAGTTCTTGTTATCTCCAAGAAGAAAGACTTCTGAGAACCCCACTTTACAAAATAAAATGCAATAAACTCCCGGCCCGCTCCGCGCATCCCGTTAGCATGACAGGGAGCCCCGACGGGGCAACTCCCGCGCAGTGAGGGCCTCTGGAGGGCCCGGGAAGAAGCCCGCTTACGTAAACGTGCTCTTTAGGCCGGGGGAGCTGCTCACTAACGTCAGGTGTTACTGTTGCAACGTGCGACAGCCCTGTCTTCCCCTTAACTCAGGGTGTCCCAAGGCTCCCTTTTCCTCCCTCACAGGTCAGGCCGTGCCTGCCCCTGCCCTGTCCCTGCCCCCGCCCCTGCCCCCGTCCCTGCCCTGCCCCCGCCCCTGCCCCCGTCCCTGCCCCCGCCCCTGCCCCCGTCCCTGCCCCCGCCCCCGCCCCCGCCCCTGCCCCCGCCCCCGCCCCTGCCCTGTCCCCGCCCCCGCCCCTGCCCTGCCCCCGCCCCTGCCCTGTCCCTGCCCTGCCCCCGCCCTGCCCCTGCCCTGCCCCCCGCCCCTGCCCTGTCCCTGCCCCCGCCCCTGCCCTGCCCCCGCCCCTGCCCTGTCCCTGCCCTGCCCCCGCCCTGCCCCTGCCCTGCCCCCGCCCCTGCCCTGTCCCTGCCCCTGCCCCTGCCCTGTCCCTGCCCCTGCCCCTGCCCCTGTCCCTGCCCTGTCCCTGCCCCTGCCCCTGCCCCTGTCCCTGCCCTGTCCCTGCCCCTGCCCCTGCCCCTGTCCCTGCCCTGTCCCTGCCCCTGCCCTGCCCCTGCCCTGCCCTGCCCCTGCCCTGTCCCTGCCCCTGCCCCTGCCCTGTCCCTGCCCCTGCCCTGTCCCTGTCCCTGCCCCCGCCCTGCACACTTACGGGTGCTGCCCAGGCACCTCGCTAATCCCAGGAACTGATGAGTAGGGTGTGACCCCAGCCAAGCCCTGATGTGTCCTGAATCAGTGGCTCTCTCTAAACCTACAATTCCGGGGAGGTGGAGAGGGGGAGGGGAGGGGAGGGGAGGGGAGGGGAGGGGAGGGGAGGGGAGGGGAGGGGAGGGGAGGGGAGGGGAGGGGAGGGGAGGGGAGGGGAGGGGAGGGGAGGGGAAGGGAAGGGAAGGGAAGGGAAGGGAAGGGAAGGGAAGGGAAGGGAAGGGAAGGGAAGGGAAGGGAAGGGAAGGGAAGGGAAGGGAAGGGAAGGGAAGGGAAGGGAAGGGAAGGGAAGGGAAGGGAAGAAGGCAGACCAGGAAGGAAGACCAGATTGGAAGAAAGACATCGGTTTCAAAACAAACTCCAAACTTATGCTGTTTAATATCAACACTGATTAAATCAAAGGATTACTGGAGTCAGAACTACTTAAAATGTAATGAATCTGTGTCTTAAACAGCTGTGTGGAAGAAAACATTCTTGGACAGCCTGAGATTGAGCTCCTAGACATTTCCTTTATTTATTTATTCATGCATTTATTTTCTTATTTATTCCTGTATTTATTTATTTAGTAGAGGGTTTTTTTTAAAAAAAAAAGGGGGGAGGGCTTTAAATTGTTTCTCAGAAAATCCCTGCTAAAGAAACAACCAGCTCTGGATCAGCCAAGGATTCTCAAGATTAAGAAAAGTACAGAGATGCGCACAAGTTGTGCAATTCAAAGCACGTGTTCCCAGCGGCACTGAGGAGCTAGGACAGGGCGGGCCCATGGGCCTCCCGCCGGGCTCCCCCTGCCTCCCCCTCACTCTTCCAGGGCGCCTCCAAGTTCAGTCCTTCCTCTGCCCCTTCTCAGGAGCCGGGCAAGACACCAGTACAGAGATCTGGAACTTCAAAATCTGCCTAAAGAGAAAAACCACACGCAAGCCTAGAGGAAGGGTTCAGAGAGGACAACCATGAGCAGACTGTTTCGTGATCACACATGAGACACCCCTGGGAACCCCCAAACAACTGAGGTAAGACGTCGTTGGGGGGCAGGGAGGTGTCAATGCAGGTCAGGAAAATTTTAATTCCGTGGATATGATTGATTTTGCACCCATCATCTGGGGGGGTCAGAGGAGGGGTACAGAGACTAGGGTTCAAGGGGTAAGTCCAGCACCCTGAAGTCGGTGTGCCTGCAGTCGTTGGGGGGAGCTATGTTTCAATGGCTTGATGCAGAACAGAATAAATGGCTGCATTAGAGCGATGGAAATAATAGAGTTTCTAAATATTATGGAACCAGTATTAGTAAGTGTGACTCTTTTATAAGCAAACATATGCTGAATAATGATGGCTTACTAGCACTCGTCAGGATCTTGGGAGAAAGACACTGTATAAATATCAACTGAAATCAGTTGAAGTCATTGTTTCCCATTCTACGGAGCCATTTTATACGTAATATAATAAAGTTTTGGTCTCTGATCCTCACACCACACCATCAGCACCTGCTTGGCATACTGTCTGTAATAATTAAACTCTCATCAGTTTAAGCCAGCTGCTCTGGGAACATTTCTTATAGGTGTCTTTCTTATCTAATAATTATGCTTTTGGTGTCCAACACCTGCCAATATGTAGCAGACACTATTTACGTCATTTCATTCTGAGATCATTTAAACAATGTTGTGAATATGTCTCAGCTGCCTGATCAGAGAACAGCCCTGACCTTACTCCGTTGGAACTACGGCCTGCTCGTTTCTGAGCATTCAGTATGAATGCTTAACCCCACAGATAACTGCTGTTTTCCAGGCTAACACCTGAGTCGGCTGATTTAAAGATATTCTGGGGTATGCAAAGAATCGCAGTCTAAGCTAGACTTGGGGAGGGGCTTGAACACAAAAATACCAGAGGGCCTAGCTGGCAGGTATTCAGAACCGTAACTCAGGACAAACAAGAAAGGGACACATAGGGACCCAAGACATATATTTTTTCAAATCTCCCAAGTGAGCAACTACAAGTTAGAAGGATGGATGGATCGACTCTACGTCTAATTTTCTTCCTGTTGCATAATATAATCATCAGTTATAGATACGAAAGCTTTGGATATGGGGGATGAAAGGAAAAATGTTTGGAGTGGGAAGTCTCACAAAATCTTACAAAACAATGGAAACATTATGAAATAGCAAATAGTTTGAATCCCAACATCTGTAAAAGATGTAACAGAGTAAAAAGTGACAGAAAATGAGAAGGCCCGAGTCCTGGTCCTGAAGCCACACTGACGTACACTGCGACCTGGACAAGTCTTCTCATCTCTCTCAGTATCTTTGCTCCTATGTCAAAGAAAATGATGGGCCGAAGTAATAGCTTTAAAAAACAAAACAAAACAAAACAAAAACCTTTTATAACTTGCTAGATGCAATAGACCCCGAGTTTTCTCTTTTGGGACAATATTGATGCTAAAAAGCACACAACCCACTTCTCAGCGTGTCTTCTCCATTGCTCTGTGCAGAAAACAGGGTAAAGCATTAACCCCCAAGGAAGAGGAGCTGGAACGTGGCAGCCACGATGTTGCTGAGTCACTGTCGGTGTCCGACAGCCAAGTCCCATTTCCTGCATCTCGTCCATGTCATAAGCAGTAGCAAGTGCTCTGAGCGGAGGAAGCTGTACACAAAGGCAGGCGACAATCGCAATGCGAGGTAGAAAGGGCCCCGATTATTTTGATGCTCCAGCTCTAATTTTACTGTAAATTTTATTGTATGGCCTTGAGTAAGCTCCTCAATTTCCTGGAGCCTTAGTTTTATCATCTGGATAGGTAATTATTATTATCTAAACAACCTTTGTCATAAAAAGAACAAAAATTTTAAAAATATTCACACCTGATGATGAAATGCATGTACTCTTTGAACCAGGGCAGGCTGTAAAAAGTGAGCTCTTGGTAATGTCACAATCGGAAGTCGCCGTGACCATTTCCCACTCTCCCTCGGCCATTAAGTTTCACAGGCCCAGCAGCTGTGCATAAGGGACCCTGGGATCTCCAGATGGTGCAGGGACATCTACAAAAGAAGTGAATCCAGCCTAAGGTCCACAGCCTTGTGCAAACCCGGGAGGGGTAACTAACAATTCCTAGGACCTGTTGTCATCGTTTTTAACTGGTTTACAAAACAGCAGCAGCAGGAACAGCAAAGGCTTGTTCGCCAATGAGTCCACTGCGGCAAAAGGCCCGGGTCTCACTCCCAGTGGAGCAAGAGCCAGCCTGTGACGACTCGGGTCTCTACCCACGAACCAAAGCCCCCACTGTCGGGACTCACGGGGCCACCATAACGCTCTCTAGGGATGGCTGCTGTCCTGTATCCCAACCCAGACCATCCTGGAGAGAAGCCCCAAAGATCCCGGGTGACCTTCGCTCCTTTCACGGGTCTGCGTGTCTCTCGGTTCTATTTCGGATATTTTTTTTAAAGGCAATTTCTTCCCCATGAGTAAGCCCTGTATTGTCTTTAATCACAGGGGTAGCTACTGCTCAGGGCCTCCCAAAATTATAGCGAGAAGGGAAGGGGAAGGAAGAGAGCCAGTGAGGCCCCTCTTGGTTAAAGGTCTATTTTGTAAAATCCTAACTGGGTGAGAAAGTCCATCCTGCAATTTTTGAGGACCTGAAATACAAACTGACCCCCCGGCTGCGACGGCTCACTCTCCACACCTCCAGTGCCCTGCTCTACACTGTGTTTCTCTTCACAGCACGGTGTATGTCTCCAATTCTTTTCATTTTTCCAACTTTGCATCTGAATCTATTTAATGGTAAACCATTTTTAAATGTTTAAAATTATAACATAATTATCATATATATTCCTAATTTTTTTAAAATTCTCATTTTGTGTAAATTTTGGCACTGCAAAAATGTATTGGACCATCAGTTTCTTATGAGCAAGATTAGATTTTCTTCTACTCAACTTTGAAATTCCCCAAGAAACCTCACAGGGGTTGACATCTATACTGAGTTGGAGCTGCTTATAGCTGGTGGGTCAACTGATTTCCCGGCAAAAGGAGCCAAATCTTAGGACCAAAACAAACAGAAAGCATCAGTTCTGAACTGTCACCAGCATCCAGGCCAAACAAATGCCTTTGTGTTTGTTCATGGTTTCTAGTTGGCCAGTGTTCCCCCGTCTAGCTGAGGTGCAGGCTGCCTACGGAGAGGGTGGACGGCCCTTGGCAATGGGTGCAGGTGCCAGAAAACAGGTTTATCGGGCAGCAGGCTTTACCCCAAGAGGGACATCTGTTCAGCAGGAAGCTCCCACTCGGTGCCAGCCTTCAGAACCATCTGGCTCTCTGGGCTTCAGGAGGCCACACACACACACACACCCTCCGTGCATGGACTGCCTGCGAAACCCAAGGAAGAGAGAGAAGCCGGCGAGATCAGTGTCTACCTCGCAGCAGAGGCTGAAGAACCATGGATGTGTCCCACCTGCCCCTGCCCCACTTCTTCCCCAGCCTTCTAGTCTTTCAGGATAGAAAAGGAACGTACAGCCTGAAAGATTCAATAAAGATCATCCAAGATGATGTCCGAGACGAAGCTGCAAGGTCCTAGATCTACTGGAAAGTCTTCCAACACTCATAAAATACTTCTTTTATTTATTTTTATTATTTTTTTAATTCTCACCTGAGGATATTTTTCCAGTGTTTTTCAGAGAGCACGGGAGGGAGAGAGAGAGAGGAACGTCAGTGTGAGAGAGACACACCAACTGGCTGCCTCCTGCATGTGCCCCGACCAGGGCCCAGGCCAGGGATCGAGCCTGCAACTGAGTACATGCCCTTGGCTGGAACTGAACCCAGGACTCTTCAATCCTTGAGCCAATGCTCTAACCACTGAGCAAAACCGGCTCAGGCAAAACACCTCTTTTAAAATAGCTTTCAAATGGAGGAGTTAGAGGAGCGAGAGGGAAAGTACCCTTTGGACGGATGACCTTTCATTCACCCTGTGGTTTGTCAGATCAGGTGATTAGAGAACAGGGACAGTGAGACTAATGTCACACGAGACAGACAGATACGGGCCATGGGTAGGAGAGTCACAGGCATGTCCTACTAACAGTTGTGTGTGCACACACATGCATATGCTTGTACACATGCATGTATGTGCAAGAACAAGACATAAAGCTATTGCTTAAATGGGTCCAGCATCTCCCCACAGCTGCCCCGTGTTCAGCTGATGTCTAAGGTGAGAAAAGCTGTTTAACTGCTCAAAAAATGTTATGAGGATTTTACAATGTATACCTTACTTTACTAATTCGGAAGCTTAAGAGGCAGTGAAAATAAGAGAAAAGAGAGCGGTAAGAAATTCTAGATAGAAAGGGGGATGTAAGAGTGCCAGGAATCAGAGGTGAGAATTATTGCAGCTGAGCTCTGATCTGGCTCTCCACTCAGGCAAAAGGAAATCGTGAGAAGTGAAATAACCCTCACAATGTAATCAGAGGAAGTGCTGTCAGCTCACAGGAAGACAGGCCCTTTCTGGCACTAAATTTAAGGGAAATTTATTGCATGAAAGTGTAGCGAGATAGATTGATATTCCCACAAATATTAACAAAACGTTAAATAACAACAAACGGTGCTGCATGAGGCAGGTCAGTACAGGAGTTTTGAGTGTGAGTTTTGCAATAGACAGACCTGGGTTCAAATTAGGAACTCGGACGTTGAACAAGGAGCTTTTGATTTCCCTAGAGTGCAAGTGATGTTACCTACCTCTGAGGTTGTTCTGAGGATTGGATTATATGCCGCAGGTAAAGGACTGGCACAGTAGCTAACTAGCAGGTACACAAGAAATGTTGGTTCCATCTCCCATCCCTCGCCCCCACTCACAATGGTTGGATTCAGGTCTTCGTGTGGATGGAACAAAAATTAGAGACCTAATGGAAGGCCTTTGCACCGAGGGTGCAGATGGTCCAATGGTCCGAATGAATTCCTAGCCAGATGCAGCAACAGAGTGTGGAGAACCTGAAGGAATGGTGGCTGGCCTGGCCCTTAGAATGACAACCGTCTCAACCGAAGTCGGTGAGTTACACAAACACAGGGTGGGGCAAAAGGAGGTTTCCAGTTGTTTGTAATGAAGAAATTACAATAATGAATAAATAATAAAACAATAATAAGCTCTGGGTTTCAAGAACTCACAGCTGGAAACCTTCTCTTGCCCCACCCTGTATTGGCTGTTGTTGACAAGAGAGCTTGACAGTCATTGCCAAGTGGTGGCAATAACACCTTCTTGACTGTCTCACCCAGACAGTGGGCCATCCCACCTCCACGTGGAGGGAGGGCTGGCTGCGGGAACGATTACAAAGCCAATTCTTTGTCTTGAAAACATACATGTGAACCTCTCAAATGCTTAGACAAGACTGAACTGTGACTACAGAACTCTGTGTCAGAGCTCTGGAGCAACCATTTGAACATGGCATATGTAAGAATAAAAGTCACCTACTTAAAAACCACCATAGAATGAAATTTTTTTTTTATGGCTGCTAAAAAAAATACCTTATTTTTAATAGCAGTATCAGCAGGTGGAAAAATGGATGTACACATATTAGATGGATGACTAACTACTTGGCAATCCTTTACCACATGTCCGATCTGTGCTAGGCCTTTGCACATGTATTATTTCCATCAATTCCACCAACAGGAAATAAAGGTAATACATTGGATTATCATCATCAATTACGCTTGTACACATCTAGGTACAACTATAAGTTTAGATTAGTGATCCACAAAAGAACTGTTAAACTAAAGAAAGCTACATGATCATGTAAATGGTCCATAATACAATTAAAGGGACTGGAGCAGAAAATGACCTTTAGTAGCAAGATTATGGTAATTTAGTCACCATGTACATTGCTCTGAGTATAATTAACAATTTGGTTAACACGGGCAAATTCTAATATTAGAAGTTCTTTAGTTAAAGGCGGGATTAACCAAAATTCATTTCCATGGCCAAATTCCAGCCCCTGGCAAATTTTCTAACGTCTGCACATTTTCTCAAATGATGAAGCGGGTCAAGAGCACTGAGCCAAAGCAACAGTTTAATTTTAGCAACTCTCTGGGCAAAAGCCACTGCAGCCACGAAGGTCACAGCCAAGGTTACTGTGCCACCTCCTAAGGGCTCTGCTGTCAGAAACACCACAGATCACTTGCAAGTATGAAAACAGGACGGAGATGGAGAGTTTCAGTAACGGAGGAGCCAAGACACCGGGAGCATTTTCAGAAGCTCCTTCCAACCCAGAACTTTTCTCACCTCCCTGAAGACATCATTCATTCTGTCAATATTTACGGCTGGCTCACTGTGTGCCAGGCAGGGGGGCCGGGTGGGAGTGAGCGTGGGTGACAGAATGACATCGGACACAGGGGACTGGGCGATGCTCACCCGCACTGGGGAGGGCCGTCTACTTGACTGAGCCCACCCATTCAAAAGCCAATCTCCTCTGCAAACACCTTCAGACACACCCAGAAACGTTTCATCTTGGGCACCCCAGACCGGTCAAGTGGACGCATAAAATTAACCATCACGCTAGTGAAGTCACCTTAGAGGCACACACATGTACATGGCCCCCAAACAGGGCGAGAGCAACCCCTAGAAAACAACCCCCACCCCAAGTCCCAGGGGGAGACCTCCCAGGAGAGTCCTGCCAACCAGCATGAAGCAGGGAGCCCAGAGGCGCTGGGCACACATAGCTGACAAGAGTCACCTAGTTGAATACAGGCCCGGCCACATGGCCTTGGGCAAGTTACTGGTACTCTGTGAGGCTGTTTCCTCATTTGTACCCACCCCACAGGGTCCACTGCAAAGATCAAATAAAATAATAAGTAAAAAGTAATTACAACAGAACATGACATAAAAAGGACTGTCTGTTTAGATTCCATTTTTATGAGAGATAAAAGCCATAGCCAGAGTAAACACCACACACACACACACAATACCCCAAGAAGAATCACTTTCCACCTCCCCTGGTATTTTGCACAGACTTCTACGGCACTATTTAGTACAGACTGGATGCAGATCTGTCTCTCCTTCTAGACTGGATGCTTTCTGAAATCCCAACAGGCTTCATCTTTCTCATTTCATATCCTCAACGCTTAGTAAAAGTGCCCAAACATTTTTGTTTAAAATGTCAAAGTGGAATGAAAACTTCTGAATCATTTAGATTCGTGCAGTGATAACTTCAAGCAATATTCTGGAAATTGAAATTCAGTGTCTTTTCATTTTGCTGATGTCTTTTTAGATGGTTCACCATAAAAACAATATCTATAAAATAAGGCTAATTTGTACTCTGAGGTCCCACTAATGTGCTAAACCATCAGCCCTGAAGCTTCTCTTGATGTCCATCCAACTTCATTTCTGCAAAGTTGAAGGCAACCCACTGGACCAAATGAAGCCGATCCGTCAAGGAGCCCAGCCTGTCGCAGACCTACAGAGATCCCATCAACAGATCCTCCCTGGAATGGGGACACGCAGACCCTCCTAAACAAGTGAGGTCGCTGGAATCCGTTCTCTTGCCCACAGCGTGGTGGGGAAGAAGGGACACGCGTGTAGAGGAGCTGACAAGCCTGCCGGTGGAAACTCGGACTCACCTCCAGGCACTGTGGTAAGATTCTGTGAACGGGGTAAGTTCCTCAATATCTCTGCCAAGTGGACTGTGCGGCTGTGAGCTCCGAGAGCGCATTCCTAACAAACTTTATTTGAGGTCTGCCTTGAAGAACACGTAGGGTTCAGACGAGGGACCCTGAGGGCCAAATGCATGTCCAAGGAAAAGTCATGAAGGTGAGAAATCATGGAGTGATGGGAAGTAAAGATGTTTAAAGGGAGCACAGAATATGGGATGGGGACCCTCTTGGCATCCAGACTTATATAATCATACAGCAGAACTATTACTGATGATTTAGGAGAGTATTTGAATGAATAAGTGCATAAATGAATGAACAAATGAATTAGCTTAGGCCTGGCATTTTCAAGATAAAGAAAACTATGGCTATGGTTTCTATAATCCATTTGCTGGTGTCAATTGCAAATTTCACCTCCCTCCCTCCCTCTCTGTAAAGGATGTTATGAGACAGCCTTCCTCCCTCAAATTACATCCACTTGAATAAAAAAAATGAATGACAGAATTTTAATTATGTCATAGTGTTTGCATGTCATTTCGTTTTAATCCCAGGGATACGGGATATCAATATGAGATAAATTGTTAGTTTCCTACCACCAACAAAGCAATGCAGTATGAGTTTGCTTTTCTTGCCTTTCTTGTGGTCGCTGATATATTTTTTTAACATTTAAAAGCCTATTTGCTCCCCACCACTTAGTACACATACACATGAAAGACTGGCCTCGCGATCTGTCAATGAAGTCCTCTCCTGCTGGCTCTTATGGCTGAGTTATTTCTAATTAAAGAACTAAGAAATAGGACACAGGGCTGCACAACCGGTTCCGGCAGAAATGTGAACTCTAGAACAAGACAGATGAAACAAAATCAGTACAAAAGTCAGAGGGATTAGTGAAAGCTTTAACATACGGCTGGCAATGGTGGCAATCTCTTCTGACCCACGAGTTTGTTAAAAATTATATCAACTGAAAAACAGCCTCACCACCGTCGTTAAGTTCTAATCGAGTTTCCACTCTGTAACTGTCAAACGTCCTATACAGTATAATGATTTTTCTCACACTGAAGTTCAAATGATTTCCAAACATACTTCAGAAGAACTTAACCTCTCTCATGCAAGAACTTGATGAAAATATGCATAATTATTTGTCATAGCCCCAAACTGGGAACCACCCGAACATCCTTCAATGAGTCAATGTTTAAACACTGCGGTGCATCCATGCCACAAACTACTGCTCAGCGATTAAAACAAAAATACTGACACGCACAACAATTTGGATAAACCTGGAGGGAATTATGCTGAGTGAAGGGTCAGTCTCAAAGGGTACATACTATATGATTCCACTTAGGTAACATCTACAAAATCACAATATAGTGATGAGGAGCCAGCTAGCAGTTGGCCGGGATCGGGGATGGAGGAGAGTGAGGGGTGTGGCCGTCAGGGAACAACACGCCGGGGGCTCAGAGCAATGGCACAGTGGAGTCTTTTGACGGTGGAGGTCATTACACGAGGTTACCCCTGTGACAGAGCCACACAGAGCTACACACATGGGAATGAGTGTGTGCATAGCTGATGCCATTGGAATAAGCTCTATGGACCGCAGCGATGTTGACTTCTTGGCTTTTGCACCGCACTGTGGTCACGCAAATTGTGACTCAGCACTGAGGGAGGCCGGAGGGCGGGTGCACAGGACTTCCTTATGTATTTCTCCATAACCTCCCGTGAACTCTATCGTTATTTAAAAATAAAAAGGTTTTAAAATATGTGATCGATTGGTATCAGCCTGTGTCACGAGAGTTATCTCTGCCACGTGGAACAGTGTGCATCCTGAGTGCCAGACCAGGTACAAAATAGACTTTGTGAAGAAAAGAGAGACGGGTGAGAAGAGATGTGCAACCATCCCTAGCGGACCTGGACTGATGGCAAATCTGATTTGGGGAACATGGCACAAAGCTGTCTTTAAGTTTTCCTTGTACCTTTATACAACGGGGACATTGTAAAGCAGTCGTGCAAATTAAAGAACTACACACGGCATGCAGGAAAGGGCTCAGGAAACATTCACTCTCCCAATAAGAACAAAGAAAGGAAAAGGGAACTCTCAGTCATGTCACCCTGCTTTCCTGACTCCCTTCTTGCGCGACCCTACTTCTTGATAAAATCATTGCTCCTCCTTCAACCACCATCAGAGACAGCAAGACGACACATAAACTCGGAGCTCGTCTCTTGGAGGCTCATTTGCTGTGCGTGGGCCTATCTTTAATCCCCGGAGCCCCGAGTCCCAGAGCTGGGAGCTCCCAGGAGCACAGGGTCCCACACACAGTTTGGCCGCAGGGCTAAAATACTATAGCATGTTAATGGGGGTCATGCTTTGAACACTGAACACGCAAGCTCTCCACCTCTGTCTCCTTCCCAAGGTCACTGCAATTTCACCCTCTCAGTGAACTGCAGTGACCTGGACAGAAGCGAACAGAGCCCTAGCAGAGTGATGTCTCCAAGCCTCGGCTCAGTGAGGGGGCCCACCCAGGAGGCTCAACATGGAGCAGTCATGCAGGCCAGGGACCCGCAAAGCAGAAAGTGGTCCCAGAATCGGCCGCCAGAGAGGCCAGTGCCCCCGAATGCAACGGGCCCTCCCTGACCTCCAAGGTCAAAGCAGACAGGGCGGCGCCAACAGTCATCTTCCCAGTGAGTTACCACCTTTTCGGAGAACACTCGCCCATCTCTGAATGTGCCAACTCGTTTCCGTGGCTTTGTATGCAGACATCATAGCGTAGTAGGAGAGAGAGGTCAGGCGCCAGGTCAGCCCGAAACCAAGGCCAGGGTCCGGGCGTGGGTGGAGCGGAGGGGAAGGTGGGAGGCAAGGGGAGGTGGGGAGGGTCGGCGGAGACCAAGGGGCAGTGGGGCGTGACGACGGCCAGCAGGGGCCTGTACCCACACCACGGGAGGACGTCCCTGACACAGCTGAACATGAGGAGCAACCCCAGCAGGGCGGGCGAGGCCCCCAAACAGGACAGACAGCCCGAGGAGCCTGGCAGCCGTGGGCAGGGCCAGGGGGGCCGATTCCAACAATGCTGGAAAGGAGGCAGAGCCTGGCGGGGGGGATTTCACTGCAGTGGAAAGAGGCCGGTCAAGGTCAATGACCGGCTGGCTCAGACCAGCTTGCCCGGAATCGGTCGCTCGGCACCCAGGCCAGGGGCGCAGCTCCCAGTCCGTGCCTCCAGCCAGAGGCTCCCCCAGGAGGCAGGCCCCGCTCGCCGCCTGTTCGGGGGGAGCACGTGCTCTTTTTGATCATGAGGAGAAGGGCCTGAACACCCACCTACCTGGCTGTGTCCTTCCAGGCCAGCCAGGTTCTGGCAGCTTCTGGTTCCTTGTAACACCTTCCCAGGAATCTGCTCTGCTAATGAGGACCCTCCATCTGACAGCTGGTTGCACAAGCTGCTCCCAGCAAACAAACGCTGCCTGTTGAGATAACCAGTAAGATGCACGCATGCAAGCACGCACACACACACGCACACACACACACACTCTCCAGTACGATTCAGAAACCACAGTTTAGAACGAGTCCAGCACCAAGTGGAACAAAGGCAGCCTCGGGCTTGCACTCAGCAGCCCCACCTTCTCTCCTGCCAAGCGCGCAGCCTGCTTGTGCTCCCCCCACGAGCAGAAGGGGCCACAGCCTGCAGTTTTAGGGAAACGTTGGTGCCCCCCCTTCTGGTCGGCCACCTTCCCTGATCCCTTGATAGCCACACAGAAGGGACCTGCTGTCATCTCAGAACATCAAGGACGTGCCTCAGTCCCCTGAGAGCGGCATCCTGCTGGTGCCAGAGGATGGCCACTGAAGCACTCGCGGAGCAGGTCATCCTAACGCAGCCATCACCACCACGCACCCATCAGAAAGAGGGGCCCGATTCAGAGCACCGAGGGCCAAGGGGAACTCTCAGGCCTTGCTGGTAGGAGCACCAAACGGTACAAGCCACTTTGGAAGACAGTTTGGAGGCCTCTTACAAAGCTAAACACACTCTGACCTTGGGATCCAGCAATCCCAACCCCTGGGATTTACCCAAATGGTTTGAAAGCTTACATCCCTGCAAAAACCGGCACACAGATGATGACAACAGCTTTACTCATGACGCCTGACTTGGAGGCAACCAACATGTCCTTCAGGAGGTAAATGGGTGAATAAACTGTGGTCCATCCAGACGATGAAATATCGGTCAGTGCTGAAAAGCACTGGGCTATCGAGCCATAAAAAGGCTTGGAGGGCACTGAAATGCACGTTACTAAGTGAAAGAAGCCTATTTGAAAGTGCTATACATACTGAATAATTCCAACTATAGCTCATCCCGGAAAAGGCAACACTCTGGAGCCCGGCCTGTGTATCTCAAGGGTTGAGCGTCAACCCATGAACCAGGAGACCGCGGTTCGATTCCCGGTCAGGGCACATGCCCGGGTTACGGGCTCGATCCCCAGTCGGGGGCGTGCAGGAGGCAGCCGATCAGTGACTCTCATCATTGATGTTTCCCTCCCTCTCCCTCTCCCTTCCTCTCTCTGAAATCAATAAAAACATATTTTTTAAAAACTTTAAAGAAAAGACACTATGGAGACAATAATAAGATCAGTGGCTGCCAGAGGAGTGGATAGAGGGGCACAGAGGATTTTTAGGGCAGTAAAATTATTTTAAATGATACCATAATAATGGATACATGTCATTAAGCATTTGTGCAAACCCAAGAGTGAACCTTAGTGTAAACTATGGATTTGGGGTGATCGCAATGTGTCAACGTAGGTCCATCGATGTAACAAAGGCACCTCCCTGGTGCAAGATGTTGATAGTGGGGTGGCTGGCTGTGTGTGGGGGCAGAATTATATGGGAACTACCTGTGCCTTCTACTCAATTTTCCTGTGAACTAAAAACTGCTCAAAAAAAATAAAGCTTATTGATTTTTTTAAAAAAAAGAAATCCTCAGAGGCTGAGAAAAGCCAAACCCAAAGTATTGACATGCAAAATCAGCGGTGTGGTGTGTGTCTGTGTGTGCTGAAACAGACACCAAGTCATGGCAACCTAACAGAATGCTGTCCTTGCCAACAGGGAAAACGTGACTCCAAATATGCCACAAACGAAGGCGACTGCTTAGATTTTTTTTGCAACGGCAAAAAAACCCCATCAAAAATGGTGAAGAGGCTGGAGGAAGGAATTTTTAGCAATTAAAAATCACAACTCTGATCCTCTGTCAAGATGAGCCCTGGGCAGTATTGTGAACTACAAAAAAAAAAAAAAAAAAAACTTAAAAAAGAAAAGAAATGTTCTTTATCTGTCAGGCTAATATAGTGATTACCATTTCCTCAAATTCTTTACTTCATGTCTTCAGAGCAGCAAAAATCTAATATAATGTCTTACATTGAAACTATATTAAATATTCAAAAGCCAATCAGAAAAAAAGCATTAAGCAGGTCTTCTTGAGATTCAGATTTAATCACCTTTAGGGCACTGAAGTGACCATTTTCAATCTATTCAAACCATAAAGCTTTACGCTAATGTGGAAACCAGTACAACTTCAGAGTATTTACTGTTATTATTACTATTATTATTTTTCCAAGTTTTTACCCTTTCCGTGTTGTTTGGAAAAGCAAAGAATTCCTCATCTCAAGTTTACCTTTGTGATTCAAAGTGACGCTGTATACATGGTTCTGGGTTAACAATAATCTGCAGATTTTGAAAGAAACAGAATAAACCCAGAGATAATATTCACAGTGCTACCTGGGGCCTGCAAAAAGAGTGCAGGTAGGTGTAGTGAGGTGTGGAGGAGAGGAAAGACGCAGGAGAGGAGAGAAGGGGGGGTCAGATATCAGAGAATGTCATAGAAATAGACTCAAGGAATCGAGACTTGAAGAGCAGAATTTTCATATTTAATGATTTTCACCCAAACAGGTTTAAAACACTGTGTAACCGCTGTAGAAGGGATTTTCAAAGCAATGAACATCGATTTCACGCACCAGCGCATCTGAAGAGGGAGGCCTCGAAGACTATGGCCATCCATTTGTGCCTGTGAAAGACTGTCCTTAATAAGCGCAATAATGGGCCCTCCTGTTTTCATTGAGGCCTAGCTTATCACAGCAGAAAACGGGGAACAACCCGAATGCCTATCGCTGGGAGAACATCCCAATTATTTATGATTTAGCCAGTATTACAAATTTTTTAAAGAAGCAAATTTTTATGGGCAACGTTGAAAAACCTCCAAGATATGACTGAGTGAAAACACAACTTTGAAAATACATATTATCAAAATACACTCCCACACTGATAACAGTTGTGATATCTCGGGAGGAACCTGGGACTAGGATGGCTGAAGGGACAAAGGGGGGTGTCAAAGGGGACTGGACACTTTAGCCTTCTTTGTAACATTTTAATTTTTTATAGAGGGGATATATTCATATTTTACGCGTAGAGAAAAAAAACGCACACACTCTCACACGTGTTTATCCCAAATCAACATTTAACATATTGAAACACACCACGCTCATGTCTGTGCTGACCCAAGAATGAAGTGTCTCCCCCCACATCTGTCTGCAGTTGAACATGGAGATGTTTCCTATAATACAGAGAAGCCGTTCCTTTGAATTGTTTATTTTTAAAAAGTCAGATCTCTGCAAGTCTCCTCATGGGAAACTGGACACATCAGAGTGCTTCTACTTCTCTGTGTATCATTCAGGGTCTTGGGGATACTGTGAAATAGACACAGAATGAGAAGTGAACTAGAGGATGAGGTAGGTAGTGGTTTTAGTACCCTGAGAATATGTGTGTTTACCTGGGTGAAAACCACAAAGCTAAGGAGGAGTGAAAGTGAGATTTAGATTTGGGCCTCTCAGATGCCAAAATCCATGCTCAGAGTGCCAACGCCATCACTGCCTTGTTTGTAGACTTCTGGTATAATTATGCCCTGACAATGTCCCACACAAACCATTAGCAGTACGAAGTCACTGATACCAAGGAGGGGGAACCACCCACCCCACCAATCTAAAGATCAGAAGTCACCTTTAAACATGATTCATTTCCCACACAAGAGACTAATTTAGGGAAATTTTCTTTCTATTCAAAATAATGATGCTAAATGGGAAGCAATTTAAGCTTTACAATGGCTTCATCAGAGCCTCATCTGTCAAATCCCCAAACTGTGCTCCTGGAACACATTTCTCAATACAGAGAAATCAGCAGGGGGTGGAAATGCAGATGTAAAGCAAACAGGTGAGAAAGTATGGAGTCAGTGTGATCTAATGAGCATAAAGCATAGTCTTCAGGAATAGCTGTGCTCATGGCCATCACTAACACCACCACCACCATCATCATTACCATCACCACCATCATCATTATCACCACCACCACCACCATCACCACCATCATCACCATCATCACCACCACCACCATTATCATCACCACCATCATCACCATCACCACCACCATCACCACCATCACCACCATCATCATCACCATCATCACCAGCATCATCACCATCACCACCACCATCATCACCATCACCACCACTATCACCACCATCATCACCATCACCATCATCACCATCACCGCCACCATCATCACCACCATCACCATCACCATCACCACCATTATCGTCACCACCATCATCACCACCACTCCATCATCATCACCACCATCATCACCATTACCACCATCATCACCATCACCATCACTGCCACCATCATCACCACCAACAGCACCATCATTGGTATCGTTATTATTAAGCACCCTCATTTTTATGTCCTCTGAGGGAATGAGGCTTCTGTTTAATGTAACGGGCACTGTTTGCATCATAAAAAAGTTCTCATTCTATCTTTCTCTCACGATAATAGGTTATGAGTAAGCAGTGCTGACTGTCAACTCTATTACTATTACTAACAACAGAGCACACTAGAATTAGTAAAACTATCACAAAGCCAATGCCAAAACTTTTGGGAATTATAGATTTGGCATAACAGTAGGAGGACACGGTATGCACCTCACAGCCCATAGTGCACACATCAGGTTCTTAAGCTATCTAACGGCTGTGCTAATGAAACTCGATGATGATCTAAATGATAAAATACAAATGAAAGATTAAGGAACTGATTATAGAAAAGCCAACCCCACAAGCCCTCCATTTGTATTGACACCAAAGGGTGACAAGACAGCGGGGACAGTCCTATCGGCTGGTGGCAGAGCCCTGCAATTCACAAACTCGCCGTAGGAGGACCTGCCTTGGGACTCCAGACACAGCCATGCTTTCAGATGTACTGCACCGACACTGGGCCTGCATCACCTCAAGGGACATTTCTGTTGGCTGGGGTCCTAAGTAGGAATGCCTTCTAACCTCTATTGGGGCTCGCTTCGTAGCTTATAGCTTTCACTGAAATTGCTATGCTGAGTTACTTTCTGCACGCCCACATGTAAGGGATGGGACTTCGTGCACCAGTAAATTTGTTTTGTTTTATTGCCTCCTATGCAATAAGACCTACGTGTTTCTTTTAAGATCTCTGAATTTATGCTTTTTGAGAGATAATAGAATATAACAGCATGGAGACTTACAATTTCTGACTTGATTCAGTATGGAGTATACTCTATTTACATAAACCAAACAATATTATCTCTTCCAGGCCATTTCAAAATCTCTTTCAACGCATGATTCAAAGTGTTCTTAAAATTCTTCCTTATAAAATTTAAATGCATCTAATACACCTGTAAAATCTTATATGTCAATTACATAAACTATGTAACAAAATTCATAAATCTGTTACATAAGCAATGAATCATAGGTGAAAACAGTAATGTTAAAATAATAGCTAAAACACTCTATACATCTACTAAAAGCCAGGAAGTACACTCAGTGCCTTCAGTCTTCATCTCATTTAACCTTTACAACAACCCTATGTGGTAGGTACTATTATTATTTCTTTTTGTGCAGGTAAAGAAAGTGAGGCTTGGAGCAACTTTTCCCTACCTCAACACTATCGACATTTTAGACCAGATAGTTCTTTGTGGTGGTGGAGATGTTCTGTGCATTGTAGGATGTTTAGTAGCATCCTTGACCTCTATCTAGGTGCCCATAAAAGATCCAAGTCCCAGATGCAACAACCAAAAATGTCTCCAGACAGTGCCAAATGTCCCCTTGACTGCAAAATCGCTCCCACTTGAGAACCACTGATGTAAAGAAGTAATTTACTGAAGATCATATGCTTAGGAAATGGTAAGGCAGGGATTAAAAGCCATGCATGCTGACTCTAGAACGCACGCTGTCAACCAGTAAACTACAGTGTCGGTCACTCTGTGACAGTTTAAAGAGCAAATTTTCTCTCAAAGTAGAAAACTAAAACTGAAGATGAGTAATGAGTGTTTTCCCGTGGAAAGATCTTCCATGACCACACCGGACTGGGCCCTTCCACTTTGGGGTCCCAATTAAGGCCCATGTCCCAATGGTTATTGTCCCTGCATGGCTTGCTCCCCTGCCCCACCTACCCCAACCTTCCTTCTGACCTGTTACATGTGTCCCAAAAGACAGTCACCAATCACTTGTGAGGGCTGATTCCACCCTTCAGTAAATAAGTCAGAGTTCCTGCCCTCACGGAGCCTAAAGAACAGGGCCTATCTGCTTCCTACAAGTTGCTTTGGATGGCCCTGGACTGTCTCAAAGTCCAAGCCCTTTGCACACTGGCCCCTGAATTCTGGTTCTTCTTTGAGGGATTCCCAAGCCCTCAGTGACTGAGCACCATCTACATGCCAAAGACTTCCTATGTGCTTTACATGCCCTGTTCCATCCTGGGCTCCCAAGAACCCTAGGAAGCAAGTGTTGTTATTTCCATTTGACCAAGAAGAAACTAAGGTTTTGTTGAGTAGGGGAACCTACCCAAGCATTGCACAGGGTTTGTGCCAGGACTCAGACTTCAACCTAAGTATGGGTGACTCCCAACCACTGCTCCTGACCCAGCCCTATGCCCTTCCCATTTCATGGGCGCACAAAGACTATAGACATGCCTCTTCCAAAGCATGTTCTGGGCTTAGACTACTCCTTCCAGCTTGCTTAGAAATTTTCATTCAGATCCCCTCCCTTGGCCCCAAAGTTATGAGAATAAACAATGCTGGGCATGATTATGCCCATGTGGAGGGGCAAAGGGAAAAATTCAGGCAGTGATCCCAAGAGCTTTGAAAAGGT
Organism: Miniopterus natalensis; assembly: GCF_054644295.1. NCBI lineage: Eukaryota > Metazoa > Chordata > Mammalia > Chiroptera > Miniopteridae > Miniopterus > Miniopterus natalensis. The sequence continues at coordinate 78,092,721 of NC_142090.1, forward strand.
GTTATCCTATTAAATCTGAGGATGGAAAAATATAGCACAAGTTTTCTTTTATCTGATTCTGTTTTTGTTATTTGCTTTTTATGATCAAGAGTTATGGAGTCATGTATGACTAATTACATCACCTCAAAGCACTTTACGCTGTTAAGTACTAAAATAGACTGTTTTGGTAGGGGGTGGAAACCTGGGGGTGGAAGTGAAGGATTTTTCTCCCTTCGGTCACATTATTTAAACATAGTTTGTATTTTTGAGGGGCTTGGGGATGGGGAAAGGTTGGTCTTCATCAAACTTTCCTGAAAGCTTTAACTTTGGGGTTGAGGCCAAATGTGAAAATTTTCAAGTACAAAATGTCCCGATGAGAAAAAAACAATCGTTGGAGTGGGGAATGAACCCCAAAAGGCATATCTTTCTGACCTTTTGATTTTATTCAGCCTTGAGCAGTTTCATGGGGGTGAGAGCTCCCACAGCTGTAAAAAATTATGAAACCACCAGGGTGGAAAGGACTCCAGAAGCTTCTGGCACCTCAAAGACCTGCCTTTAAGTCCAAGCCCAACCACTTCTCTGCTTTGCGACCTCAGTCAAGTTACTTGCTTTCCTTGAGTCCCCTCATCTGCAAAACAGGATCACTGTGAAGATTAAATACGATAATGCACGTGCACCACCTGGCACACAGCAGACACACGGTAAATTTAATCGACAGGGTACCCTTCCGAAATATCTATGTTTTTGCCAAAGTTAGTGTTTTGGTAATTGTCCTTTTACTGTCCTTATTATTGGCTCACATTATTTAGGTGAAATTAGGAGTGTCTGAGCCAAGAGTGATCTAGCTGGTGGCCAAAGGACCATCACTATGGGGCAGGGACCTCTGTGCTCATGGGCAATGTTGCTCCTTGCCAGTGTCAGTTTTAGGGCAGAGTGTTGGCCATCACAACAAATGCCATTCAGTGGCTGAGCTTTCTTGTGGGAGGACCTTGGAAATTACAATCAGAGAAGATCATTTCTGAGGCTACAGGAACCAGACATCCTCATGTTTAACCTCATCTCTTAACAGAGAAGGACACCGGGGTCACAGAGGAGAATTTTGGCCCAACTAAATTAAGACAAAATCCTAATCAGGTTCTTAATCTTTCACCTACCCAGTGGTTCCCAAACGGAAGTGATTTTACCTTCCGGGAGCCATGTTTGGTCATCACAAGTAAAGAAAAGGGGGTTGTTACTGGCACCTAGTGAGTAAAAGCCAGGGATGTTACTAAACATCCTATTATGCACAGGACAGCCCCCACAATGAAAACATCAGTAGTGCCAAGGTTAACAAACTCTGACCTGCATTGTTGGACCCAGCGCCACCAAGGACTCCAAAAGCTGCTTCTTAAGCTGCTGCTGTTGGAAGTTGGACGTGGCCCCAGTTGGAAGCTCTCACCAATGACTGAATCAACCATGTCAACTCCGCCTCTTTAGCACTGAGGGCCACTGCAATTAGGAGGGATTTAGACACTTGCCTGCTCAGGCAACTTAAAGTCTGGGCTTAACTTCTGAAGCACAGTGATGCACCCAGCACGAGTGTCACTGAAGTCTTAAAGACACATAGGCTTATTGGACAATCTAAGAAATGATTTGGCAAAACACCACAGAACCACCAAATGATGTACGCCACGCAGTTATCAAACATTCAGGCTAATGCACCTCAAATAAATACATTTGACACTGTACTGAATATCTCCAGGATTCATCGTTTGAATGGAGGAAAGAGAAATTGAAGCATTGATATAAAACAAAAGTAGTCTCAAAGTTTCCACCCAAAGCTAGAGTTCCACGTTGGAAGAACTTAAATAGAAAAGAAAATTAGAGTCAATGATCCAAGTGATTATGTACTTTCTGGTTCTTGCCCATGCGTGCCATCTGGCTTGCTGACCTCATAGGACTCCACCCTGGCCAGTATGAGGCCAAATTGAACCTGACTGTGGGAGTATCTGGTGATCTGCAAAAACACTTATGAGTCATTTACCAATCTGAGCTTATTTACCCACAGTTCCACCTGCTAATTGTGACTTCAGTTCTACCCATGGTGGAAATATACGGAGCATCCCCATCTGATTCACTCATAAATTCACTCCACATTTAATAATATGGCCAGGGCACCATGCTCTTGGAGAGCATACCCAGTGCTCAATAAAATCACGATGACGCCAAGAGGACGAACGTGCACCCAGCCGGCTCTTGCACACAGAAGCAGGGCAGCAGTCATCGGAACAGCAGGATCTCTTTTAGGTGGAAAGATCAAGAAGGCTCCATGGAACAAAAAATGGCCTTTGAATTGGATCTGAGTGAAAAGATGGGATTTCAGCAGGTAAAAATAAGAACATCCATGAACACAGGGTGATAGGCGACACAAGGCAAATCCAGTGTGACAGGGAGGCCTTCAACCTGACTGGAACTCAGAGTGGATGGAAGGCAGTAACGGAGACAAAGGAGGGACACTGAGGTGGCGACGGATGCAGGAACCCTCAAAACCCTAGACATAAGATAGATCTTCATTAGCCAAAAGAAAGCCAATGGAGGTTTGTTGTTATTTTTTTAAACACACATAGCACAACCAGAGACACTGCGGACAAAGTAATCGGATGTGGGCGGGCAGAATGGAGAAGATGAAAAAACCACAGTAAAGAGAGTGGAAAGAGAGAGAGTGGGTAGGAGACTCTGCTCTACTCTAAGGGATGGCTAACGAGACTGGACCAAGACCATGGGCATGAAAACAACGCGCAGGAAGAGCCCACAACCTGTAAGAGACTCATTTCTCATGGGTGAAGGAGGAGAGGAAAAGGCCAAGTTGAAGGAACACACACTGCAGAACATATAAAGTGACTCCAAAGTCTGGGTCCTGGGTAATTATCAGGATTGAAAACAGAGGAGAAAAGACTGAATTGTGCCCAGATGATCCTCTGGGCTCAGAAACTGGCAGCTCAACGTCAAGGGCATTCCTGCTCCGATATCTAGATGCATCTCACAGACTCAGTTCTTGAGCTGCTTGCTGCATCTCAGCACCCTCTCTTGCCACATCTAATTCCTAACTCCTGCTACACAGTCTTTCTGGGTCTCTCTCTCTCTACCTCTCCCCAGACTCCTGCTGATGCAGCCGGAGAGTGACCATAAGGCATGAGAGAGTGGCAGTTGCCCGATACTCTGAACTCTGACCTAACCTTCCATGTAGACTCCCTCACCCTCCTTTCTCCCCTGGCTCTGTTTCACCTGAATCTGCAGTATTGGTGGGCCCTTTCCCATGCCAGCTGCCCTGGGCATTACCCTTTGTGGGATCATGTGTCCGTCTGTGATCTGGGTTCTAACCAGGCCGCTTTGCTGCTCTTTCTGGTCTGCCCTGACATCCTACCAGTCACCACAAAATCGCCCTCATTTAGTTGGCAATCTTGGAATGTAAACTGGACATGTTCTCACAGCTGATGCGCATGTTCTTACTACTCTGAGAATTTATTAGTCATCCCAAGTATAGGAAAATACTTCCTTAGGCTCTCAATATCAATACCACTAAGGGGATAGTAGTATGCGGGACTGGTTATCCATAAGAATATAAAAATAGGCGCCCTGGCCTATCCTATCACCCCTTTAACTTTCCCAACCAGTTATTCAGCTGTCATCTTTCATTGCAAAAGTAGAGGACAAGAGTCCACCGATTCTATGTCAATGATGCCAAAAGAGCTTCAGAATTCACGAGTCTTAATATGTCCCAAGAATGAAACAGGGACACAGCTCAGAAGATGCACCTGCTAACACAACAATACAACTGCTTCGAAGGCAGCCTTCCAAAGGGCGATATCCACTCCCCCTCCACACCCCCCTCCCGTGACAAGCTATTATTAACAGCAAAGGTGGCGGTGCTGCTGATGACTCATAAGTGTGCTAATTTGTGAAGGCTGATCATGGGCAGTCTTGACTAGGAATCATTTGCTGGATTTAATCAATTATTGGGCTCATCAAATGTGATTACTGAGCCACATAAAATCCAAGCGAAAGAAGGCATTAGACACTTGGGGATAAAATAACTCGTTTGCCCTGCAGCCGAGAGAGGTCACTCTATTATCGACATGTGCGAGATCCACTCGATCGATTATCTCCACATATGTGTGTCCTGGGCTGTCTTCCTCCTAATGTCCAGAATGTTTCTGAGCCATTTGCCCCTTTCGGAAAAAGCCTCAAGAATCAGCAAGACATACATTTTAAAAAGAATTAAAAACATGAAGGAAACAAAGAGTAAAGATTCTGGACTAGCCTACTAGGCTTTAATGAGCCCGTACTTTCAAGCATCATAAATAATACGCAATGCTGTAGGCTGTCTCTGCGAGCTAGTGAAGAGGGAAGCGCATAACGTAGGCTCCTCCCAACAGACCTAATTTTTCCCAATGGCCTTCAATACTGACATCTATCCTAGCCCTTACCGTCTTCTACTATAACTACTTTGCTCCCGTGTGTCTAACCTACAAGCCTGCGAACCTCTTCACAGAGGGCATTTCTTACAGATCGTATCTCCAGTGTTTACTTGAGTCTATGGCCATAGTAAGTACTAAGGAACCTTTTGTTCAATTGAAAGATTTTTGTACAGTTCCATGCATGTGGCTATCAGTATAACATGATTATCAAAAAAGGTGAGAGAGTCCTTTGGCTAAATTTAATTGCTCACAGAAATATTTCTAGGTTTATAAAATGAGTAAATGAGAACCAGAACTTGTACTATCTAAGCAGAGCTAGGATTAGTAACAAGCAAATCAACAGCAACCTTCCTGCTAAGGGAGCTTCGCTGCCTGGTGCGGCGAACACTCCACCCCCCGGTCATCCTGACCAGGGTATGTCCACAGTCCAGGCGAGAGCACTGGGCATGTGTCTGCAGAGGCCTCTCAGGTTTGCGGCTGTGCCTTTATCTGTACCTCTGCCTCTGATTGTGCTGACCGATCACAGGGTTCGCTAGCACTGAAACAGGGCGTGAGTGTGTCTGTGTGTGTCTGTGTGTGTGGATCAGAAACATTTCTAACACAGGTTCGGCTTCTAACATCACCTCTGATTGCAGTTCCTTTCTCCGGGGGCAGCCCAGAACCACTAGATTATTTCTAGGTGTTTGCTGCTATGTTGCCTGTGGTCTGACAATGCTTTCTCACAGTCACAAACGTCTCAGAGCCAAACCTGACAACCTGGAGCTGCAGCTGTGTGAGAAACAGCCTGATGAGAATTTTACGAAGAAGCAGGTTTCCCGCGTAAGCCTCTCCAGCTGTCAAATTCCTGTTTCGCCGCTTCAGCAAATGTCTTGGAATGAATGGCCCCGTGGACAAGGCTCATTCGCAAGGCAGGAGGATGGTTCCTCTTAATCATGTTGATCTAAAGCCTAATCCAGCAGGGTTTTCTGCGCAGGGGGAAGCTGCTGGTGCCCTTGCTAAGCCAGTAAAGAGCACTTACCGTTCTTTTGGTTGAAATTCTGGTCTTGGCAGAGATGAGTAACATTTCCCTTAATGCTAAAAGTGAGACTCATTGTCATCAAAACATTCCCTTGGGCAACTAAGATCTGCCTAGTCATTGATGAAATATATAAAGAAAGGTATCTAGGCCCTGGCCGGGTAGCTCAGTTGGTTAGAGAGTCGTCCCAATACGCCAAGGTTGTGGGTTCAATCCCTGGTGAGGGTACATACAAGCAGCAACCAATGATGCCGAAATAAGTGGAACCACAAGTCGATACCATATTCCTTCTCTCTCTCTCTCTCTCTCTCATCAATAAAATAAAAATAAAAAAATAAAAGAAAGGTCTGCCTCAGTTGAGTAGGGTGATGATGGCTTTGAAAGCTAGTGGATTTTTCCCTTCAACGTGGCCTTGAAAGGTGAATAAATACGTAAGTGAAATGAAATGAAATATAGCCCCCAAAAAAAAAAGTTTACACAGAGGTAGGTTATTTTTGTATCCCGGGCTGTCATGGAGACACCCTGGAGGATGTCAGCCATGTGGAGAGAGAGAGGAAACAAGGAGCACAAGGGCTCCCCATGTGTGGGTGGAGAAGCGACCTTAAGAGTGGACCCTCCACCTCCAGCAGCCGCCGCTGACACCAGGTGGGTCAGATACAACCCACTCGGCGAAGTTGCTCCCGAATTCCTGACCCACGAAAGCATGAGCAAGAAAAAGCAGTTGGTTTAAGCCATTCGTGTAGGGATGGTTTGCTGCTCAATGACAGATTAGTAGACATGGATCTATCCAATAAGAAAATATGTGGGTGATTAAAAAGATAGCTCAAACCAATCCGCTATTAATTTGCACTTGACATGACTTCAGTGAAGCTGGTACAAGACAGCCTGGTGGTGGTGTTTTTTTACATCAGCATAATAAAAAAATGCAACAGCATTCACGTCAGATATGCAAAAATATGCTTTTGAAAATAATCTACATAGTAATTTGAAACTGGCCGGGTTTGAGCAGCTCTCTTGTAACACTCTTACCTGACCACTTATCTCTCCTTAAAATAAAACTGAGGCAACTTGGAAACATCTCATACCCCAGGTTAACTGCCTGTGAAAGTGATAAATTACCTTCTACTACTGAAGCCCATTACGCTCTCTAACTCGAGTGGTTCATTTACATCCTGCTCGGTGGTTCATATCCAATTACTACCATGAGCCCGATGAACCTGAACGAGACAAGATTATTCAGCCATCTGTATCAGTTCACTATATTTAGAAAAGTATAGCAACCTCTAGGAAGATTTCACGTTTCAGTCCATTTTCTCCCAATGATTGGTACACCTCTGTAATGCATATCAAATTATCACACCACTACTCTGGACTATTGACTTTATTTGAAAACCATAGGACATAGGAGTCTCTGCTATGGTATGATATACCAAATACGCTTTCTTTTTTTAAATATGATTTTATTGATTTGAGAGAGAGAGGAAGGGAGAGGGTGAGAGAGAGAAACACCGATCGGCTGCCTCCCACATGCACCCCTATGGGAAACTGAGCCCTCAACCTGGGCATGTGCCCTGATTGGGAATTGAACCGGTGAACCTTTGGTGCATGGGGCGATGCCCAACCAATGAAGCCACACCAGCCAGGGCAAAATACATGTTTTCAAAAATAACTGACACTGCCCAGCCGGGCGTGGCTCAGCGGTTGAACATCAACCTAGGATCCAGGTGATAGGGGTTCGATTCCTGGTCAGGGCACATGCCCAGGTTGCGGGCTCAATCATCATTGATGTTTATATCTCTCCCTCCCTCTCCTTTTCCTCTCTCTGAAATCAATAAAGATATATTTTTTAAAAAATAAATAAATGACACAATAATTTCAAACTTGACTCACTAGAAAAGGTAACACTAAAGTGGTCATCTGAAAGTACCACTGTTGATACCTACTGGCATTCTAACTGCACCAGTGATTCTTGATCTGAATGGCATCTGTCTACAGCTATGATACCAAAGTCAAATGCAATCCATGAAAAGCTGACACGAGCCTTTGAGACGAAAGGTGGGCTTTGAATGCTTGGTGAACCAAAGGTCTAAGCAACTCTCTTTCTTTGGCATGTGCTTTCCAAATCTTCTCAATAAAATGGAGTAAAGGAGGGTGATGATGGATGAGACTCTTCTTGAAATTATCCCTCCCACTATGAAATCACAAAGACCATCGCTGCCCTTCAAGGAATTTGTACTCATGCCTTGAGCTCAACAGCACTTTGTCAGCAAATCAGGCAAAGGAGAATTTCAGGCAAAGGAGAAGTCAAACGCAAAAATGTGTAGTTAAAGACCCTTTTGTGCCTCCACCCATAAATCTTCAACACCCACACACCAGCCCCCTCCCAGCCCAGCCCCTCTCTAGCCACGGTTTTAGCAAAATCACCAGACAGCTCAGTAGGAACATGCTTTTTAATCCACAGGGTCCCCTCTCGTGTGAAGGTGGACACTCACTGTGCCACACTGAGTGCCTACGATCAATTTTTAATTACAACAGCAGCAGCGATCGAGATAAAGCAGGCAACTCGCTGAGCAGGGACCGAGGGACTGTTTATTACAAATGAACGTCCTCTATGAGCTACACTTGCAAAGAGCTGTGCCCCGAATGCCTCGCCCAACCGGCTGCCCTTCCTCAGAAGGAGGCTCTTACCTCTGGGACGTTTTCTTATATTTTCTCCTGTAGGAAAGAAGCATAAACACACATCAGGAGAGGGTCTGCAGTGGGCAGTGGGTTAGAAAGGTCGCTTCAGAGGGATGGGCCTGGAGGGAACGCTTTGCAGAAGGAGCCCTCTGTGAGGCGTGGGGGTCGGAGCCCAGTTAAAAGCTTTGGATTATCGTGGTATTTTGTGGCCAGATGCATATAACTGTGGTCTTCACAGTTACAAATAGCAGCCCAAGAGCTCGATGGCTCTGCCCCCTACGTTCTCCCTTCCCCTCTGAGGGCGCTGCAGCATCTTGGCTGAGGCCTAGTTTTAAAAACAGCAGGATCCGGGTTCCGATCCCAGCCCTTCCATTGCCCACATCCATGGGGCTGTTGAGCAGTACATGGCCAGAGGCGTATAAAGCATTTCTTCTGCTGGTGCATCGTAAATGGTCCATAACCATTAGCTGTTTGCACTGTCACTACCGTCACTACTACCCCATTGTCTCGCACTGAAGTCCCTTTAAAGATGTGCCTCTTAAAATGTAAATGCATAACTATGCGGCTAAACCTTGGGTAAGATCAGACACAAGGTCCTGGGGAAGGACGATGAAGGGAGGGGCAATGGGAAGGCCTAGGAAAGGTGACAGCTGCATCAGCCCCGTGCTAAGGGCTCGGCGGCGGGCTCGGTCTGGAAGGACACCTCCCCAGGACGCAGGAGTGACTGAGTCCTGTGCACCTCCCCTATTTACAGTCCCCATTTCCCCTCGGGCAAACCTGCTGGTCTCAGGGCTTCTACGTCTATCAAATGGGGCTAACACCTACCCTGGCCCTCTCACCCAGGTCATAGTGACATTTAATGGAAGAATGGCCATAAAAGTTTACTTCTCCATATCCCGTGTCATTCGTGGCCGGGTCAGCTTTGCATACTCTGAAGACCCTTCCGTGGAGGGGGAGGGAGGAGAAGCATCCCCGGGAAGCGCGGTGCTCCCCACGAGTGCTCAGTTCCACACTTGCCCATTACAGTCACTGCACCAGGAGGCCAGGCCGCCGACCGGCCGGCTGATAGAGAGGCATGTCACACGCTTAAAAAACAAACACACACCACAGCTGTTTCCAATTCAGGGTCCCTGTGGCCTGTTACATCTCTGTCCAAGTGGAAACGTACTTGCTGGTGTTAGGTGTCAGGTGAAGAAGGCAGCCCGCCACAGAGCCTGCAGTGCGACCCTGGTGAGATGCGCACTGAGACCTAGTCATCCGAAAGCAAACACGCCGCAATGACAACCATCACCCCGGGGTAACGGGGTCATGGGTCACTTCTTTAATTTTTAATTGTATGAATTTTCCAAATTTTCTTTTTAAAATAAGCATTATGAATACAATTAGAAAAAAAACATAAAATATTCATACACCTACATAGACATAGTTACATATATAGATAGATACACACACATATATGGGGCTATATGGATAGACAGAGATATTTCCATGTGTGCGTTAGATCATATAAATAGGGAAGGAGGTCAGCTAACTGGATTAGCTGTAAAGTGGGAAGATCAGAGCACCTCTCTCAAGAGCTCGTGGTGAGAAATGAATGAGCTAACCCCCCTGACTGTCGGCTCCCCAAAGGCAGGTTCCTGTAGGCTTCCCTGCTGTATCCCAGTGCCTAAAACAGTGCCTTGCTTTCCCTCCAAAAGCTGTGAGGCATGTGCGCTGAGCATCCACCCTCTCACACACGGACCCTATCACCAGTGACAACTCACACCCCCGGGCAGTGGCCAAGGGCAGAGGTTTCACCGACAGGCGCAGAGCACAGTGAGCTGTGGGTGTGCCCTTGCCCTCGGTCCTCATTAGAACGGCTGTCAAATGAACTGGGCTGAGGAGTCTCCAGCAGGACCAGAAAATAACCCGCTGAGAGTGCCAGGCCCAAGGGGAAGGGGGAGGAGCGCCCGCTGGACGCCCCTGGCTTCTACCCAGAAGCCCAACTAGTTCCATCCGCAGAGGGTGTCTTCAGGGGCAGGAAGAAGACAACTTTCGCTCTCGGCTTCCACAGAATTCTCCCAGCATTTGCCAAGGACCATACAAAGGCAGGGCTGGGAGCACCAAGAAAATCCAAGATAAACAAAAATAAGAATAGCTCCCATTTTCAGCACCTACCAGTAACAGCACTTAACATGCATCGTTCATCCTCATAATAACCCTAAGATGCACTGTCTGAAAGAACGTGAGTACTAAAAAAGGAAGTTAGGACATGTACTTGAAGTGTTATTTTATTACAACAAAAATGCGAGGGGTGGCTAAAGACGCTTTATGAAAGAGGTAGTCTTGTCTTGATTGATGGGTGGGGTTTCAACGCGGAGAAATATGTCATGTGCGGCGGGCAGGTAAGGAGGGCAGCCCAGTGGCCTCAAACCAGCCCGGCCCGGCCCAACCAGATATGGAGGGAGATAGAAGTAAGAAGGCTGCCAAGTGCTGAGGACAAAGGTTTCCAAAGTGATAAGGTTATACTTTTATTTTTAAAGATGATACCTGGGAAAGGGAGTAACCTCTTGCATTGCCTTGTCTCATCTTTGATAGACTTGGTTCAAAACCCAGCTTCCCCTCCTCTCCAGCTGTAAGGCCTCAGGCAAGCTCTATGCAAAATCAAGCTTCACTCTCCACATCTATCATGTAGGAGGAATTATCTCACAGGGTGTAATGGACTGACTTTGCCAGGTACTGTGCAAGCCACGTAAGGGATATTCTAAAACTGTTAGGTCCCTTTGCCCCTTGTTTTGAGCCTCTTGAGGCCAAGGGTCCTAGCAGGTGGATTTCTATATCTATCCCAAGCGCTTGCACATGGTTGGCACACAACAAATGCCTGTTGGCCAAATAAATGAATCATTTGCACCTGCCACTCACACCTGTGAAAATGTGGGTCGTGCATTTGGTTGACCCAAAGAAAGAGAGACCAAAAATATGATTTTCAGTCCAGCTCACCTTCCTGACACCCTGCACTCTCACAGATGCATTCTTGGCTTCCCAGGTCCTGAAGTTCTCCCTCCCTATCTTATCCCTTTTAGACAAAGACAGCCCCCAAATCAAGACAGACCAAATCCAAACAGTGTCATCTTATGCTGATGTTCAAAGATCAGTGCTTAAAGCAGAAGAGAAAATTCAGGTCTGTGGAAATCACCCTACTGAAGTCCTGCTCACAGATCAACGCGACTGGGCAAGATCGGCAAGGCCTGACCGAGCCCTGCTCACCTTTCCCTTCCCAGCTGAGACTTCACTTCCTACCGGAAACCCGCCAGGGCCTCCCCAACTCAGAAGCACCCCTTTCGTGGGTCACTGTGCTTATCATTCTGGAAAGTGATGATCTGCTGTGCTGGTGGCAAGAATGATGGCTTGTCTGGTACCTGCTAGAGTTTCTCCCTTGCCGGACACAGTGCTTAGCAAATGCCAGGTGTTCATTATACTGTTGTGAAACGAATGAGTTAGTTTATCAGGAAACTGACCCCCACGGTGCTTTCTTTCTACTCATGCCCCCTCTGTTTGCTGAAGATTCCCAAACCGTGGGGCATCTCCCACAGCCACGGTTCCCTACGCACACGAGGGAATCCACAAGAGAAGGCCGGGCCTGTGACTGCCCGGCACCTCCTCTGCTCCGTCTCTGTTATATAATGAACTCACTCTGACCTCCCACAGACGCTGGGAGGCTCAGAGAGCTTAAGTAACTACCTAAGGACACAGAGCCTTAAAGTGGTTGAGACCGAAAGCAAACTCTGAGGCCTTCAAAGAAAGTGGGGAAATTCTGCAAAGAAGCCAAAGGATGCCAGGAGGAAACTTAGGAGACAAAACAAAAGCTACAATAGAGCATACGGGGTTCTTTCCATCCAAACACAGGAAATGAGCTGGGAAAGAACCCCGTTTATTTTGGGCCTTTTGTTTTTAAAAAACGTCAACAGAATTTACCCCGGATCCACACCCTGAGAGACCGAGGGCATGTTTTCAAGTGGGTTCTTTTGGTGTCACAAACTTACTTTCGATGTCTAATTTTTGGAAACTTGGAGCAAGACATCACTACTCTCAAGGTTTGTGGAGCTGGTTGGAGCTGACGGAGAAAGGAGAAGACGGCCGGGAGCTGCCGGGCTCTGGGATCTAGCAAGGCTGGAGGTGTGGGCCATGGAGAGAGCACAGCGGCTCCATCAGGCGGGGGCAGGTCATCCTCATGGGGACAGGCTGAAAGCCACGTCCAAGGGGCCCAGGGTGGCGCCTTCCAAACTGCTCTCCAGTGGTCCCAGCCCTTCTTCACACACACAGTTGCTTACACCCACGTGCACACACTGACAGCAACGTTTGTTTGTTTGTTTGTTTGTTTGTTTGTTTGTTTTAAGGAGAAGCATTTCAGCTCAGTGCTTCAGATCACTTGCCTGAGCTTGAATCCCTTCTCCGATTTACTGTGGCCAATAAGTCATGTGAGTTTTAGCAGCTGTCATCATGTTCCCAACCACCAGTCCCCTCAGCTGTAAAACCTGGGCATCAATATGTGCTTCACAAGGTGCGGTGAGAGCTGAACAGACAGGGAGTGGGTGAGGCGTGGAAGGGGTCAGCGGGAAAAAAGGGAACATCTGTAATATTTTCAACAATAAAGGTCCATTTAAAAAATAATAAAATAAAATAAAATAATAAAATAAAATAAAATAATAAAATAAATTTTTTAAATGAATCTAATTATTTACATTTGGCACAGTGCTGGGTATCCAGTACAGGTCCAAGAGAGTCAGCTATTGTATTAATAACAAACAGGCTGAATAAATCATAATGGTATCAGAGCTCAATAGGTTTCCAAATTTTGTTTTAGGGGAAAAAAGTGTTTCATTGATTTTAAAAAGTAAAGGAAAAAGATTGAAGACTGGTTTCAAAAGTGGAAAATGTACTGTTCCCATTCTCCCTATTTTAGGATACTTGAGCCACAAAGGGAGCCGGAGCTAATCCCAGTCCCGCTAAGAGGAGGAGCTGAAGCCCTGCCCAGCACCCCCCGCGCCCCCTGCCCAAGAGACCCTGCAGGCTGCGCACCGAGACGCCCCCGCCAGCGGTCCCAGGCAGCTTAGCAGAGCCACGCACTCTCCTCTAATTCGGCATCTTGCCCCTAATCCGACAGGGTGGCCATCCCTCTGAAGGCAGGAAGAAAGAAAGTGCAAGTGGGCATTTAAACACCGGACGCCATAATAACCCCTAGAAATGTCTAAATTATTTTTCAACAAAGATCCTTTTCATCAATAAGTCCCTGAAAACTGAACCCCCATGAGTTGCTCATTCAGAATCCCTAAGCGCCCTCCAAGATGCAGGCCCGCGCTGAGATAACAGGGGCTATGACAAGAATTACTGGGAGACGCACATCCACTCGCCCGGCAAGCAAATCAGAAGACTCCTGGTCGTCAATGAAAATCAATGTCTGTTTAAGTTTTTCTAGGCAACCGTGGATTGCCCAGAAGTATCAAAGGGGGTGCGCATGTCTGAGTGCACCGGTATGAGTGCACGGGCATGTATGCACGGGTATGTGGACATGTGTGTGTGTGCATGGGTATGTGTGCATGGGTATGTGTGCATGGGTATGTGTGCACACTCATGTACAGACAGAGAAAGCGATGAGCTCGGAAATCACCCCTCAAAGGCTCCAGTCCATTTACATCCAGCTGATCGGTTTCTGCCAGGTGGATACGGAGATCGGAACACCACTGAAGGGCAAAGAGCACTGGCCCCCAATATTTTAAAAGGTCCCCCAAAGCTCTCCATGGCTGTGTCGTCCAGCAGAAGCTTCTAAACCCTGAGCTTCACGTTACCTCTCCTGGCCGCAGTCAGGGAGAGAAGGCTGAAAGTGAGCCGGCACGAGGGATGGCTCTGTCCACAGTAAACTTGGACCTGCCTGGGGGCAGAGTAGAGACACCAAGGAAACAGCAAAAAGCAACAGTGATGTGGGAGCGAGGCTGCTTTTAAGGGGCCTTATTTGCTTTTCGATGGCTAGGAGTTCTCCAAGTACTGGGCACACCCATCATCAAGTGTAAAATTTCACATACTCCCAAGTAAAACGGATGATTCGGGACTCATTCCTGATAGCCCAGCCCGGACAAGCGAGAGTCCATTAAGCTCTGATGTGAAATTAGGAAGCGCCTGGCAGTCTTTCACTTTTTAAAAGTGAGTATCTTTGAGTAAGAGCCATATGGGTGCTGCAGTCACGAGGTTTATAAATAGGCTTAATATTCAAACAAGCTGGCATCGAAAAACCAAAGTTTGTGTTCAGTTTCTAAGCTGACAGCAAGGCACCTCCCGGTTGGGCACGAGCAGGCTTTCTGGGCAGGTGGATAGGTGACAACCACACAGAGGCAGTGTGAGAAACCCAACTCTGCCCTGAGCGGTCTCCAGGTTTTCTGATGATGACTCACTAGGTTCCAGATCCCATCAGATCCCGTCTCTGTCCTTTCTTACTGAGGTCACTGCTGCAGATGCACAGACAGCTTTGGGAAATGCGGTTCTCAGCCATCGGTTCCCTCAAGGGAGAGGAAACTGGAGGACAGACCCAGACAAACAGCACAACAAGACGGGGAGCTAACTACACGGTCGCAGGAGTTCAGGTCACATGTGACTCACTCGTGGGAAAGCGAACAGAGATGAAATGCCACAAACACCCGCGAAATGACAGAGGTCTGAACGATCACCAGATCCCCTGGTTTTGTTTTTCATTGGCATATGGGATGCGGGCTAAACAGAACTGGGTATCTCTAGAAACTTCCACTGAATGTGTCTTAAATCATTTGTATGAACTACTCTACATGTTGCTGAGAATGCAAGGTCCTTGTACATGTCCTTCATTCCTGCCAGTGATTTCATTGCCATGACACGTATATTAAAACCTACATTTGCAAAGCTATGTATATTGATTGCTTGGTGGCCTTTCCCATATTTTGAGCAAGTAAATGCCACCGAGAAACTATATATCAATTGCGGTCTCCTGGCACCTTCCAGTAGACTATTTAGGAGGGGGAAAGAAGATATTGGAGAAAGTGAGAGCCTCTCTTCTCTTACTTACTTACTGGTTCAAATATTTCTTAACTGATGAGCTACAGAATAAAAATTCATGTGGGCAATGATTATATTTTCCTGTTTGGCCAAAGATCCAAAGCAAGACAAAAGATAAAAAATAATGAAATGACTTAAACTCACTTTCACCTGCAATAACCCAAGAGTTAGGAAAGGGTTGCTTCTGTTTACATTTTCTAAACAAGTTTTCTGCTGGGTTTTCTATTGAGGGAAATTTTCCTACAGACTCTCACCCCTTCATTTGGACACTTACAAAAGGAAGGCCATAGTCAGGAACAGCAACTCTCAAACTACAAAACTTCAATACCTTTATCCGAAAGGGAGGAGATGAAACAGAAATGAAGGAAGCCTCTGACCGTGCAGTTTGGGGGTGAGGGCTGCGAGTGTGAAGAAGGAAAGAATGCTAAGCAGAAACAGAGCTGTAAATAAGGCGATCAATTCTGCACTCCCTCCTGTTTCTATCTAGTGCTGGCTGGCAGTGGAAAGAGGAAGAATCTTTGAGAAGAAAGAAGGTTCAATCTGAACTAAACAACCCCAGTGGAAGCTCCCCCAGAATGGCCCACCTGCACCCTTCCCGCAGGCCGGTGTCTGCAGGGCCCCCTCCCCAGCCCCCGCCTCTGCCTGCAGACAGCTGGCCAGACTCAGAAACCCCAATCTCCTATTTGCGCCCCACTTCTCTCCTGGGCCTGGGTTAAAAATTCTGGCACTCGGATTACTGCCTAACGGGTCCCCAATTGGGACCCCTCCCCAAAGAAAGCTGAAACCTTCCTCTGGAAAGCAAGGTTTTTAAGCATACCAAGCACTGTATTTCCCTGTAGCTAAAAATCTATTCCTCAAAGCTGGGCAATGAGCTAATCAGCAGCACCAGTGAGAAAATATGGAAAAGGTTTTAGAGAAAGAAAATAGAAGGTAAATGTCACGCTTATAGAAGTCCAAGTAGCACTTTTTTGCATAAATGACTTATCCCTCTAGTTGCATATTTACAACCACTTGCTATGTTATAAGTACAGGGAACTGTGTGGGTGGAAATGGAAGAGATTTTTGTGACCTCCTTCCCCGGAGCCTGGCTCCTGGTTAGATAAACATCAACGAGAAAGGCCGAAAACAAAAATATTTCTTCACGTCTGTGACAACACCGCCCAAGTGGAGAGAAATCCGAGGATGGAGAGGAAAATCTCACTCTTCACAGGTTTATCCTTGGAGTTAGGGGACTGGTAGGTTTTTGAAATTGAATTATCCAGAGTTGCTTCAATGAATTCTCTACTTTGATTTCCCCACACAGACTGAGCCAGAACGAAAACTGTACCTTCCACAAGTTCAACTCCAGCAGCCAGTCTCATTTTTCTAAGCCTTTTCTATCCACTCCAGGGGTATCCCGCTCCCTCTCTCCGCTCTTAGGCCCTTCCTCCCAACCCTCACCAAGAACCATATGATTTCACTCAGATGTGGTGTATAACACAAAAAGCAATAAATAAACAAACGAACTCACAGACACAGAGGGGGGAGAAGAGGGTAGAGGGAGTCAAATACATGGTGACAAGGAGACTAGACTTTGGGTGGTGAGCACACATGGAGCATTCAGATGTTGTATTATTATAAAGTTGTAACTCATATAATGTTATTAATCGATGTTACCCAATAAATTTAATTTTTAAAAAATAAAAAAAACACCTACTCCTAGCAGAAAGCAGCTATTGGCAATTTACCATTCCAGGCGAATTTAAGTCCATACAACAGCTCCTTGGAGCAAAGTCCTTCCTAGCTCCTCTGAAGTCTCTCTCTCTCAGTAGTATCATCTGGACACGGACGCTATAAATTTTAACAATTTAAATATAACAAAAATGAGGCCAAAATCCAAAACAGAGAACAGTAGCAGCACCACCATCACCAAAAACCCAACTAGCATATGCATTCCCTGGGACCATGCTCTACTGTCAGCTGGGCTCAGCTGAGCATTCAAAGGGACTCTCCTGAGCTACAGTGACCTTCACGGAAACCATGGCCTGACACCCAGGAGGGGTGCTTCGAATGGCTCTTTCTTTTCTTTTTTCTAACAATGACTAATTCCAGTGGTTTTATAGACAGAATGGCAATTCCAAACAACATTCATGAAGCTCGATTTATGATCATTAGTCCTCATGTGTCACAAATGCACTACAGAGGCCCCTATTCATGAAAGTGTTTACAGTTCCCCATCGTTAGCAGACAGGGCTCCCAAGTAACATCCACCTGGACTAGGACACTCAATGTAACACACTTGGCCGGGCGGGGGGGATTGAAATGTAGTGTAAGCCCCTCAGTCATCCTGAGACAAGAGTCAGAGAGGTAGAGACAGAAAAGTGGGGGGAGGGGGAGATCAGTCTGAACTTGAACTACTCCTAAAACATACCTGGGAATACCTGCCAAGGATTAATCTCTCACTGCCGGATACACTCTGCGTGTCTCTAGAGTGAGGGAAGTCTGAGTTAATCATTTTGGTTGTTTGGACTCTGGATTAACAGAATACAATGTTCTTTAGATGTCCACTAGGACTTTCAGCTAAAACACTCAATGGGCTCTCATGATGATTGTCTAAACTTTCACTCTCCTGACTGCCTTAAGGGGAAGGAAAGCTGTGCATGGGTAGAATGTTGACTGTTGGCCATTGGGAGAGAGTGGAAATGGAGGGGATGACCATTTTTGGAAGACCTTAAGAGGAAAAGGTCTGGAATGAAGCAGAGGTGTCGTGGAAGGGCTGTGGGCTGTCCCAAGAGACAAAGGCCGGGTGTGTCCATCAAAGGGCACCTGTGGAGCAGCAGCAGGAGGCTGTGCCCACTGGCCGAGCCCAGATGACAAGGCAGCCTCCTGCAGGGTCTAGGGAGCCTCCATCCAGCCAAGCTTCAGCAGGCCCATCTACGGTGGGCTTGGGCTCCAGGCTTTGTGTCCCAATGTGTCACTCATGTCCAGTAGTCCCCACGAAGTCTGTGATGGGAACCTGATCCCGTTTGGCTTTTTGGGTCATGGTCTCTTTCTGTCCTTGGAATGCTGGAAACGACCCTGCCTACCCCCCCAGGTTTCTGTTTCTGCTCCAAATCCTTGTTTGCTGGGCATGATACCAAATAGTAAAGATAAGAGCTCCAAGCAAAACAATGTACATTGATTGCTAGCTGGCCTTGCCCAGATGTTAAGCAAGTAAATACCAATGAGAAATAAACATGAACTTGTATATTCTGTATACATGTGAAAAGTTATAAAGCATGAACTTGTGTCTTCTGGCACCTTGTGTCAGACTATTTAGGGGGGGTCACACTAAACTATGTTTTCTCTACTTATAAAATGTATAAGAATATTAATTTAGCATCATTCAGACACATACACACATACACACTCACATATACATATACACACATATTTGTATATATTATTATTTTTCTTTGTACTTTGTTGGGCTGTACATTACATCTTTAATCCAGAATCCAGACCTTTCCTTTCATCTCCAGGCCTGCTTGTTCACCTGCTCATGCCTTTACCGCATCTCCCCCAGGACATCTTACAGGCCCCTCCTATTCAATACGTCCCAAACTGAAGTCACGATCTCTACTCTCCATTCATTGTGCGCCCACCCACAACCACACCTGCAACCTTGTTCGCTGATCCTGATCTATGTCAATAGCACCTGGGGACTCAAGCTAAACACCTGGGAGTTACCCTAGATCCCACTTCCCTCCTCAGCCCATGTCCAAGCCCTGCTGAGTCTACCTCTGAACAGCTCTCACATCCATCCCTCCAGACCTGCCATGCTTCCCGTTGCTATGGCCACTGGTCTACAAAACAAGACAAGATCTGCCCCTGCCCCGGTGAGTGGGGACAGGGTCTGTTCCCATAATAAGGGGGGTGGGAAAGCTTGCTGGTTAGATAAAAGCAATAGTCTCTATCTGTTACCCTAGTAACCAATACCTCCCTTTATATTCATAAAACTACTTTAGATGCCGGTGGGGTTGGAGCCGATCATCATCTTGACAGGGTTGCATGAGCACAAACGTCTTACACTGGCTACCTCATAGGTGGGCAAAGTGAAGAGGGGACAGCTTACTTACAACTGTGACCATGAATCACAGGGCAAGTGAAAGCTGTTCTTTGCTTTCCACTCTTTTTAAAGCACAGAAATATCTTTTTGTTCTCCTGGCAAAAGAAAAACTCTTGGTCAGGCCCCAAGGTAGAAGTCATGATTCAAACCTGTGCAGCCGTGAGGCTCCCCCGCGTCATCGGAGGAACCACACACAGCCATTCTCGTCTTTTCCCCGACTGGAAGGTTCCCGAGCAGAACAGCCATTGGGAGGGGCTCTTAAAAATTCCACCCACTCCTACAACCGAGGCTGACAGGAAAACAAACAAGAAAAGGCGCCTCCCCGAAATGTCAGGGAGCAGCGCGCCTCCGACAGATGTGACTGAGAAAAGCTCGGGTGTGCGGGGTTCGCTCCCTTCCCGTTAGAGGCGTGCGAGCAGGTGCAGGAGAGGGTGTCGGCTGCAGAACGAGCCTGGGGACCACGGCCCCTGGATGACAGTGGTGGGCGGGGAAATGACAGTCATCGTGAGAGTAAACACCTAAGCTCGAGGGGTGTTGTCATCTCAGCTGGGGCAGAGAGTGTTCAAAAGTCCCGTTTCCAATATCCGAGGCACTATTAGTGAGTTGACGATGCTACAAGGCGAGGCTAAGAGTTTTCCCTGATTCTCTCTCAGAGAAACGTGCGAAACAGCCCCAGGTTCCATGTGCTTATTGATAATTCATGCACACCAGGTAGTATCGTAGGCACTGGGGCCGCACCAGTGACCAAAACAGGCCTAAAAAATCCTCTGTCCTCGGGGAGCCTATGTTCTATCCGAGGAGAAAGATCATAAGCATAATAAATTAAAATAAAATACATAGTATTCAAATCAAAGAAAATAAAGAGGAAAAATGGTGTGGAAGAGGGATGGGGGCTGTAACGCAGAGATGCTCGTCTCCTGTATCCTACACTGGGCATTCTTGACAGACAACGGCCTCAGTGGCCCTCTTGCTGCTGGGGAAGGCCACTCCGGGCCTGTGCAGAAAAGGGGACAGGCAAGGGGACAGACAGACAGAGTGGGATTCAGCCCTGGGCCGTGGCTTTGCCACATCTTGCCCAGACCCACCTCAGTTTAGATTTCTGTGCCCAACCTGGGTAACGATGTCAATAAAACCTGCTCCCCTCTAGCTCACGGAATCCAGTGTTGCTAGGTCACATGGTCTGTAAGCCGACCACATTCATCTTCATTTCAAATAATAAAAGGTTCCCACTTAGGTCTTTATGCTTCTGTCCTCACCTACCGGTAGAGCACCTACTATGTGCCAAACCCTGTTCTAAGCACTGGAGGTAGAGCAGTGAGCAAGACACACGGGTGTCTGTCCTCGAGGAACTTACAGGATAGGGGAGGAGACGAAAAATTCAACAATAGATTAAATAGGGCTGATACTGACGAGAAGGAGACAGACACCACTGAATGTCCAAGCATGAGATCACCAAGTCCTGGACTTCACAGTTGTCTGACTAGCAGAACTGAACCCCTGACCATCTGTGCTCACCTCCAAAGCCCTTCAGAAGGGTGTCATGGTAATAAATTGACACGAAAATCCAATTGTGGCTACTGGGTGTTTCTACAATGTTGAAAGAGCAGCTTCCTTTCTCTAACAGAGTCTGTTGTGTGGACAAACACACGCTTCCATCCCCTCGGGTTTTCTATTTTGTGAGCTGCAAAAGTGTTATTCCGAGTTGTATAAATAAGAGTGTTTGGCTTTCTGGAGTCTTTAGCAACTTAATATAGCATTACTGTTACGTTAAAAAAAAAAAAGTCATAGTAAAAACATAACCATAGTAAAACTGTAGTATACATATATGTCATAATAACAATAGTCACGTGGCCTTTTTACAAATTAGAAAGTGAAGCAACAGCTCTCCAGCGGGAAGGGTAAAGAGAGGGATCCGAAAGCACACATTTGGAAAACATCAACCCGCCCACACGTTTTATGTGTAAAGACACTGGGAGCTGAGTAGATACGAGAGACTAGCGGATAACGTGACATCCAGAACCTTGGGGAGAGAAGCCTAACAGGCATGAAACAGAGAAAGCTACAAGCGAGCTGTAACCGCTAAATGCTTTATGGCACAGGGCCCCCCCTCAGGCCCCCTGATTCGCCCAAAGGCTCCCCTCCAGCCTGCGTCGCTGCGGGGAGTCGTGAGAGTTGTAAAGCAGCCAGAGAGAAGCACCTCCGGAGAGGGTGAGCTGTGAGTCCCTCCAGCTGGGATGGCAAGGAGACCCAGCCTGTCACCACTCTGACATTGTATACCCTGGGCCCAGGCTTTGTGGATGCAACAAACTTTCTGTGTGCACCAAAATACGATCAGATGTCACGTTCGTTCCGCATGACACAAGCTTACTGTAAACTCCGCTCAGACCCAGGCGCTGTGCCTGTGCCTCCACCGTTAAGGACAGCCTGCCAGCCAGAAAGACAAAATTTCCAAATAAGTTACAGCCTCTGCTTGCAGCAGCCAGATGCTCCAAGTGTCCTGCTATTTGGCCTGGTTTCCCATTTAGATCAATAGCAGTGGAGCTCATGAATTACTGTGGGAGGGCTTTTATAAATTGTACTTTAAATAGGGACCCCCTTAAAGAAACACAGACAACCTTGGCTTCCCTTGAGAATATCCCAGTTGGGAGGTCGCCTCCCCTAAGATGGAGCTAACTGAGAGATCCGTGCCTTTTCTATTTGTTTTGTTTTAGCAAAACAAACTGTCTAGGCCCCCTCGCTGCCTTTGGTAGAAAGAGGACATCCAGAGAATATACATGGAAAAAAGCTTTTTCTTTTAAACACCACTAGATATTTGATGTCAAATACCTGATGAACTGTGTTTCTGGTCGTTATGGGAAGGTGTCTTTGGGACCTACCTGCCTGGTACCCAAAACCAGACAGAACCCAATGAAGTGAATGAAATGCAGAAATCTTTGTCCATCAGTCCCACCAGAATTCTGGCCACTGCATTGAAAGCAGACACCCTACTTCACTGCTCACAGATTACTAGGAAATCCAAGATTGCTGCTGCCCACCCCCCCCCCCCCTTTCTCCAAGATAGCCCTTTCTGTCAATGACCATTTCCCTGCTGGAAAGAAGTCTAAGAAAATATCAGAAGCTGAACGAGGCTGGGAAGAGGGAGAAGCGAATTTGGCAGCCAGAATGCACGTTGAATCTGAACGATTGTTCAGTTCTCGGACCACCTGCCAAGATGTTTGCCAGCACTTTGCAGAGAAAATTCTTCCTGTGGTTAAAAGTCTGTGACCTGAGTCCCCAAACTTTTCTCCCTGGGCAAAAGAGGACCAGAAACATCTCTGTGGCTACTAAGCTACTACAACCGAAATTTAAAGACCTGTGTCCTTCCCCTAAAGAAAGCATGACTTGGAAACAGCAAGGCGTTCTCAGTCAGAGAGACAAGTCGCCGTGGAAAGGAGGTAGCAGTGACTGTAATTAACAGAGGAGCCGCGGTGGAACTTCGGGGCTGCTCTGAAAGGGCCCTGCGGGATCGGGGAGCCTGGCCATGTAGTAAAATACTGACGGGAGCGGGAAAGGGGGCAAGAGAAGCAAAGAGATTTACTTACAGCCCTCGGAGCCGGAGCCAGATTTTCTCGATTTGTTCTGGCTGCAAGTATTTCAGAGAGTTGCTCTCAAATTCTTCAATCTCCTTGGTCGGTGACTCCATAGCTGCAGGTTATCACTGGGAGTGAGGCTGGGAGAGTTCGGGCTGTCCCCTCCTCGCCTCCTTTGCCTGTCACTTTCTCTGTGCGCTCCCCCAGTCTGCGCCCCCCCCCCAAATCCAGGCTTAAAGCGGGCTGGGACTGCGGGCCACCCCGGGCCCCGGGGCCCCTGGGAGGCAGCTAGGGGAACCAGCCATGGTCCCGGGCCGATGCTGGGAACAGGGGCTGTGCTCCTACCCGGGAGGAAAGCGCCTCCAATCTATTTGGATATGTACGTATTTTTTTAAACAAAGCCGGGGAGCGATGAGTGTGGCAGCTGAAGGATTTCGGGGAGAGAGGGGGGACCAGGTGGGGAGGAGAGGAAGCGGGGAGGGAGAAAGTGAGCCGGGAGGGGAGGGGAAGGAGCGGGGAGCCGGCCCAGGCGGGGGTCCGCGGAGGCCCGCGCGCCCCGGCCCCGCCCCGCGCCCCGGCCCCGCGCCCCGCGCCCCCCCTCCCGGCCTGGCCGCCCTGGGGCCCCTCTCTGTTTTCTTTCACTTACCAGCAGCAGCTCTGCTGACAAGCGAGAAAACTGACAACTGAGAAAAGTCGTCCGTCAGCGCCCCCGGGCTGGCGTCCGGTCCCGCACCCCCGGGCGCGCAGGGAGGGGCGCGCCGGGCGCCGCCGTCCGCAGGGCGCGCGCGGGGCTCCAGCCTCGCACCCCGGGGACCCGCCCGTGCAGGGGCCCCCGCCGGGGGGTGTCGGCGGCTCCCCAGCCCGCCCGGAGTGAGGCGCGGGGCGCCGGGCGGAGACCCGAGAGGAGAGGGACCCGCGCCCCCCGCGCCCCCGCGGCCCCGAGTCAGCGCCCCGCGCTCCCGCCCGCGGCCCGCGCGCTGCGCACTGGGCGCGGTTCCATTTTGAAAGATCAAAGCAATTGATGGGGACCCAAGTCACCGCACCTCACACTTACAAAGTCCTCTCTCCCCCCTCCCGGTGGGGGTGGGGAGATAAACCCACAGAGAGGCGGTAGAAGTGGCTGATTCATGCCACGCGCTCAAGGGGATCCTGTTGGGTGATGGGGGGGCAGGTGCTGAAAGTAGGAAGAGTTTCAGCTCCACAAAGCTGCTACTCATGTCACTGTGTCCCCCCCCACATCAATCAAGCTGGTGGCCCGGGCAGAGTGGGGCCAGGTGTGGGCTGGGGGGGGGATTAGCAGAGGGACCCACCCCCGAAAAGGGACAGATCCCATCCTGACTGCAGCCCTGGCACCACAGGGCTGGCTGGTGGTCAAGCTCCCCTGCAAACGAAGTCATGAAGTCACCATCATTCCCCTGGAGCCATTTCAAACCTAGGACTCGGGATCCTGAGATTCGGGGTGCAGTTGGCTCTATAACCATACTTTTCCTGCCTGGCGGGTAATGGTTCTCCCGGCATTCTTCCTCTATCAGACACTGTCCTGCTTCTCAAAAGTAAGATACACTCAAGGGTGAGAACTCGGGTAAATTTCCACTCATGGGAGCTTGATAAGGGAAAATAAAATCATAGTGTCTAAATCCTAAATGCTCCCCCCTCTGGCAGTGGCCATTTACCTTCGGGGAACTAGAGGTGAGAGCGATGGGGGCCCCGTGGCTAGCTGGTCCGGTCCAGTAGAGACAAGACGACAGACCTGTTCTGTTCAAAAGGCTGTGGCACTCGCCGGCCCGCAATCTGAAGCCACCTCATTAAAGTCGGTGCTTAAAGGTTTTCGAGGAGTTGAGGCATTTCTACCAGGCATCAGGCAGCCAACATGTGAACATGAAATTCATTTATCTGAATGAAACCAATTGCCCACCCAATGTTACCCAGCAGGGAACAGTCACCTGGGGGTAGGGGCGTCAGATATTAAGAGAAGAGATTATTTTAGCAACTTGTTTTGGGGATGCAAGACAGGAGCAGGTCCCCAAAGGGGCTTTCGGTCAGGCTGCGCACCTTGGATGACCCCTGTCTAAACATGGAAATGCAGGAAAGCTGATAATATCGAGCAAGGGTCAGAAACTTCCTGTGGTCCACGCACTGTCCCAAGGGTCTACACTCGCCGAGGAACACCACCATGAGGCGAACACTGATTACCAGCCCGCTTTACAATAAGAAAACGTACGTACCAGGAGGTTACCTTCACCCAACAGCAGGAGCACTAGACCGGCAGAGACCACAGTTTGAGTGACGGCCCATGACCTTATCCAATACAAATGTGTCCCCCTCACAGGGTCCCATTTTCCACACCTTTAAAGTGCAGAATTTAAGCAAAAAAATTTTTTATGCCTGTTCCACCTGTATGAGTCTTTGAGGTCACTGGAGAGACTTGGGGAAGGAATTGTGAGCAAGAGGGATGCTTATTGCCGAATACATACTTCAACCACGTGGAAGGGTAGGGAATGACAAAGGATGACAGTCTTCTTTCTGCCCCACACCATACCTATGACTTTTCCCTAGTGTTAGTGGGATTTTGATTAAGTCAGAGAAAAGCAAATTTGGGGAAAAGAGGGAAAGGAATAGCCTTTCACTGAGTTATGCTCATCAGAAAGGGAGGAAAAAAATATTCTTCAAAAAAAGTTTCTGAAACATGATTTTGTTTCATTTTAGAAACATTTTACAAATTGAGCGTGTATTAGAAGGCCGATAAGGATATAACTTCGCTTCATTTTAGGGCCATAATAATCGTTGGAGCTAGAAAGACCTTCAAGATCATCTAGATTAGAAGTTTCCAAATTTTTTTAGCAACAGAGTATTATATTTCAAATAACATCTTCTAAGGGATGTGGATGGTTACCACAGACTTCAAGCCTGCTGGGCGTGGCTCAGCAGCTGAGCATCGACCTAGGATCCAGGAGATCGTGGTTTGATTCCCGGTCAGGGCACATGCCCGGGTTGCGGGCTCCATCCCCAGCAGGGGGTGAGCAGGAGAGGCAGCCGATCAATGACTCTCATCATTGATGTTTCTCTCTCTCTCCCTCTCCCTTCCTCTCTCTAAAATCAATAAAGATATTTTTTTAAAAAAGTAAAGAGAGCCCTGCCAGTGTGGCTCAGTGGTTAGAGCACTGGCCCATGGACCAAACCGTCTCGGGTTTGATTCCTAGTCAAGGGCACATACCTCAGTTGCAGGTTTGATCCCGGCTCCGGATGGGGCACGTGCAGGAGGCAACCAACCGATGTATCTTTCTCACATGGATGTTTCTCTCTCTCTCCCTCTCTGCCCCCCCCCGACCCCCTCGCTCTAAAAAAAAAAAAAAAAAATCAATGGAAAAAATATCCTTGGGTAAGGATTAACCAAAAAAAAAGTAAAGACAGAGCTGCCTTGGTTGAATGGGGCAGGAGAGTAGTTAGTTCTCAGGGACAAAGGCCACCTCTGCCTTCTGAGCTCATCCCTGGGTGACCAACGCTCCCACTTCCCAGCTGAGGACTGAGGCCAAAGCACTGAGATATCTTAGGTCCCTTGCTCCCATCCAGGGCTCTTTCTAAACCACATCAGGAAAGCTTGTCTTCTCTCTGCCAACAAAATATCACTCCTTGTAGCTGTGCCGTCATTCTGTCCCTCGGGTTTTGCTCTCTCTTTATCTACTGCAGACAGGGTGTGCCTGATCACTGCAGCAACGTGACAACCCCGATTTCTCCTGGAGCTCTGCTCAGAGGCAGGCACAAAACAGGTGCAAACCCACCGAGAAACAAAAGGTCTAAGAAAATGCAAAGCCACTCGCAATGTTCCTCTGGAGTTAATTTCCACTATGATTTCCTAACCCAGCTTTTTGAGTTAGACTTTCTAGGAAACCTTATGTGGTCAAACATGACTAAATATATATAAACATGCATGCACGCATACATACATACATACCTATAACTGCCAATTTCAAACAGTCCCCCAAGGAGACACATAGCAACTTAGCCTCAGTACTAGCCAACCTCTGCATCGTCAGCACTAAGTATCATAAGATCGGAAAGAAAGTGAGCTCCCTGTCCATGACAGAGTTCAAGGAGAAGATGGACGACTGACAAGGGAGTAAGAATCAGGCTTTGCAGGCGTGAGAATGACCCCTGAGATCCCTTTTGCCTCTAAGATTTCGTGATTCAATAATAATTACAATAACAACAACTATTACCATTACCAGTTAGCGCCATGCTAAGCGCATCGCAGGCTGGCTCATTGCATCCTCAACAAAATGCTTCAGAAGAGTTCATGATGCTCTCGTAAAGATACGAGAAGCTCCCAAAGGTTGGGTCGCTTTAGCAAAGACATCCAGCTAATAAGTGGCGGAGCCAGGTTTTAAAATCAGATCAGAAAATAAATAAATAAATAAGTAAATAAGTAAATAAGTAAATAAGTAAATAAACAAACAAATAAAACGAAACCAGACCCGAGTGCACCGCTCATGTCTTTTTGTTACACCACCTCCCTGCAAAGACAAGTAAAAGGGCATATGACAGAGAGAGGGGGATGGCAGGAGAGCAGGTGGAGGGGTCACTAACACTGGGGGGAAATCAGGAGGGCTACCTAGTGGAGGTGACGCCTGGACTGAACCTTGAAAGTGGATGAATGGAGTTACTTACATGAAGGTGATGGAGGCGGGGGTTCCAGATGAGGGCGCTGCGTGGACAAGATAAAAGAGGTGCGGGAAGAGGCAGTGAACTGGCTACACCCAGACGACCCACATTCTCAGCCGCCTCTGAACAGGGGCTCTGAGTAGCCAACGCCTCAACGGTGCAGAGCGTGGCCGAGAGAGCGGGAGAGGAGATGGGAGGAAAGACAAGATGAGGCCCCGGCTCAGGTCCTACGGAACCTGCCTGAGACCCCCAGTTTTCTTCCCTCTCTCTGGCAGAATCCTTTAGTTGCTCTGACAGAAGCGCTCCTGGAATCCTTCCAATGGAGGTGGCACAGGCAAAGGAAAGGGCTTGGAGTGGCCCTGAATCACGTGGGACCTAAAATAAGACAGCTGTCTTCTCCAGCCATGGCTGGGTTGGGCTCCGTGACCTCTGGATCCCTTGATCCCAGCTCTCACATACCCTGATTTGAGACCTACAGCCTGCCCTGGGCTCACCAAGCTTTTCATGGGCCCAAAAAGCTGAGTCTAGATTTGACAGACATAACTAGGCTGGCCAATCAGAGACCTCCACCCAGTACTTCTGAACAAAGTGACTGGTGAGGGTGACACGCGACTAAACAGATCCAGTCCTGCTGCCTTGTGGGAGATTTGATGTGGCGACTGGGAAAGAGAGAAAAGGTCTACTCTTTTCTTTGATGTAATAAGCTATAAGGCTTAAGGTTATCTTGGCCCTGGGGTTATCTTTTTACCATGTGGAGACAGTGTACCTGAAAAATGACACCAACACGGAAAAAAGCAGAAAGAAGAACTAGAGAGGCAAAGAAAAAAGTGTGAAAGACTCTTTTGAGCCCCTTGATCCCGCTATGCCTGAAGCCAGAGCTACCATGGACTTTCAAGTTATGTGACCCAAATAAATACTCCCTCCCCCCACTTGTTTTCACTTAAATTAGGCTGAATCGCATTTCCATCACAGACAACTAAAAGAATCCTAATACAGTTCCTCTTAGAGGACCGTCATAAGGAGTTAAAAACAAAAAACAAAAAAACCCACGGTGTAGCCAGTGCCATAAGCACTGGAGGCTCTCATATAACAGTAGTTCCTCCCCCATCTCATCCATCATCCATCCAGCATGAAGTGAAGGAAAGGAAACTGGAACATGGAACAGGAACCTTGGAGTGGGAAGATCACCCAAGGTAAATATGAGGAGCCTCTTGATAAACAGATACATGAATAGTTTCATTTCAATAACTTCTTGATCATGAGGAAAGCATGCCCTATGACACACAGTAGGCCCTCAGGACAACCCTGAAGTGAGTGAAAGATGTATGACTATCCCCGGCTTAGAAATGAAGCCTGTCCCAGCCTCCAGCTAGCGGCTGCGCAGCATGGCAGGCGAGGCCCCCGCCTCCTGGCCCCGTGGTCACTCTGCCCCTCGGGACACACTGCCAACACAGCAGACGTGACTTGGCTGTTCCAATGAAACTGAGATTTCTGTTCATGTAAAACCGCTGATGCGACAGTCAGCCAAACTCTGCCCCGGACGCACATAAATCAGCAGGTTGTTCTTCCCACGGCTCTAAAGCAAGTTCGAATGTGGGAAACCTGAGTGTTGAAAGGGGCCTTAGCCATCCCTGTGCCCAGGCTCCCGATGACACTGAAAGAGGAACAGCACGAAGTTAAGTAACTGGGCCCAGGGCCTGCTCTTGATGGTGGCAGAGCTGGGACCAGAAGCGATGTCCCCAGGCGGCCAGCCCAGGGCTCCATCATCTCTGAACCTCCTCCCTGGGTCTCCAGAACGACTTGCGCTTGCACCCAGGACTTGGCTCAATGGTTTGTGTATAGATAAGGAGAGCCCACCGAGAGCATGGGCCACTGGCAAGGGCTTCCTGAAGGCAAGGGGTCTCCTGGGAGGCGGAGAGGCTGGAGAAGAGAGACTCCAGGGAAGTGGGAATGTGCCTGGTGGCCCAAGTGACAGGGACCTGGTGTGATGGGTGTAAGGGGGTCAAGAAAGGGACCATGGCAAAGGCTGGACACAGACTGAGATAGGCCTGGACTACCGTATGAAAGCTCCTGCAAAGGGGAATCGTTAAAATAAGCAGAGCGGGTGTGTAGCAGATACAAAGTAGAATAGCGATTTAACAAGTATGATTTACAAAACAGGACAAAAGTGCTTTCAAAAATGGTTTCTGAACTGTCACCACAGAAGATTTACAGATTCATGTCTTTGTTTTCAGTGGGGGGGTACCCCAAACAAATAAATAGTGGAACTTTTTTAACTCATTCATTCATTCAGCAAACATTTACTAAGCACCTACTATGTGCCAGGCATTCATATGTGATAGTAGGTGTGCAGTGATCAATAAAAAATTTAGTGGCTCAACCCGCAGCAATCACTTTTATCCCTCAGGATTACGTGGACTTCAGTTCTTCTGAAGCCTTCTTTGGGGCTCGATTCAGCAGCAGTCAGGGGACAACTAGGGCTAGAACATCCAATATGGTTTCACTCACATGTCTGGGGCCCTTGAGGGGACAGCTGGAAGGCTGGGACCTCTCCCTCACTCTCTCCAGTGGTCTCGCCATGTGGCTAGCTCAGAGTTCTTTAAGATATGTTTTTATTGATTTTAGAAAGAGAGGAAGGGAGAGGGGGAGAGAGAGAAATATCGGTGTGAGAAACATCGATTGGCTGCCTCCTACTAGGATCAAGCCCACAACCCAGGCATGTGCCCTGACCGAGAATGGAACCGGTGACCTTTTGGTGCATGGGACAACGCTCAACCAATTGTATAGCCATCTTTAATCTACCCAGGTGGTCAGGGATGGCCTCCATGGGCAGGTGACATCTGAGCCAAGACCTGGAGAAGTAAAAGGAATTTTCCAAGTAACAAGTATCAAGAAACGCATTTCTGACAAGAAGCAACAGCAAGTGCAAAGGCCCTGAGGCAGGAAGGATGTGGTCAAGGAACCGGAAGGAGGTAAGTTGTGCTGGAGTAAAGTGGCAAAGGGAAGAGTGGCCTGGGAGGAGGGGGAGAGGCAGACAGGTAAGGCCCTAGCGGAGCCCTGCTGGCACATCTAAGGTCTGGCTTGCATTTGAAGTGCATGGGGAATCATGGAGGGATTTCAACAGGAGAAGAATGTTTATAAAAGATGACTCTGGTTGCTATGTGAAGAATGGTTGGGAAGGAGCAAAATGTCCCCTGGCCTTAATCAGAGATACTGAAAGTTCTAAAAAAGTGACCTGAATTGTGAAGAGACTCCAGACCCATGAGCTCCAGCATCCAAATCTGTGACGACACTGAACTAATTCATCAGTGATGATGAACTCATTTCCCCATTGGCAGTTTTACCATAGGGTCCACCAGACTGGGGTCCTGGAGGGCAGGGATCACAAAAGTCTTGTCCATCCCTGTCGCCCCAGTGCGTCACAAACCAACGGACCAACTGAGCTTCTCTGAGGAGGGCTGTGAAATGTATTTCATTTGTGGTCCAAGGTGATTCCTGCCAAATAAACTATACTCAAAGAGCAAATCTGGGACATGGAAACCAAGGAGTCTTCAACTAGGCCAAAAGCTACTGTGGGGTTACTCAGGGAAAGACAGTCAGGCACTGCCTAGGTCACCTTTGGGTGCATAAAGGGTTAACTTCCCATTATCGCAGCTGCACTCCTGGTCCCCGCAGCCCCCCCCTCCAGGCACCCCTCCAGATGAGCCAAACGTTGAGTGCTTCAGCACAGAAGGGGAATGAGGGGCACTGACTGCCCCTGACAGGGTTTTCAAAATCGTCCCCGGGGACATCTCAAGGGTCCATCCTAGTTCCAGTGATTCTCAGAAGTAAAAGGATTTTTAAGACCCGAGAGAATAAGAGAGTAATGCCTCCCTGAATGCTCCCACCCACCCACACGCTTCTAACACATCCTAATAAAAAAAGCCCCAGGAGGTGCCTTGATCTGGCCCCTAATCCTTCACACGTACAGACCGACAGACCCATCAGAAACTGGCATATGCTTCAGTTCTGCTCCTGAGCCAGAAGCAGACTCCTATACACAGGGAGTGGGACTTGACTTATGGAGAGGAAGGGAAACTAAGAGACACAATTTAAAAGTAATTAGCATGCAGAGCAAATCTTAGCGAGAGGCTCGGAAAGGGCCCACGTGCTGCCTGAATCACCACGGACCCAGGTGGACTCTCCGGCGTGTACAGTAGTTATGCGGCTCCCCCACGGCCTGGGCTAAATGCAGATGAAGAAATGAAAATTACTCTCCTCAGCGGAGTTCAGGAAGCGCTGGAGAATTTTAACCAAGGCACTGAAAGGAAAGAGTGCTGAGTCCTTGAAAATAGCTCCAATCAAGCCAATTAAGATCCCATTAGAAACTATTTGCCTTTCACTGTGGGCAAACCAAACAGAGCCTTCGGAGTCAATTAGTCTCTAAATAAGAAATATTTCACTTAATAGCTCCCCTCCCCTGCTCCGGCTCAAAGAACATCTCTGAGACTCAGTCCCCGCCTCACCTTCCTTATAACAGCCGAGCACCCTCTGCACCCCACACAGAAATCAGGCTCATTTGTCCGTAGGTCCAAATCTTAATCATCACACTAATAATTCCCCACACGCTCCTCTTCTATATGTGAATGATTCGATGTATCAGAAACCGACTGTTTCTGCCAGATCCGTTGCAAGCCACTCCTAAAGCTGCAGCTACGGCCTGGGGCATCCGACCACTGTTCCTGTTCCTTCGCTGCAGGATTTATGTGCCCCCACTGTGTGCTGGAACCAGCTGGTCCGAGAGGCGGTTTCAATGAGTGACCTTTTCAAGGTCAAACTCGGTCCAGGATTTATTGGGCATTTGTTCGTTGTGACCTCCGAACTCTATTTGATAACTGCGGCTTAGAGAAATGACATTCTCATCGGAGGAAAATGTATTTATGTGAAAATATTGTCAGGGAGACTTACATCATTCAGTTCGATTACAAATGTGGGTAGAGTTCAGCGATCGCCTGCCTCCCAAGGTTACTGTCCAGGCCTGGAAACCAGGATTAGAAAGGACATCGTTTTAAAACGTGAAAGAAAGGGCGGTGGGGAAAGGGAAGGAGGGAAAGCTATTCCTAAAAAGGCTGCAGCAGATTTCGGGGCCAAAAGACTTCTGCAAATGTCATGATTGGACTTTTCGTTCTCTCTCGCTTTTTTAAGACAATTAAGCAGGGGATTAAATTTGAGAGCTTATCAGAGTTTGCTCTTCAAAACTGCCAGCCAACGCTTTATTCTGGGCATCTGGGCAGCGGCCTGGCGCCGCGTCCTTTCGTGCCCTCGCTGAGCCCGTGTCGCCTGGCATTTGCAAATATTTGGGTCGCCCAGGTGACCAGAGCCCCCGCAGCGGCAAGGGGACCCCATCTGTCCCCGCTGCTGCTAACCATCGCGCCAGGGGCGCTGTCGCAGCCGCCAGGGAGAGCGCCCCAGGCTCCCCGACTTCCCCGGGGTTTGCAACGCTGAGGAAAATCCCTCTTCGCACCACCGGGCGGCTCTGGCCTCAGCCCAGCCCAGCGCCTGCTTGTCTTTAATCACCCGTGACATGGTGCAGAGGCGAGGCCGTGCGGGGGGAGCGGCTGCGTGCAGATAACCCGCGGGGACGACCAGATGTGACTCACGCTTTCCACCTTTGAAGGGATGTAACACTTTGGAGCAGGATTCCGCTCTGTCCTGCCTCCAAGGTAGGAGAGAGACTGAGAGAGAGGGGGAGAGAGAGGGGGGAGAGAGAAGGGGAGAGGGGGGAGAGAGAGAAGGGGAGAGGGGAAGAGAGAGGGGGGGAGAGAGAAGGGGGAGAGAGAAGGGGAGAGGGGGAGAGAGGGGGAGAGGGGGAGAGAGAAGGGAGAGGGGGAGAGAGAGGGGGAGAGAGAGGGGGGAGAGAGAAGGGGAGAGAGGAGGGAGAGAGAAGGGGAGAGGGGAAGAGAGAGGGGGAGAGAGAAGGGGAGAGGGGAAGAGAGAGGGGGAGAGAGAAGGGGGAGAGAGGGAGAGAGAAGGGGGAGAGAGGGAGAGAGAGGGAGAGAGAAGGGGGAGAGAGGGGGAGAGAGGGAGAGAGAAGGGGGAGAGAGGGAGAGAGAGGGAGAGAGAAGGGGGAGAGAGGGAGAGAGAGGGGAGAGAGAAGGGGGAGAGAGGGAGAGAGAGGGAGAGAGAGGGGGGAGAGAGAAGGGGGAGAGAGGGAGAGAGAGGGAGAGAGAGGGGGGAGAGAGAAGGGGGAGAGAGGGAGAGAGAGGGAGAGAGAAGGGGAGAGAGGGAGTGAGAGGGAGAGAGAGGGGGGAGAGAGAAGGGGAGAGAGAAGGGGAGAGGGGGAGAGAGGGGGAGAGAGGGAGAGAGAGGGGGGAGAGAGAAGGGGGAGAGAGGGAGGAGAGAGGGAGAGAGAGGGGGGAGAGAGAAGGGGGAGAGAGGGAGAGAGAGGAGAGAGAGGGGAGAGAGGGAGAGAGAGGGATGGAGAGAGGGGGGAGAGAGAAGGGGGGAGAGTGAAGGGGAGAGGGGGAGAGAGGGGGGAGAGGGGGAGTGAGAGGGGGTGAGAGGGTGAGAGAGGGGAGAGGGGAGAGAGAGGGGGGAGAGGGGGAGTGAGAGGGGGGAGAGGGGGGGAGAGAGAAGGGGGTGAGAGAAGGGGAGAGGGGGAGTGAGGGGGTGGAGGGGGTGAGAGATGGGGGTGAGGGGGAGAGTGAAGGGGGAGTGGGGGAGTGTGAAGGGGAGTGGGGGAAAGTGAAGGGGGAGAGAGAAGGGGATGAGGGGGAGAGAGAAGGGGGAGACGGGTGTGAGAGAAGGGGGTGAGGGTGTGTTGAGGGGGAGTGTGTTGGGAGTGGGGGGTGAGTGATGGGGTGAGAGAGAGGAGAGAGAAGGGGAGAGGGGGAGAGAGAAGGGGTTGAGGGGGAGAGGAAGGGGAGAGGGGGAGAGAGAAGGGGAGAGGGGGAGAGAGAAGGGGAGAGGGGGAGAAGGAGAGAGAGAAGGGGGAGAGGGGGAGGGGGGAGAGAGAAAAGGGAGAGAGGAGGGAGAGGGAGAGGAGGGAGGGGGGAGAGGAGAGGGGGGAGGGAGCGAGAGAACCCTTCCACTTCTCCAGTGGACCGTGCAATGGAGCTGAAGAAAAGGCCGGCCTTGATAATGTGTGGGGACCAGGGCTGACACCTCAGCGCTCTGAGTAACTGAGGAGCCGTGAAATGTGAGGACAGAGCCCTCACCGCCCACTGAGAGGGCAGGTTTCCCCGGGTCCTATCCAGGGACACTGCCACTCTCTCCTTACCCACACGTAAACAGTGCTGACAACATGAATAGTAACAGCACTGGTACAGTGACAATAACAATAATGGCCACTATTAATCGTATGTTGTATGTACTACCCCCTGCAAGCGTGATATCCCATGAAACCCTCACACTGACGCTGAACGCACCCAAGGTCACAGAGCAGGTGGCAGAGCTGGGCTTGGCGAAGCCTGTCCTCGGCCCGCCGCGGCGTCTCTCAGCAGTAGGTGTTTTCTGTGCAAGTTGGGAGGCTTTATCTACGTGTCTGGTCAACCAGCGGCCCCCTGACCCAAAGCCCCCTGATGAGGGTGCTGTGACTTTGCAATTCAGACCCCTCGAGCCGTCTTTAAGCAGCTGTACAAATAAGGCCAAGGAGACAAAGTAGAGAGGCCCCGCCAGCCCAAGGCCATGCTTGCAGCCATGGGCAGTCCTAAAATCAAAAGGAGCCTGCCGTGAGGACACGCAGGGACTACCTACGCTCTCAGCCGACTTCAAGTGCCTGGTGCGGCGCTATGAGCTAGAGTCATTAGTCTCAGAAGGTTCCTCCCGCATAAAGGAGACTTGGCGTCCTGTGACCAGCCTCTCCCCATTCCCGCTCCCCGGCTCTCCCCTGGCAACCACCATTCTGCTCTCTGCTTTTCTCAGTTCCGCTGCTAAGAGAGTAAATCTTAAGTGTTCTCAACACACACACACACAGAAGGTAACTCTGTGAGTTGATGGATGTGTTAGCTTGATCGCGGTGATCGTTTCACAAGGCATGCACATATCGAAACATCACACCGCACATCTTAAATATATACAATTTTTATTTGCCAATTATACCGCAAGAAGGCCGGGGGGAGAAAGGAGTCTGCAACTGTCGTGATGGAAACTGCTTCAGTCCTTCGAGGGTCTACAAATAGACGCAAGCCCGTGAAAGCCACGGCACCTGCACGCCGGGGCCCCAGACCTGGGTGGGTGTGTCCCACACGGGTTTCCCGGACACAGGCTCTGTTCCCAAGGGTTTCGAATGGCAAAAGGGGAGTATACAAGCATGCCGAGCAGCGGTGGGATGGGAGGCCGGGTCAGGCCTCCAGGTAAGAAACTCTGCACATGGAAAACTCCCTTTTCTTGCTTGTGCCCCAGCAGCATTCCTCCCAGTCTGCAGTAAAAGGTTACTGGCTTCGCCTCGTGAAGGCGGGACAGAGTCGTGTCTTGTTACTATTTCCTTGACCTTTAAACTCCTCTCATCTCATTTTTCTCTTGCAAGAAGAAATAAAGAGAAAATGTTTTCCTGGAATGGTACACGAAAGTGAAGACAGGATGGTGGGGGCTGGGATTAAATGCCATAGAGCTTAAAATAACGTGCGGAGCTATGTGAGCCGGCAGCCTAGTATTAACATTATTAATAATAATAATAAAATCATGGCACTTCTGCGTCTACTGCCCTTTGGGACAGTCCTTTTCTCGGGCTTCTCAGGTCAGGACGCAGAATGAGGCAGAGGCTGCAGGGGCCCCGCCCTCCGTGGTCTGTGCTCCGCCTGGATTGAGGGCGCGCTCACAGCATCTGTGCCCCACTTCTTGCACCGTCACCCCAGCCATCGCAGGGCGGCTCCATCTGCGTGGGAGCAAGCCTCTGAATTCCAGCGCTACCGGGGATTCAAACGGCCATGACCTTGGTAGACACTGGCTTTCCTCTCACCACCCAGGAAGCTGGGGGCCCAGCACCGATGCCAGACGGAAAGCCACCTTCCACCCTGGAATTAATCTCCATTTCAGAATTTCCATTACACACCCTTGTTCAGAGAGGCCTGGCAGGGGAGACCAATCATGGGGCTTGGGGGAAGTTTTAAATTCTTCTGGATCAAGGACATCCTTTGAGAAGCTGATAAAAGCCACAGACTCTCTGCCTATTTCAATCTGATGTGTACACTATGATTTGCATATATTTTTAGGAGGCTCTGGAGCTCTACTAGAGCTCATCCAGCCCCCTTTCCCAAAAATTCGGCTGTGGCTTAAAGATGTGTGTGTGTGTTTAATCTAGTTTGCTCTTCTTGGCACTAAAAGAACATGGCATAAAACAAAAGGAGAGGATAACTAATAAAAGGTATATTTAAGTTCAAAGAGGGCACTGTATTTAATGAGCACCAACTATATACCAAGCTCCCTACCAGGTATAAGATACGCGTACGTGCATTCATCCTGTTTAGAGTGTCGTGACAACAGGACTGAGTCTCTCATATTCCCCTCTCTGTCCTCAGTGCCTTTCACAGAGCTGGTGTTTACTGAATACTTGCCGAGTTAATCAATTATTACTATTTTATAGATGAGAAAACAGCCTCTGAGAGGTTAAGTAACTTACACAAATCAGACAGGGAATAAATGGTAGAGGTGGGATTTGGACTCACATCTGCCTGTGTCCTTTCCCCTGTGTTTTGATGAACATTTGACATGATCTTCTCTGAGACTAAAGCAAAGACATAAACAAACATCCTAAATAAGTTACGTGCTATGTTAGTGGAACGACGTGTGGGAAACAGGAAAAGTCAAGTAGTGGGACTGGGTGTACAGAAGTGACCAGGGTGATCGGTGTGGGCCTCTCCCGATGGTGAGACTGGAGCAAAGCCTTGAAGGAGGGGAGAGGGTGAGCTATGGAGAGGAGTGTGCCCAGGAGCAGAGGAGCCGAGCCCGGCCCTGGGACCAGCGTGGCTGGCGCTGGGAGAGCCAGGGAGAGAGTTCGAGGAGCTGAGGCTGGGGAGGTAAACGGGGGCTGCAGACAGACCGCGTTGGCAGTCACTGCAAAAACTCTGCTTTTACTAAGAATGGAATGGGAACTCATCGCAAGATCTCAACGGGGACAGCCGCGTGATCTGACTTCCATCTTCAAAGACCACGGTGGCTGCTGGCATGAGGCTGGAGCGTGGCAGGGGTCGGACGTGACATCCAGTTATTCAGGTAAAAATGACGGTGGCCTAGCCAGGGGGTAGCAGCGGCGGCGG
This sequence comes from Miniopterus natalensis, assembly GCF_054644295.1. Lineage (NCBI taxonomy): Eukaryota > Metazoa > Chordata > Mammalia > Chiroptera > Miniopteridae > Miniopterus > Miniopterus natalensis. Next base: position 78,130,460 of record NC_142090.1, read on the forward strand.
GGAGAAGTATATTCCTGACGCGTGAGAGAAAGGAGGAGTTGAGGGTGACTCCAAGGTTTTTGGCCCAAGGAAGGAAACTGGCATCGGTTCAGGCTCTTCCTTCCCCTCTAGGAAGGCAAGCTCGAAACCTGCCGTCTTACTCTCCAGGCCTCAAAACCAATCCAAGAGAAGAAATACGATGTTGACAGTTCCCAAAGATGTTTCTTTGTTTTGCTTGTCACAAGAGAGGTGTTACTCTGTGTAGAAAAGAAAAGGGGGGCATTCCTTACACGGCGCATGTTACCCGTTAGGTGAAAGTTTGGGGGAGCAAGCTTCGGACTGTTTCCCTTTCTTACGCCCGCCTCCAAATCTAAGGCTGCGTGACCTTCTGCGCTGCCCTGCGGGACGCCCGGTGCTTCCAGACAGCTTTCTGTAACCGGGAGCTCTAGGCAGACACTGACTTCCAGGTGGCCTGAATCTGACACCAGGAGTGAGCCAGGGCTGTCCCTTGTCCCCAGTGAAAAGCGCAGGCATTCCCGGTCAGCCTGGGCTGCCAGGCAGCTGTCGGGCCGTCGGCTCTGGACACAATCAGGAGCGAGTCTGGAGCTCACTTCCGATCGCGCTGCTCGGCCAAGGAGACGGTCGATGGGAGAGTAAAGCAGAAAGTGCTGAAGGCTTTATAGAGGGTGAGCTTCCCATTTACTCACTTCAAGGGTTTACTTTTAAAAAATGCTAAAATGGCCCGGCCTGCATGGCTCAGTGGTTGAGCATCGACCAGTGAACCAGTGACCAGTTCGATTCCCGGTCAGGGCAGGTGCCCAGGTTTCGGGCTCAATCCCTAGTAGGGGGCGTGCAGGAGGCAGCCGATCAAGGTTTCTCTTCTCTCTCCCATCGATGTTTCTCTCTCTCTGTCCCTCCCCCTTCCTCTCTGTGAAATCAATTTAAACAAGCATGTTTTAAAAATACTAAAATGGAAAAGCCAAAATGATATAGAAAAACTATATTTTTGTAAGGAGATATTTATTGCACACCTACGATGTGCCTGGCGCTATTGTCTTACAGACTCTACACAACGCCCTAGGAGTCAGCATCGTTTCCTCCATTGTTCTGAGAAGGGAAGTGGAGAGACGTGAAGCAAGTTGCCCTCAGGGACCCAGCGAGTCAGCTCAGGTGTCTGACTTCAAACGGCAGCTTTCACCTCAGCTGCCTCTCGGATGACCGGCTGACCGCATGGGCCTGGGACTGAGAGGCTCCTGGGATGCAGGAGGCTCGCCTTTAAATGCAGGGAAGTCTCAGGCATGCCAGGACAAGATAGCCACCCTAGCTGCCTCTTGAAATGAAACTATGCACATGGAAAATGCAGGCATTTCGAGAACACCTAGGAAATTCAGCAGAATGACTGAAGTCTTCTGAAACATCACTGAGAAAATTTAAAGCGCACACCCTTAGGTGAGGCAAACACAGGCTCCTCGGGGGTTCCCCTTGAAGAGCAGGTTTCTTTCCCACCCGGTTAATAACGGTCTGCAATCACAAAAATAAGACCTTGGTGAGAATTTGCAGCAGAACATTAATCTGCAATTTCCTACACATTCAACCCCAAACCGGTATCCATTCCTCTAGCTGACTCCCGACGCAAGCTTGCCAGTTGGGCGTGTTCCCAAATCCAGTTGCTTCTGCATCTGTTTTCTGCAGAAAGTCAACAGCATCTCTTGCTCTGGTCGTTCAAATTTATACCCCTGACTAATTTACCCCAGGACTCTGGCCCAGTGTCTTGCTGAGGGGACATCCATGAATCCAGCTGCCGGAGATAAGATTCAGCTGCTCAGAAAGGTGGCGTTGCTTCTCCAGAGCCTGGGTCACACCATTTGCTACTACTGCTCACTCGTTCACTCCACAAACATTTATGCCAACCTAGGGCCACGCCCAGGGCTCTTGTCTTCCTGTGACCAGTCAACTAGCAAGGAACGCCCTCCTCGAGGAGTCTCGTTGGTGTGGTGTCCTGGGATCTAGATGTCACTGGACGCAGAGCTGGGCAGAGATGCTCGCAGTGTCTCTCACAACCACCTCCAGCAGACCACCCTCAGATCCCCCACCAAGAACTCAGCCCCGGCCCTTTCCTGGCCTCGCCCCTTCCCCTGCTTGAACGGGGGATGACAGGACTGCATCGCAAGAATGACCAAGCGACAAAAGCGAATGGGGCAGCACATGCATTTTGCTAGACTGCCAAGGAGGGTGTGTGGGGTTTTACTGCTTAAAGTCAAGAAAACTTGAAAAACGGCTGTGAAAGAAGCGGTTATTAGTAAACAGATAAGGAGACCGCGGCCGAGTGGGTAGGACTGCCACCAGAGCGAGCACGTTGAGTTCCAAGCCCCATTTACTATTTATTAGTTTATTCACATCTCCCCACAGAGGAGACCAAGGGCTCTGTCTATAGTGCAGGTCTGATGACGGGGCTCCCCACGTTTAAGTCGTTCAGTGGCTCCCCATTACTCACAGGAGAAAGTCCCAGATAAGTAGCGTGACATGGAGGCCAACTTTGCCCGGGTCCCACCTCCTCTCCAGCTTTATATTCTGCTTGTCACCTCTCTTCACCAGCCCTGCAACCCCGTCTCCACTCCAGCCGCACTGTTGGAGTTCCCAGCTCCGGCCTGGGGTCACATCTCCCCCCTCCACTCTCTGGAACTTCTCCTTTCTTCCCACCCCCCACCCCCAGCTAAAAATCTGCATCTGTTTCTACTGATTTATTGTCCTGATTTCTTTAAAAGACAGGCTTTCCCTCTATACCAAATAAACTCTTTGAAGGCAAGGTCTGGGCTGATTTGTCCTGCAGAACATACAGGAAATGTTGAATAAATGCTTGCTGAAATCATCTTGTTACTTCATTAAGAAAAATAATCCCACTGCTCAAAAGGATTTTTGCAGCTCAGATTGCCTGAAGCCTGAAAATCTCCTTGGAAAAGAAACCAGACAGTGGCGGGTTTTCTAATGAGGCTGCAAGTCAGACAACGACCAAAGACCATGCCCCCAGGACAGGCAGACTGACACCCCTCTGTGGGCGCACAGCCAGCCCCACCTACACCTTCAGCTTCCTCCGTCCAGACGGTGGCGTCTGGGATGCGTCACTCCCCGCAGCCTCCGCAGGAGCCAGGCCTGCCCTTCGCTGCTGCGTCACAGTGAGCAGCTGCAGGGGTTACGGGGTTCGGCCCAGGTCACACTGACTTTGACGGGGGTCAGGGAATACCAACCGAGACACAAGTGCTGATTACCATGGTTCTATAGCCCACTAGGGAACTCCAGCAACATGTGGCCTGGCTTCGTCCTGATCTATCCAGTCTGCTGGTTCCAGCGCAGATGCTCTTCCTCAACTCAGTTTGCAGAACGAGATTGTTGCTTTAGGGAAGCTGCTCTTTCCGCTTCTTGAACTTTAGAAACAGGGTGCATCGGACGTTGACTATCCTTACGCAATGGTGGGTACACCCTCCAGGCCTTCACCCCAAATGAGACCTAAACAAACTAGGCTGTAAGGAAAGTGCCTACAGAACAGCTCAACACAAGGTCCCGGACACCAGGTCCCTCTCCAGCCTCAACAGGTACCAAGTCCAAACATCTATGCCATGCCATTTCAGTGTTTCCCATAACATTATGTTACAGAGAATTATAAACTGGTATCATAGAAATGGCCTTTGGTCCATAAGTTCTACAAATGCTGGGTTATAAGGTATGAAGAGGGTTCCTTTACTGGAGAGCATCTGAGCTTTAACATGCCTCCAGAATGGGGTACGGTGAGCAGTGTTCCCCAGACTTACTGGACCATGGAAACCCCACCGGCCTCCTTCTTTGATGGATCACCTTCAGGCATGGACGCTCTCCCAACAGCGCTTTGGGGATCCAGCTCTAGCCTCATGAACTCATTCAATCACTGAGCAGGCCAGGCACTTCAACCAAAGCCAGGGAAATGAAGCATTAATGGTTTTGGAAAAAATTTCAAAGCTCTCATTAGAGGGAAATACAGGATGAAGTCATACGACAGAACGTTAAACATAGAATGTGAAAATATCTTCAAAACAACAATTTTTAATCCTCAGCATAGAGCCACAGAGAGCATCCAGTACTGCCAAGAGAATACACTGTTCATTCCTCCAACATCTTATGACTGTCATCAAAATGGAACGAGTGCAGGCTTGGGAGTGAGACACACCTGCATTCAAATCTCCTATTCGCTGGCTCTAAATCTGCTGTGCAGGGCTGTTGTGAGAATTAAATATGACAAGGAACACCACCACATAATAAAAAGCAATTAATACATGCCTAAAAGTATTATTTTTCTATGATACGGAAAACATTGCACTGTCTTATGCAAATAACCTATGCTCTGTCTATATAGAAGCTATGGTTCTATTTCCAGCTCCGGTATATGTCCTGGTGCAGGAAAAAATCCCTATTAGTCAAGGCTCTCCAGAGATACAGAACCAATAGGACATATATGATTGTGTAGAGAGTCAGATAAATAGATACAGACATAGATAGGTAGGTAGGTAGGTAGGTGGATGGATGGATGGATGGATGGATGGATGGATGGATGGATGGATGGATATAGGTAGATATGTGTGTATCAGTAGATAGATAGATATAATTTTTTATAAGGCATTGGCTCTCATAATGACTTCTTGGCTGAGACGTCCCAAGATATGCAGTTGGCAAGCTGGAGACCCAGGAGAACCAATGGTATCCGATCCAGTCTGAAAACCAGCAGGCTTGAGAACCAAACAGAGCAGCTGTTTCAGGCTGAGACAAAGGCCGGGAAAGACCGAAGTCCCAGCTCAAGCGGTCTGGCAGGAGGCCCTGCTCTCAGCCATTCATTCTCGGCCGTCCTCAGCCGATGGGACCGAGACCACTCCCGATGGGACCGAGACCACTCCCGATGGGACGGAGGCCACTCCCGGTGGGACCGAGACCGCTCCCGGTGGGACCGAGACCGCTCTCGCCGGGGAGGCCACTGCTTTACTCAGTCTGCCGACTCAAATGCTAATCTCAGCCAGAAACAGCCTCACAGGCAAACCCAGGATAATATTTGGCCAAATGTCTGGCCACCTCACAGCCCAATCAAGTTGACACATAAAACTAACCATCACAACATCTAAATACAGCTACTGAAGTAACTAGAGTGAGGGAAATTTGGGACTTGGGGCTGTCACCCAGCCAGTGTGCCGAGCAGCAATGCCAAATGACAGCCCGGCTCTAGTGCCAAGATGCCTAAATAACTGGAGGAATCATGGAATAATCCAGATAAAATGACTATCCAACAATCTTGTCCGCTGCCCACTGACTGGCCCCTAAGATCAGCGGACCCTGGCTCTAACTTCAATGCCAACATTTGGAGAAGTGTAAATAAAAGAAAAAACACTTCAAGGCATCAAACAAAGCATCTCACACTGAGAGCAATGCTTTTCATTTGTTTTTTTTGTTTTTTTAGTCATATACCCCTATGCTATTGGTGTCTATTAGAAGAAAATAAAAACAATGAAGCACCCCTCAAACTTCTTCCCACACACACACACACACACACACACACACACACACAAAGAACACCAAGGAATGTGACTGAGATGGCCCCTGGGAAGTGGTGGGCAACCAGGAGGAACGGTTGCTACGAGCACTAAGACCTCAATGAATGAGACTCTAACCGAAACCTTCATTCTGCTGGACCCTTCCAACTCCACTTTTAGTAGCAACACAAGTCACAAGGTAACACAGTACAAAAAGAAAGGAGAACTTACAATGCTGAGCACTGACGCACCGGGCACTGGGCAAGCCCTTTAAAGACACTGACCCACATCATTCCCACCCCACTCCCGAGGCAAGTAAGCCTTCCTTTCCCCACTTTCTAGCTGAGAGAAGTGACGTTAAGTGATTTGCCCAAGGTCATACGGCCTTGGAGAGCCTCTCTCCTTATGGACAATGAGAGTTATATAAATGACTCTATCAGCCCCTTTGTTAAAGATGCCACAAAACCCAGATTCAAATAATCATAACACGATCCATGCTCATAGATTTTATTTAACTTCTATTTTTTATTTCATGTGTTCTTTAAGCCAAATTAAATCCTTTATGAATCAAAGTAGAAGATGGGTAGAAAGATGGGTGCCAAGGGCATCTGGGACAATGATACAGATTTATCTGATTCCAAAGATGTTAGGTTGGAGGGATTCAGCTGAACTAGGTTTGTGGTTTGTGGTTTTTCCTTTATGCGTCCTTCAGGACTTTCTGGAGTGACTCTAGATCTGTATATCTTGGGCCTGCACTAGGCCTCTGACTAATTTCCTCTAAGATCATCCCCTTCTTCCCTCCCCTATGGAATGGGCCCAGGGTTCTTTTTCTAAAGCACTGAACTATCTGAACAAGTCAGTCACCCAGTGTTGAAATTTTTAAAAATCTAGTTACTGCCATAAACAAATGTTGAACTCTCAGTAAGACACGCGTGCCCCAGTGTTAGGGGAAAGGATACTGATGTCTGCAACTTACTTTGAAATGCATCAAAAAATAACATGGGGAGGAGGGAATAACATGAATTAATATATGATAGAGAGATGGATAGATCCATCTACGGAAAGCAAATACAGCCATTGTTAACTGTAGAGTTGAAATGATAGATATACGATGTTCTCTTTACAATTCTATCACCTTAACTATATCTTTGAAATTTTTATTAAAAATATTGGGGATTCACAGAGGAAAAAAAAGGTCATGGTGGCTGGCAGGGGCTTGGGGAGTTTCATTTTAAGATGAAAAATCAGATCCAGGTGAACATCTATCTGGGGATGGATAGTAGTTATGGTGCCACAACAGTGTGAGTGTATTTAATGCCACTGGACTGTACACTCTCAGAAAGTTAAAATGCCAAATCTTATACTATGTGTATCTCGACACTAAATAAATAAATAAACAAACAAACTGGGAGAAAAATAGTGGCTTATTCTAAGAAATTGCTATTGCAACAATAATTGCTCTTGATAATACACAGAAAGGCTAGAAAAGTGAGATTTACAAATATTTTAGAGAAATATCAAAAGATGAAGTAACATTTTTAAATAAGCCCAAACACCGCTTTAAGTCTTTCGAAAGGAAGTTATCCACAGATTCTTTGGTTTCCACACAAGAAAGCGTCTGAGGAAAGGAAATGTCATCTCTGGCCGCCGCGGAGCCCTGGCCTGGCTCGAAACGGGCTTTCTCCTCTCGGCGTTTCCCCGAGGCCTGGGGCCGGGTGCAGAGCGCTGAGCGCACGGGGCTCCCCTCCGCGCTGCAATGTGCCCCTGGAAGGAAGACGCTGCACCCCGGGACACCTCGGGTCCTTCTCAACCTGACACTCCATGAATCATGGAGTCTTTTGCGTATTTTATACAAGTGCATTATGTGATTAAATAACTTCTGCATTCATTGACTGAAAAAACAAAACCTAAACGCGTCTGCTGGATCCCTCGTGTCTGCAAAGCCCAGCCCAGCTCGGCTGCAGGCTGCGCCTTTCCTCAGCGCCTGTCCCTCAGGCCACAGGCCCCAGACCCCTGCTCTGCCCCCCCCCACCCTCCCCGGCCCCCTCCAGCCCCCCCCACCGGGCCCACTGCCCCAGCTCACTCCGACCCTTCCTTTAACCCAGCTCAGCTCTCCCCCGGCAGCATCAGTGGGGTCTTCTGGGGTCTTCTCGGCCCTTCCCCTCCCGAGGCCCACCCAACAGCAGCATCGCCGCCACAGAAGCACCGCTCCCCCTGCCGCACCCCCCTTTTCTTGTTTGGGTCTGGTTTCGTGTTTGGTGTTGTTTGTTTGTGTTGCTTGGTTGTTTTAACCGAAATATAACTGGCATATGCTTTCAGGTTTGCCTAACAATTTGACAGATGTGTATGTCGTGAGATGACCACCACGATATACTCGGTTAACATCGTGCACCCTCATCTTCTGCGCCCCCAATCGGTTGTAGTCACAACGCACTTCAGGCTGCTTCCCTGGGACATGCCTAAGGAAGAATTTCTTATCTGAGGAAGTCAGTGGTATAAATTCTGCTGTGTTTGATAGGAAAATAAATCCATACTTCTGGTTGTTCCCATTAGTCACCCAGAGCCATAAATTAAATTCCTACTTGTGGCATGTTAATCTACTTTCCCTTCAATTACACACTCATGCCATATGCTTTCAGCTGCCAATCTCTACTAAACTAAAGCAAAAGCGAGGATGATGTTTGACTCGAAGTTTTCAGAAAATCGTGGATATTTCAGTCTTGGCTGTGGAGCGCATCGTGCCCGATAGAGTCAGACACTGACCTCCTCCTTTATCCAGACTGACCCATCCATGACCCACCTACGGACAGAGGAAGGAAGGGGAGCCCGAAACACCCAACGGTTTCTGAAGCCGTGCCTGGGATGACCGCACATGCATGCGCACACATGCACACACATGCACACACTTGCACACATTCACGCCCGCACACGTCTTCCTGCTCCTGACTTTCTCTTTGCTGAACTTAGCCCCACCTCCATCCCCACCGGAGCCAGATGTGGTCTCTCTATGTTCTCCCCAGGACTTGACAAATGTCCTGGGGGGGGGGGGAGAATTGGACCAACATGCCCTTAAGAACCGATCGCTTGCATTTCCCATCACCTAGTTCTAACTAACGGACTTTCCACCCGGCACACTTTTTCTAATATATTTTTAGTAGCTCTCTTGTTCCCTTTGCTTTCACCTGGGTAGCGTCCTGCTCTAGCTTCTCGCCTGCAATATTTTCTCCTATCTTTGCAGATATTACTGTTTTCCTTCAAAAGTTTCTTCTCTTCTGTGCACTTGTATTGATTTTTTTCCAGGTTTCTTTTTGTTCTTTGTTTTTGACTCTAATCATGTCCAAAGGTTTTCTTAAACATATAAGAGCCTTAGTAGTTGGAATCAACATATTCTGGCAGAGGGAAGGCTGAAAGTAAGAGGATTGGTTGAAAATATGATTAAGAATCAGAAGTCAGGATTCCCTGCCATGCTCCAGATATACAGAAAATTATTTTACCCCAACAAGCCTGAAGGTTTAGTCCTCGGGGAAGGCAAAGCAGAACATCTCTGGAGGGAGAGAGGACATCCATCCCTCCTCCCTGCTTGTGGCATGTTAATCTACAATCAAAGCATCACAGTATAGTTTAGGAACTATTTCACAAAGTAGAACCAAAAAGAAAGGAAGGAGGGAGGGAGGGAAGAAAGAAAGAAACACAGGGACAGAAATAGAAAACATAAAAAAATTAAAGACTCAATGCAAGAGACAGTGAAGGCTCAAAGGTTTGCCTAGGCCACAATTCCAGAACAAAATGACAGAGATGCAAGATACACACCTCAGTCCTTCCCTAAGCATTTATTGTGCACTTGCTACGTTCCCAGTGCCATGGCAAACATCAACATTTGGCTCAAACCCTGTATCAAAGTGCTCCCTCCTTGCTCTAATAAGTATATAGGATGCACAGCATAAATGTTCATGATTAGAAAATCTGGCCATGATTTCTTCCTGCACCCCACATTTCAGAGATCAGCCCAGGTCCCCTCTGGACTGGCCCATGCCTACGGACCAGGCCTCCAGGTTGTGCCAGAGCGTAGAGATTTTCAACAGAATCTGAGTCACTCAGGGCGACACGCCGGCTCACAGGCTCCTGTGTCAGTGTCCATGCCCTCTCTCCAGTTCAGCTTACTCCTGGCACACAGACATTCTGACTCATCTGGTCCTCACTCCAGGACCTGCGGTAAAATAAGGCCGCTTGGCCAGAAGAACAGACAGGGAATTGGCCACAGATACTGCAGGAGCAGAGGTGTGAGAGAGAGATGGAAGCTCCGCCTCGGGGTACATTTATCAAGTGTGAGTCATCAGGGTACATATTTATAACAAACGCAGAAATATTTATGTACAAGAATTCTCCTCATAGTGTTGTTTGTGGTAGCAAAAAAAATACAAACCTGGAAATAACCAAAATATCTGAAAACGAGGTTATTTAAATCATAGGAAAGCCACGCAGCTTTTAGTAATAACAGAGATGGGTTTATGTACATGGATAGATGTTTATCACTAAGTGGGGGAAATGGGACAAAATAGTGTCTACCTTTGATTCCATGTTTTTAAGTACATATAGCACATCTAATAGGTCTAAATCAGGGTTCTCCAAAGCACCGAGCTAGCCATCCAAGCACAGTCATGACCTGTCTAACTCTGCCTGGCCACAGCCCGGCCCTGCAGACGGAGTGGCAGAGGGCCGACCACCGCCCTCGGAAGGCCTTTGCGCTTCAAGACAGACACGTGACCATGCACAGGACAGAGAGGCCACCGAACAGAATCACTAAACCATCACACGAACGGGAGCAGACAGGTTTAGATCACGGGCAAAGGGAGGACAATTATACCTTAGGGGGCAGGAGGGGGACATGGCTGGCGCTGAGATGAGGAATTCCACACCCAGGTCAAGAGGAATCACCAAAAGGATCACGGAACAAAACTGCCACAGAGGTCCAGCCATGCGTCCGAGTTACAGTTCATCCTGTCGCTACCTTTCAGAGCTATAGTTACAGATGAAGAAGCTGGGGTTTAGGAAAAGGCACTCCCCCAGGATCACAACACAAAAGTGACAGACCAGGTGAGTCTGACTTCAAAGCCCATGAACTTTCTACTAAGGGAGATCTAGTCTCAAGAGCTTAGGCCGTGCCCAGCACATAGTAAGACACGTATTTCGGCATTCTTTTCTTTACCAAGTCCTGCAGCTTGCACGAAGAAACCATGACAGCTAAGGAAGAACGGGTCTCTCCCCTGATTGACCAAAAGAAGACTGTAGTTCCACAGGGGTCCCACCGGGTGTCACTCCCCTGGCCCTTTCGGTCATCATCTCTTTCCTGCCCCACCCTTCCCCTCGCTCTCTGTCTAATCTGAAGCAAAAGCCTAACCTCAGTCTACGCACCCCTGCAATGAGGAGGCTGATAAATCACGGCTCCTGAAGAAGCCGCCGCTGCCACCAGCCTTTCAGAGGCTGCCACCTGATTAAGCTCCACGGATGGGTGTTATTTTCCGAACAACTGTGTTTGAGATCTCAGGAACAGGTGGGGAAAGCAACTGAGCTTATTAGGAGATGACTTCAACTGCCTGAGAGGAAACTAAACGTCTCCTTAAACTCCCCCGGGAAATTTCAGAAACTTCAGAGCAGCTCCAAGCGCAACTACACATTTGCTGCAAATAAAACATCTCATGTCGACCATGCTCTCATTAAGCGAGAAAGCCGGAGGGCGCTGTTGGGAGAGACAGGGGAGGCGGTGGCCTGAGGCAAATTAAACTCCTAGCGAGGCCTTCCACACACGCTGCAGGAAAAGGGGCGTAGCCAGGTGGCAAACCAAGGCTGTGAATTAGGCCCAAAAGCGCAAAATCTCTTAAAAGTCTGAAAAAAATGTAAGCCAATAGAATCAGAAAGCACAAAAATTACACATCCCTAGCTCAAAGTGCCCAGGTTGTCAGGCTTGGAGCAGAGGAGCAGGTGTGGCGTGACCCGGAGGATGGCTTCTGAGACAGCAGAGATCGCAGGCTTGTCGCCGACCCTGAAATCGTCTAAAGGCTCTGGCCACGCCCGCAGCATCTCAGAGACATAAAATCGCGTGAGTGTGGGGTGTCGGTCATGGGGAACTGCTTGGAACCCCCCACCCATCGTGGAAAGTGGATGGGGAGCAGAGGCGGGCTGCGGTGACAGGCAAGGGTGGCTGCTCCTTTGTCCCCAGCTCCCCGAGGACAGAAAGGATGAGAGCTGGGTGGACAGACTCCGAGGAGAACAGCCCCAGAGGGAAGAGCTACACCCCCCGGCAGGCTCTGCACCCGGGAAACGTGTCCCGTCAGAGGCCAGTCAGGCAAAGCGGCTGGAGGCTAAGGGACCGAGAGGCGGCAGGGACAGGTGGCCTGGGTGAGAGAGGGCAGGTGGACGTGTGAGAAAATCCCAAGTGATCGGAGTCCTAAGAAGAGACAGAATGATTTTTTTTTAAAGCGTTTCCTTAGACCAAGCCCTTAAACTCCCTGAAACATTAGAGAATTATGAGTCAAGAAAGTTTTGTCCTTAAATGTGACATTTCCCTGGGATGAAACTACAGGGAGCGTTGAAACTTCACCTTATTCAACCCTCTCCCCTTTATTTCTGCTCCCAAGCCTGCTATGGGGCACTCACACGCTACACTCAGCTTCTGGAAGACTCGACCTACTCCTCCTCCGAGCACAGGCCCGTACCTCCTATAAGCTCAGCCCCCCCATAAGATAACACACCTGCTATTCTCGGGGGATGGCAGGAGCGTGTCCCTGCTGCTTCGCATTAAAGCGGATGCATCCTAATAACCAAGAAGCAGGCGGGGGTTTGTCAGATTTATTCCAAGTAAACACTTTAATGACCTCCCCAAATGGCAGGGGGCTGCTCATAATAGGCGCATACATATGTAAAACAGTAAAGGGGAAGGTGCCAGAATTTCCCTGCCACCTGTACTTTCTTTTCCTGATGCCACCACCTGGGGTGAGAGGGCTGATGAGCTGTTGGGAACACAGAAGGTGCGGTAACCTTGGAAGGCCGGGGGCTGAGGGAGCAGTGAGCTAGGCCAAAGGAGAGAGGCTGGTCTGAACGCCTTTTCAGTCAGTCCACAAGCCCTAGGAGGTGATTCGTGCCCTCCTTGGCTATTGCTCTGGACCAGAGAACTACAGAATTATAAGGCGTATGCCCTGTTAAAACCAGTAATTATTTCCTCCAGGAGCTTCGGTCACATCTCTGGAAAAGTTCATCAACAGCACCTCCTAGCCCATTTCATGGCAATAATCTAATGTCAAAATGTTGTGCTAACGCTCTACATCTCACTGTGACTCTCTAGGCCATAGAGAAAAAGCATTTTTATTGCTCAACTATGCAGGTTATTGCTCAACTATGCAAGTGAAAATGCTCTGTTTCTCTGCTCCTGGGAGTACGCAGATGCAAAATATAGAAATCAAAGCCTTTACTAGGGTGTGTCTAGAAGCCTATCCCAGGGAAACGTCCTTGGAATTTCTACCTCCCTTGACATGACCAACTTTTCTTTCTATCCAATCCCACAGAGAGATTTTGTTTCAAAGCTCAAGACAAAAACATGGCTCTCAAGCAGTTTGACTAGGCTTTCAAACTATCTGACCAAGAGCTATCTGACCAAACTCTGCTAACAATATTAACAACTATAAGGAAACTTTCTCTTACCTAGATGGGAATTCATGTAGTCTGTATGGTGGTTTCATGTACGTGATTCCTTTTGGGCCTCAGGACCAATAGGTGCAGGGTTATTATACTCTTTTATAGATAATAAAATTGAGGCCCATAGCAGTTGAAAGACTCGCTCAAAATTATTCTTAGAACGATAACTGGAACTTAAGCCTTCCAAGTCCAGTAGAGCACTCGTCTACCTCTTTGTGTCTTTGAGACTTTCAAACTTATTATAACAATTGGTCAGTTTACTACATATGTGGGCACACACATGGGCATATATATACGTGTGTGTGTATCAGGGTCGATAGTGATCCTCCTTCATTCCTAATATTGGTCATCTGTCTTCTCTCTCTTTTATTTCTTTGATCAGACTGGGTAGAGGCATATTTCTTATGGTAGGCTACTGTCAAAAGTGTTCAAAATCTGTTTACTTTTTCCTCTAAATAACAAAAAAATAATAATTCTGGAATAGAGTGAGTTATTGAAGAACTAAATTGGGACCATGCTTTTAATTTAGGAGGTGGGATGTTTTTTGTAAACTCATTAGTCAAAGAATTAAAGCTATTCTTCCATTCCCCTTTCAAGAGGGAGCTGGGCTCTGTGTCCTTAACAGTTGGTCTCTGTTGCCCTCGAGGAAGAGTTAACAGGATGATACCTTAGGAGAGACTGTCCAAAGGATGGACAGAATGGACACCGGTGAAACAAGACAGAGAGATTTGTCTTTTCCCCAAAGATTGGACCCCCAGAACCTGAGAAGTCATGTAAGTGTGTTTTGGGGAGTAAGAGGCAGGGAGGAGGAAGTGGAGGTTGCATAGCATCACCATGGTCAAGCCTGCAATCACTGAGGAGGGATCCTATGGGCATGATCACAGACAAGGACAGAAGCAGAGGCTGACAGACATGGAAAACTGGCCTCAATCAGAGTATCTAGGAACAGATGGAAGGATACCAATGATGGTGACCACCATGGACTTAAGGTCAGGTCCTCCCTCCACTTCCTAAGACACATATAACTGCTGAGGTCCTTGCATGATTCCCTAAAGAAAGAGAGTCCAATAAAAATGAACATCAGAATCCATTCCCAAAATACACCTAGTGGAGTTTAAAGCCAGATTTGATTTCATTTAGAAAATAAAAATAAAACATGACATTACTTGTACCTCTGTTTATACTAAAATTCCAAGTCTATGAAAACCTTAAGAGGATTCTCAGGAAACTGGAAGAGATAAATGGAGACTGCAAACGCTCAAGCTACTAAGCCAAAACTGCCAGCTAGAAACATACAGAAAGACATTGAAAAGCCCCAGGTTAAACCAAAGTCTTAAATACAACTCCAGGCTTGCCCCATTTAAGGCACCTACTGGGAAATACTGGAGGGGGCCCCAGAAAAGCAACAGCTTAATGGGAAATGCTCAAGTTTCCACAACAGCCTAAAACAGACCCACCTGCTAGTAAGAGGGAACTCCTGCCTGACTACCTTAAGCTGGGACGTTGGTTCTTTTCTGCCTCCTGCTTTTAACTGCTCTTTCTAGGTCTCAAGACTGTTGGCATTTCAACTGGAACTACACCACTGCCCCTCTGGGGTCACTGGTTTGCCAACTGCAGATCTTGGGACTTGTCAACCTCCATAATTGCATAAGCAAGTCCTTGTAATAAATCTCTGTCTATACATATATCCTATTGATTCTGTATCTCTGGAGAACCCTAGTAATACGAGAATTAATGTGGAAGACCAGTTTAAAAGCTCCTCAGAATGCAAAGAAAAACAGAGAGAGCACTTCAACATAATAGGCACTCTTCATGAAAGAGCAGAACCAATGAAACAAGAGCAGTAATCAAAGACATAATAGAAGAAAACTTTTCTGTGTTGACCTGTAAATGCTATGATTGTCTACCAGGAAAACTCAGAAAGAAAAGTAACAAAATTCATTATAAAAAATATTAACTTTCCTATTTACCAACAATAATCAAGACAATATAATGTGGAAAGTGGGAGTCTTCTGTCAGTAACAATAAATATAAAATACCTAGAAATAAGCATAACAAGAACCATATCAAACAATTGACAAAGCCTTCTTAAAGAACATAAAAGAAGACTACAGTAAGTAGAGGGCATACAAATTCCTAAACTGAAAGAGTCAATATTGTAAAAATGTAAATTACCCCCAAAATAATCTACACATTTAATGCCATTTCAATGGGATTTGGGGGATGTATGTCAACTGTACTCTAAATTATTCCTGGTAGATTTAGTATACATTATTTAAAATATTTCCGGGAAAAAGAAAAGAACAGTAGTGAAAGGAAACTTATCCAACCAGATACTAATAGATATTTTATAAAGTAATAGTAAATAGGACAATGTGAAGCTGATACAGGGGGAAAAAAAAAGGCAAATTAATGGATTAGAACTGGAAGTCAAGAAAGAACTGAAGTAAACTTCAGAAATTAACATATAAAATGAAGCATTTAATATTAATGGAGTTAGAATTTTACGAATCGGTATTGCATTAACTATATAGCAATTTGGTAAGAAATTAATTTAGTGCCTATCTTATGCAAGGCACAAAAATAAACAACAATGTAGTAAAGTTAAAAATGGAAAACAGATGGAGCCACAAGAATGCTAAATGGTAGCTCAAGGAGCTGTTTACATGACATGGAAGTGGGAAATTTATTTTTCTAAGCATGAGAAATAAAGAAAAAGATAGAGAAATTTTACTTTGGAAGAATTCCTATATATCGACACACAGCATAAAATTAAAAGTAAATAACATACAAGGGAGAAATTGCAAGATGTAATGACATACAAATAATGTCATAATTCTTTCAATTCAATAAAATAAATATATATTATCAAGAGACACATTTTAAAAATAAATTCAAATGGTTTATAAGATTATAAAAATGTCTGACTTCATTATTAAGTTTTAAAATGTAAATAAAACAATGATAATGTTTCTCTACCATCAAATTGGCATCGATTTTTTTAAATGATCTTGGCCTAAATGGTAGACCACAGACAATCTCATAAACTACCAGCAATAGTATCCACTGGTATGGTTCTTCTGGGAACAATTTGGCAACAGCCTAAAATCAATGTACTGCTAGTGCAGGAGAAAAACTTTGATAGAGTAATTCTACATCTAGAAACTTATTGTAAGAAAATAATCAGATGTGAGGGTGAACCTACTATAAAAAAATATTTATCACAATATTGCATATTAGGATTAAATATGAGAACCTAAATGACCAACAAGTAGAAATTTTTTAAAACATTATAATTTATACAATCATTAAAAGTGATCTTGCAGAGTATTTGTCATACGGATTTTTTTTTTTACATAAACTGACCATCTTCCCTCCCTCCTCTCCACTGTCCTCTTGTTCCTTGAAAAAAAGAACTGATGTAGAATACCACTGTGTTTAATCCCTCAATTATGCTGGAGTAAAAAAACAGTTAACACTACTGCACTGAAGATGCATGCTTACTTACACGAAAAAATGTTCCAGATACAGTGTTCACGCAAAGAGCAAGTTATAATCTGCTTTATAATTATAATTTAAATTAAGTCATAAATTTAAAATTATAATTAATTCATTTTCAATTATAATTAATAATTTAATTTTAAATTCTAATTTAAAATTACAAAATTATTTTTAGAAGCACATACATAAATAGTAAAAAGATATAGAAGATATTGTAATGATTATATCTGGGTATTGAAATTACATTTTTAAATTTTTCTTCTTTTGCTTATGTTCCTCCTAATATATTTGCATATACCTATTTGCTTACCAAATTCAGGATATTAATGAACACCTAACATTTGTCTGCAGTAAGTAAACGCATTTTTTAATCTGTTAAAATATAATAGGTAATAGCTCCCATGCTTGTCTTTATCGAGGTGTTAAGTCGGTAGCGATTTATCAAAAGAAAAGAACAATGCCAATGCCCTCACGTGCTCCTCCCCCTGCCTTGCAGTTAACTAGTTTTTCTCAGCTTCAGGACTTTGTGTTACCCTCTTCAAGCCACTCCACATGAACTTGAAATAATACAAAAACAGTCTTTAATAGTAAAACTGCTTTATTGCGTTCATTCAAAGATCCTAGGTTGTTTTAATGAGCTTATAGGGGTTTTTTCCTTCCCGAGTTAAGACAGAAATCATCTTCCCAACGACTTTGCTGTCTCAGCTCGGGATTAAAGCAGAGTGCGCACTGTTCCGATATAACCAGGCCTCGAGTGCCTTCGGATGGTGCTTGACAAAGTTGGAGCCTTATAAAGCTGCGACCCCGCGCTAGGAAGGGGGACAAGGGCCTCGGCTCTGCACTGGGACCCGAGAACTTCTTTCCCAACTGCCAGGCTCACCGCGCCCCGCTCCTCAGTCAACCACCGGTGGGCGCTCAGTGGCGTCAGGACAGAGACAGAAGGTCTTCACCAGGGGCCACCACAGGTTAGGGCCTGGAGGGCTGCTTCCCAACACGCCAGTCTCGCAGGGGCACCAGCCCCTCAGGGGGAATGCCATCCGGGGGAAATCTGCAGAGCTCCCCTCGTGGCGGGTCCTGTTAGGTTATTCGAAAGAACACTTAGAGAAACCTCTTGGGGCAGAGACGCGGGGACGGGGACCTCTGCAGGGACACTCTGAAGGAGGCACAGGTAGCCCTCTGGGGTCGACCCCGCTAGCCCTACCCTAACTCTACCCTAACCCATTCATCCACTTTCCTTCCTCGGCCTAGACATCCTAGGACGCGGTAAATGCCCAACAAACATTTGTTGAAACAATGAATCGGTTCCAAAGGGCTCAGACTCTTTCTGATAAAAAATGCATATTGAGCTACAAAGGAGCCAAAACACGCATCTAGCAATCCCCGCAGGGCCCAAGCTGCTGAAATATTGATCAGCGCTGAGGTCGCTTTAGCTCAGGCCTTGCCCCAGGGCGGATCTAGCCCGCATCGCACAGAGGAGGTGTCTGCACCTAACAGGATCTACGACGTCTGCCTCCTTTGCCGAAAAGTCGTCTTCGTGTGAAAAGACAGGCCGAGTTCGCTTTTTTACTGGAGGTCGTTCAGTGGTGCTTTTTAGCAGTCCATAATATAAAAGAAGGAAGTAATTACACCCATGAGGCTCTTTTTAAAACTAGCATTTATAAAGCATCGTATTTTCTTCATGAGTTCACCCTTCCTCCCAGAGTCATTCATTCATTCATTCATTCATTCATTCATTCTATTCCTATATAGAGCAATCCAGGATGGGGCATGAGAACATCATAGTGTTGCAATAAAGTCATAGTCTGGTTCAGTGAAGACCCTATAAAACACTAACCCAGGATGTTTCGTGAAGGAGAGTTCGCCTCCAGAAGCCAGCTTTCACGCTGCAGGCTCCCACGCACAGCGAGCAACCGCAGAGATCTAAAAACAGACCCAGGTCCTTCCCCCCCCCAAGCCCAGCTCGTCCCTTCTCCACTCTTCACTAAGCAACCCGCCAGCATCCCCGGGCTCCTCGGGGGCTGGGCGACTGCAGCACCCTTCGAGCCCACGCTCCACTTTCTGGACAACACAATCCAGTGAATCCCTGTCACTCGCTTTGTGTGGGTGTCACCATTATTAAAAAGCAACGTGGAGACTGCTTGGCAAAGAGCTGGCGAGCCATTACAGCTTAGTAAAGGCCCTAAAATCAAATTATCAGCCAGGTGAGGGGTGGACTCACTGCCAAGAGGTGAACTCCTCTGTCCCCTGGAGAAGAGGCCGACAGGGAGGTGACCAAGGCCGTTCATTAGCAGATTAAATAACGAAAAGAGCCCCAAAAATCACTTTCCACTTCCGTATTTGTTACCTGACTCACCTGACCCATCATCCAAGTTGTGTCTACATCAGCTGAAGGGGCGCCTGCTTTGTGGGTACAGCAGGAACAGAGAACACACGTGTCTGCCCATTCGACTCACCATCTCCTGCTCCCACCTCCACTTTCCCGGACATCACCCCAGCACAGGCATGGAAATGGTTCCTTACAGTAAATAAGAGGTTTGCATCAATCCCTGTGTGTGCCTCTCTGGTTGAAGGAGGAAATCCTATTATCATTTCTATGCCTTTATGTAATTATAATTTAGCACACCTTTGATTTCAAGATCCCCAAGCTCTTCCATGATTACTTAGAAACTGAGTCCATTTATTTTGTATTTACGACTTCCCATGAGAGTTTAGCGTGGCCATTTGTTAAATGTCTCTGGCAAACAGAAAGATACAAAGATATAGTTGAGAACAAAGAATGGTAGCCAGGGATAATATGAATAGCGCTGAATTTTGAATCAGGAGTTCTAGGTTCAAATTCTAGTTTTCTAATCTCTTGAAACACCTACTGCACATGTTCAGTGAGAGAACCGAATTCTTATTTTCTTCAAAAGCATAACCTTCAACTAATATACCACATTACATAGCAGCAATATAGTCTCTTGTCTGAAAATGAGAATAATATAATAACTCACAGGTTTGCTGTGAAGATTAAATAGCATAACACATGGGAAAGGGAAATTGCAATATAAGGTACTATTATTAACAATATCAGTAGATAGTTCAATCAACAGATGATCCAAACTCCTTATTTGAACCAATCTTCTCCCACAAAACTTTCACCTGAGACACTGACAAGCTGTCATTTTTTACTATTTGAATTTAATAAGCTCTCCTTTCCCCATCTTCTGGTTGATGAAGGTGTTAACTGGGAAATGCAAAGAGTGGGCAGACCAAGAGAAGAGAAAAAATCATGTCAGAAATTATCACTCCCAGAATACCCAAGAGTTGAGGCTTATGGGCATAAATGAGTAGGCACAAAATAAATTAAATACCAAGTAATTAAAACTCATGTTGCAAATATAGACACATTGACTATCATCAATTCTAGTTTATACAGCTCAGCTGACAAATAACTTATGGAAAGAATTTCTAAATGTTGACCCATAAATCATTTTTATTTATTTTTTCAACCAATCAAACTGTTAAATCCGTACATAGAAATTAGTTTTCCTGAGCCTCTTGCTTCTTTGGGATTTTAAAACTGGGAAGGTCTGAGGACCATCGACAGCAGTGGGGTCCAGTGGAATTTTCTGCAATGACTTGTGCTGTCCAATATGGCACCTACTAGCTACATGTGGCCATTGAACACTCAAAATACGCTCAGTGCAACTGAATAACTGAATTTGTAATTTTATTTAATTTTGGTATAAATAATCCCCTCAAGCTATAACCCTAGGGTTGATTTGCCAGAAGTCATTCAGTTATGCTTTAGGACGAGACTCCTATGTCCTGGTGGGAATTCAAGAAGAAAAAATAATCATTCTTTAGACTTGCTTTAGAGAGACTCCTTCAAACTCTGAGATTCTACACTATTAAAGAATGAGCCAAATGACCAGTTTAAAGGAGAGGAAGAGATATCTACATTTTAATCACCCAGGCCAAAGCTCGGCCTCATGAATTATCTCAGAAACCTTACATGCTGCATCTGCAAAAGTTTTAACTTATTGAGAAGCTCCTCCTTTTTCACAGAACCCAGACGTTTTTTCAGATAAAAGTGTGGCCATTGCCTCAGGGAGGCTGGATCAGCCTTGCCCTCAGGAGTGGATCTTGATTGGTCTAAATTAATTACAGCAACCCATGACTTGGACACAAATCTGCAAAGTCATTCCAGTCATTGAGACATGAAGTGTAGTCAACTGGAGAAGGAAGGGTAGAGTGAGCTTGCTTTTGAATATTGTCTCCTCACTCTTAAGACCTCATCTGCCTCTGGATGTCATCTACAAGCATCATGCCTGGAACTTCAGCAGCCAGGTTATGACTGTGAGGAGAGCTACCCTGAAGACAAGCCCATCCTGCTGAGGATGACAGAGCAGAAAGATGGAAAGAACCTAGGCTTTTGATGACAATGTTGAGCCTCTGAGCCAACCAATCCCAGCATAACCCTGCTATTACTTTTCTATTTATATGAAATAACATAAAGAGTCTTTTGATTTTTTTGGCCACTTTGGGTTGGATTTTCTGTTACTTGCACCAAAAGCATCCTGGTGCAAGTCATCTATTAAGCACAAGTTAGGTACTGAACAGGCCTGTATTCAATCCTCGTAACAACCACCCCCAAAAAAGTCTCAACAGCTCCATTTTGCAGCTGGGAAATCTGAGACTCAAGAGAGATGAAGTTTCAAAGGTCACTTGACTAATAAATGCCTGTGTCAAGATTGAAACCAGGTGTGCCTGATGCCAAAACCCGCACACCCCTCCCCCAGCTCCCGCCTCTCGGAACTGAATGTCCCAGGGAGCACATGGATTAGCAGACAAGCCTTAAAGTGGCCGGGTTCTTGCAGTCAGCTGCTTTACTTTTCACAGCACCTATAGATCCTCACATGTGGAATAAAGTGATCTGCCTTGGTGACCTCACCCAGCCAGATTATAAATGGAAAACAATTAGAGCTGTGATTCATTTCAATTTTTATTTCAAAAGCATTCCCTTCACACAGCTGAGAAAGCGGGCTTGGAGGCCAAGGACCCCACCCCCCATCAGACATTCTGCGGGTTCCTCTCCGGCCCCCTGATGCTCTTAGCTGGCTGGGTAGGGAGTGACTGTGGCTGTTATAGCAGCAAAATGCACCCTCCCTCCCCCTTCCCTGACCCACCAACAGAGCACCTCAGCAGCTGGCCTGCCCCGAACGCCGGGGGTACCTGGGGGAAGCCCAGGAGCTGCACGCCCCCGCCCCAGAGCGGGGAGGTGCGTTCACACACAATGGGGCAGCGGGTGGCTCAGCAGCCGTCTGCGGTCGTTAGCAAGCCCCACTGTGTGCTGCTTCGCAGGATGGAGGCAGGCTAACAGGTCCGTCTGCTCGCCTTGTTTGGGTTCCTCGTGATGGACTCTTTCGCCTCCCAGTGCAATAAAAGCGTTCAAGGCTTTTCATTTCGTTGTCAGGGCGATAGCTTTCCAGGCCATGATTTATGTCTGTCATTGAGGCCCAAATCTGTTTAGAGGCTTCGAAAGCATTTAAGTAGGGAAGCATAAAGAATAAAGAATAGGATGCTTTAAATAATATTAAGTAGATGCTCTCCCTTCCAGGAAGTGGAGCTTAATCCATCCCCCTGGGTGGGGGCAGGATTAGCATCTGGTACCCAGTGAGTGAGCGTCTGCGAAGGGGAAAATAGGAGCTTTACAGTGGAGGAGTCTGGCAGACACCAACTTCAACAAGTGCCCGAGTCTATCATCACAAGCGATACGTGGGGACAGCATGGACTCCCTGACAGTGTGATGAGGAAAGAACTTCATCTCTGTAGCTTTTTCTCCCCAAACCTCACAACCCCAGACCAATCATAAGAACAACAACAGACACACCCAGGCTGAGCGACAGTCCACACAACATCGGACCAACACTCCTCAAAACCGTCAAGGTCGTTCAAAGCAAAGCCTGAGAAACTGTTCCAGACCCCTATAGACAATGAGACGTAAAGACCACGTGCGGTGTGCAGTCCTGGGTGGGATCCGGGAACAGAAACCGGACGGACGTGGGTGGGGAAACTGGCCAAGGCCGAATAACGTTTGCAGTTCAGCCCGTAGCAATGCGCCAGGTCCAATGCACCAAGTCTCTTCATTTTGACAAAAGCGCCTCAGGAAGGTAAGATGTTAACATCAGGGGAAACTGGGTGAGGGGTATGTCAGACAGTCTGTATCATCTTTGCAGCTTTTCTGTAAACCTAAAATTATTCCCAAATGAAAAGTTTATTTGACACCTCCGCCCCCAAAATAAAAAGAACAGAAAGAAGTGGAACAACTGCCCTTTGCCACCTGCCCCAAAGCACGCACGATCCCTCCTTAGGCCTTTGCAGCTGGGTTTGGGTGATATGATGAGTCAGTTACGTGGAGGCCAAGGGGTAAGAAAAATTTCGATGGCAAGCAGGAAGGATGGAGAGAAAAGAAGGGGCGAGCGGAGGTGGGGGAGAAGGGCAGGGGGGAGAGGAAGGTACAAGGTGAAGGCACTCGAGGTTTTGTCCCTGCTCGGGAGCAATGAAACAAAATTAAAGTAACAAAAGATAGTGGCTCGGAGGTGGAACTTCGACCTATGACCCAGGAGATCAGGGTTCGATTCCCGGTCAGGGCACAGGCCCGGGTTGCGGGCTCGATCCCCAGTCGGGGGCGTGCAGGAGGCAGCCCATCGATGACTCTCATCATTGATGTTTCTCTCTCTCTCCCTCTCCCTTCCTCTCTCTGAAATCAATAAAAATATGTTTTGGGGGGGAAGCAGTGTGGAGCAGTGCGGTGCTGCCCACACACGGGGCCTCAGGAGTGCCCATTTCACTGCCCCGCACGTTGAGGTGCAGAAATGATGAGACTTCTCCAGTACGGAGTGGCCGTGCCCAGCCAGAGGCTCACCAATCCCATTCCCTCCTCCCGGGCCCGCAAGAAAACTGCATGTCCCAGCCATCCTCGCTCTTCGACTGGCACCCTAGGGGGTGCGGGTGGAAAGAACATGCACCACTTCCCAGTCCAGCCTCCACAACACCTCACGCCATCCACAGCCCGCTCTCTTTCTCTCTTGCTCATAAGACAGGCAACCGGAAGCTAAGGCCTCTGCGATGGAAAAGCCACCTCACTTGCCAATAATTCCTGCAGAACCACAGATTGCTTCTCGTGGGCCCAGCTAGAGGCACCTGCCCCTCTCCAACCAACCCCAATGGCTGAAGGAATCACGTACTTCCCCGGCCGGGCACTGGTGCAGGGTCCAACGTGCGTGGCTGGAGGTGGGGTGAGCCCCATCCGAGCCACCGAATGTCACTGCAGCTGGTGTGGCTGGGGAACAGCACAGGCCGTGGAGATGGCAGGAGGGGTGAGGTGGTGGGAGGGAAAGATCAAGAGGAAGTAAGGACCCTGTCATGGGTCCCTTTTATGATCTGCAAAGGCACGGGGATTTTACTCTTCGGGCTACTGGTTCTCAACTACTTTCTCCCACAACATAAATGACGAATGACGCCGTCCGCAGGCACATCCGGGCATCATTCGGGATTTTTCCACGCATTAGCTCTAATTCCAGCCTTCTCCTTCCACGCTAGACAGCAATGATATAGTGAACCTTGCTCTAATTGGTTTCTAAAGAGTAAAACAAAAAGAGAATAAATTATTCACAGGCTTCTGCTCTCTAATTACCAGTAGTAACAAATTGCTTTGATTCAACAATGGCTCCCATCGCCTCCGCCGAGCACAGATGCTGTGGGCAACGTGGAGACACTGGAGGTTTTCAAATGCAGAGAGGATGGCAGGAGGCGATTCCGAAGGCGCGGAGGCCGGCGGGGAGGCTGTGATGGTGGGAAGGTGAGAGGTGCCAAGGACCGGAGCCAAACTAATAGCTGCAGAGAACAGACTGGGAGAAAACAGCGACACTGCGCAGGGCCTACCTGCCTGTTGACGGGAGAGCAGCCCAGGGCCACGCGTCAGCTCAGCTGACAACTCCCAGGCCACCCCTCTGCCCCCTCCCCCCACCAGGCCTTCCACTCGCCCACCCGCTGCAGCACCCGGGCTGAGAAAAGTCAGCCACGGGAGCCAGACACGCGGACTCCGGCCTCGGCGACTTTCTTATCTCAGGTTCAAAGGAGTGTTTCTTTGGGACTGCTTATTATTTGGACCTTAAAATAGAATACAATAGCCCGGACTGTGTGGCTCGGTGGGTTGAGCATCCCATGCACCAAGAGGTCACGGGTTCGATCCCCAGTCGGGCACACGCCTGGGTCTCGGGCTTGATCCCCAGCAGGGGCGTGCAGGAGGCAGCCGATCGATGTTGACGTTTCTGTCTCATCCATGTTTCTATGTCTCTCTTGCCCTCTCCTTTCCTCTCTCTCTAAAATCAATTTTTAAAAAAACATTAAAAAGTAAAATAAAATAAAATAGGGCAATATCTAGGTGGCTGGAGATTTCGATCAGAGCATTCCTTTAAATAGTGAAAAGCTGGGAACAACCTAAATGTCCAGCACACATTCACACACATGAAATGTGGCAACGTAAAAAAAAATGGGTAGGATAAACGCTCAGCAAATAAAAATAGGATACAAAATTGTGTCCATGCCATAATTACAACTGTATAAATAAGGCGTAGATACAAAGGCGTCAGGAAGGCTGCCAACATGACGGTACAGATTATATTCGGGGTTTTCTAATTTTATCATTTATCGAACGTTCTACAAGGGAAGCATATTCATTTTACGGCAAAATGTCACTTTGAAGATGATGAAGGAAAGAGGGCTGGTGGCTGAGAAACTGAGGCGACGCCTCACAGTCGGCACGTCCAGAAGGCGCTGGAGACACGCCAGCCGCTGTCGCCGTGAGTGGAAACGGCCAGCGCCTCGCGGGCCCCTGAAAACCCACATCCCACCCTCCCCGGAGGAAACACGAACTCGCTTCCATTCTACTGAACTGGCTTTGGGAGAAAGACAGCATAAGGGACATTTGGTGGCTCTTCAGTCATCTGACATGGGGTGGACATATGGCATCTCGCGGGGTGGGAGAGCTCGTCCTGTGATCGCCGCAAAACCCTAGACGCCGGGTCAACGCTGAAGGGAGCAGGGGCCGTACCCGGCCACGCGGCCAGGAAAGGCCGTCGTGGTCATCAGAAGGATGACACCTGGAGGCAGCAGCTGACACCGAGCGGCTGGGACGTGGGAGGCTGGAGGGGAGGAAGGGGAGCCAGAGGGGAGCCACCGGCGCGGGCAGAGCCCCGGGCCCAGGACCTCGAGGCCCAGCACGGCCGTGGGAGCTTGGAAAACACGCGGCTGCCCGGCTGCCCCCGCGCCCGGGGCTGCTGGTTTCCTCGCTCCTGAGCCTCCTTTGCGGCCTGGGCTACGCTCAAAGGGAAGGAAGAAAATAAATCTGAAGAGACGAGAGGCCACTAAGGGTCGGAAAACGCAGGGTTTTCAACAGGGAGAAGATGAAGCTGCAGCGCAGAGAAAATTCACTTGTGGTTGCTGTTGCTGGTGAGGCCACCGGCATCGTTCAGTGTTAGGAGGGGAAATGATTTTAGGATTTGTTTGGTCTACTTTCTCTTAGGTGGGTCTCTCTCTCTCTCCCTCTCCCCCTCCCCACAGGTAATCAAGGATAGAAGTCAGCCGAGCATTGGAGAAACACATAACTTAATAAATACAATTCACACACACCCCCCATGCACCCTTTCTACTTCCAAGTCTGGTTCATTTTCAGAGAATGAACGTGGTGAACAGGTCAAAGGTTGGACCCATAACCCAAGTCTACTGCTTGGCTGACACCTGCCTGTTTCTGACTCTGCAGAGTGCGTGAGTCGTGCCCTTGGGCGGTCTGCCGTGTGCCTGCCCCCAGCACGGGGGCCCCGTCACCTGAGCCAGAACATCGCCTCTTCCATGAGGACAAGCTGTCCGCAGCTCTTGTTCAAATACCGATCCTTCCCCCACGTAACTGACCTCCAGGGTCGGGAGGTCACTCATCCTGGCAGATGTACTTCCAGCTGCATTGAACAGTAATCAATACATGGGGGGCAGCTAGGTTACAGTTATGGGGCTCAAGTCAATGACCTCAGCTCCTACTGCACTTAGAAGTTTTAAAAAATGGTCTCCGTTCCAATCCATGTGGAAGAACGTATTTTTCACAAGGTGTTTCCCCAGATTGCCCTTGTACTTCTCCAGGCATCCCAGCTGTTCAGACCCCGAGCTGCTCTCCGGCTCCACGACCCCACCCCTGCGTCAGCCCGGGAAGCCTTTACTCTGATGGTCTGTGTGTTGGGGGACCAAGGCGTGGAAATGTAATTCCTAATTCTGTAACTTAATGAAAGAAGATGCAGTCTTCTTTCTGCTTCCCCAAAGACTTCCAAGAGTCCCAGAGATCTCGGCCCGTGGACTGAGATTAAACCATCTTCCCGCAGTACACAAGGCCCAGCCATATTTGGCTCCAAGCTTTCTTTTCCAGCACAGCCTCCCTTTCACAGGCCATAGATGCGAACCCAGCAGTTCCTCCAACAGAGGTCGTGGCTCCCTGCCTCCCGGCCCGGCCCACACTCCATGACCCAGGTGGCCTGTTTCACGGTTACGCCGCGTGCCAGCCAACACACTCGGGGGTCCACGTGAGGCCCGGGGGCAGGGCGGGAGCCTGTCCAGCTCACTCCGTCCGGCTCCAGCGCCAGACACAGGATGTGACTGCCACATGGGCACTTGAGTCGAAAGGGAGATGTGATATTTCAAAGATCCTAATAAGAAGGAAACCGCTCCTTTCCTGTGAGCAAGGGCAGAACCCTGCCCTGATGCTGTAAGTGGGAACAAACATTTCCACAGAATAAAGCATAGGGTCGCCTCCCCATGAGGTTGATAACGGACGGGGCCCCCCTTACAGGGGACAGGGACCCATCAATCACCTACCGATCAGGGACTGTCCGGATTTGCATTGTCACAGGGCACACTGTTATAGGGTTTTGCTTTGTTTTTATGTAGGGTACCTTAATTTTACTGCAAAAAAAAACCCAAAAATGCGGTAAAGTCATTATCACCAAAAGTTTATAAGGGATCACCTACGGTGCTTTCGAGCTATTTCCCATGTAGGTCCCGTATCTGCCTCTTCACCGCACCCACCATCAGGCCTTAGCCCAGAGCCCGGGGAGAGGGGGCTGTGACGCAGGAGAGGTGGGAAGCCAGGGGGCAGCTTTTCTGACTCGGGGGATTCTGTGGAGAAGGGAAACTGGGGCAGAAGAGGGGCAGGGGTGAGACATGTGTGTCCCGTCTCTTTCTGGAGGGATACCTACCCACAAACCAGAGGGTCTACAACCAAATAAATTCAGTGGCCAGTAGGGTTAGGCAGAAAGAGGCTGGGTTTTAGCTTTCTCAAGGTGGCTCTTAGGTTCTGTGTGGTTTGGATGGCCTCGGATGTTCCCACAAGCTCCCGAGGCCGAACCTCAGACATTACATGGGATGGTGATTGGGGAGTTGGCCAATGAGGTTGACAAGGAGACCAAGTAGCCAAGGGCTGAAGGCTGGACCACCAGATCCGGAACTATATGACACTCACGACAGACCTCAATGGGATCCAAGCATGGGGGGGGCCTTCCTTGATTTAGAGAAAACCTCAGGGACTCCCTGCACACTTCAGGTCTCCGAGTGGCCTAGGGCAGAAGTTTGTATGACTAATCAGGAAGCCTGGGGGGCTGGTCCACACTTGACTCTGGGGGAGAGGGGGTGATTCAGATGGAGGCCCCCAGACCTCCTCCCTGGCCTGACAGTGCAGAAGATCCAGCTCCTCCCTGTGGATGTGTCCCCTAACCTTTGTCAAATGTGCTACTAGGAGTTATTCTAATGGGTATATACTGAGGGGTGTAGGGTGAGCATGAAAATTTACTTACAAAGAGAAGTCTAAATATTTCCCTTATGAACTTTAAAAAAAAAACAAACTCAGAATTAATTCTTTCATTTTTCTCTTAGCAAACTTGAGGAAGATTGTACTGATAAGGGAAGACTGCAGGGGGAAATGTCAACTCCAAGGGGCAGCACCGAGTCAGGGAAGCAGGTGTCCCCAAAGTTCCCGGTGGGTGACCAACACACAGTGAGAGAGAGAGGTGCAACCAGGCTTCCCATGAGCTAACTGGGGATGTTAACCTATGACTCATGCTGGGGTGGGGTCCGAAGCCGCAGGGGCCGCCACCCCACGCCACGCAGTACCACCAGCCAGATTGCTTGTTTCCTGAAAGTAATCAAGTCAGAAACCGGCTTCTTGGCAGCAGCCCCTGGTGGAAAAATGACTGCCAAACGCCAAAATGAGGGTGAGTTCAGTGATTTAATTCTGCATGGAAAACACAATCCGTTAAATGGGATCTGACAAGGCCTTAATCTCATCCGTAGCCGAGGGTGTTGGCGCAGCGCAGCTCGGCTCTCGGCGGCATATTCTCACTGAGCTATGTATAGAACCAGGAGCGCCGTTGCCAAAGCCCAAATAAGTCCATTCCACGTGGGAAGGGAAGCTCATCGGCCCCCAGCGAGTCTCCGGGGAGTGAGTGTACTCTTCTTCCAAATGCGAAATTATCAAAACCTGGCAACTCAACCTAGGTTGGGAGTCACACCATTCGAGGGAGGTAACCGAGATGGCCGATGCCCTGGATGGCGGCAGAATTCCCACTACCGTCCAAGGAGGTCAGGCCAGCGGCCAGCCTTGCTCACCAGTCAGCCACAGGGCTGATATTCGCAGCCTGGGGCTCACGGCGCAACCCAGGGACAGCAGGGGGGCGTCAAGGCGTGGAGGATCAGCCCGCTCCCAGACACGGCTCTGAAAACCGGGAGAGAAGGAACTGGGGGCTGTCCCATCCATTACCCCCCCTAACCCTAGCAAATGTCCCCAAGGCCTGTGTTGCAATTTCACTGTCTCCATTTGTATAATGGGGAAACCGACACTCAAAACCATGACCCAAATCACATAGTTTAGAGGAGCGTTTGCAAGCTCATGTACCGGTGGTATTCCAAAGCCCGGGCCTCTCTGCTGAGAGGGTGGTCCTCGGACCGTCGCATCCATGGGAGCTTGTTAGAAATGCAGATTCACAGGCTGCAAGCCCACCCAGTGAACCTGGATCGATGAGTAATAGGATCCCCCAAGGACTTCATTAGACATAAAGTTTGAGAAGCGCTGCCCTAAAGGGTTCCTACCCAAAAGGGGGAGGTGCATTCGAAACATAAGTTTGAACTAGAAAAAGAATTCGGTATAAAACAACAGGGTGAGTCTCACAGGAGAGGCATCGAACTGTCTATAACATCCAAATTGCACATCCAATAGCGAGTAGCACCAATCTCGCTATTTATTTCACCACCAAGCAACCCAGCAGCATAAAACCCAAGGTGAACCTGGTGGAGAGGGCGCAGCTCTGGAGCCGAGTGGACTGGGTTACAACTTCCAGCTCTGCCACCTGCTGGGTGACCTTGAGTAAGTCGTTTGATCTCTCTGAGCCTGTGTCCTGACCCGTACTAGTGGGATAGCATTACTCACCTGGCCAGGGTTTGGGGGGATTAAATAAGCAAATGAATGTACAATTCCTGGACGTAGCAGATGCTCAGTAAACACTGGTTGCCCAGGCATTCGTGCCACCTGGGCTGGGTCTCACCTTTGCAAAGATGCTCACAGGAGGCAGGAGAGAGACGAGGCAGCCGGCTCTTTCCTGTTCTCTCGGGCCCTCTAGTGGCCGGGGCTGAGGCCCCAGTCACGGATGGATTCACCGGCTGGCTGTCTTCCCTACGCTCCAGGTTCAGTTCACTTGCATGTCTTTTAAGAGAAACCTGAGCCGAACAGCAGGTTCAAAGGGACGAGTCACCAGGAAGAAGCAGAGCAGGCACCTGGGGTGCAGTTCCCAGGAGTGTCCCCTTCCCAGACACTGGAGCCCGTTTATCTAGTTATGGTTCCCACTGTCTTCTCTGCCCAAGTCTCGGGCTTTGAAAGCAGGCTTTTCACGCCAGAGGCTTAGTGAGCTTCAGAGCCCACGGCGCCTGCACCTGGAGCCACAAGCCCCGAGTCTGACCCTTTTCCTCCGGGGGTACGTGGTCAAAGGCGGGCGAGGCTGGAGTGGGCGCGGAGCGAGCATATGAAATTAGTACTTGCCAAGCGCATTCTGGGTGTCAAATACCGAGCCTGCCTGTCACGTAAACTATTATCTGCTTTAAATCCTCTCAACAACCCTAAGAAGTGGGTATCTTTATCCCTATTTCACAGGTGAAAAAACTGAGGCCAAAGTAGATAAGTGGCCTGCTCAAATTAACATAGCGAAATATTTTAGCGTTCAAAGGGATATTAAATATCACCTAGTCCAGTGGTTCTCCAAGTGTGGTCCCCGGACCAGCAGCACTGGGAGCTTGTTCCAGAGCCACATCCGAGGGCCCCACCCGCACCAAGGTGGGCCTGACCGTCTACCAGCCCTCCAGGTCACTGGGATGCACACAAGCTTGAGAACCTCAGAGAATCGCAGGCCTATAGACTGCACTTCTCTCTACTTGAGCGGGTTTTATTTTGTTTAAAACCTCACGACGTAGTAACAAAGCCTGTGCTAGGAAAGACGAAAGCATCTGCCTCGCAATTCTTGTTCCGCCACATCCTGTAAAGAAACCCAAGCCCCTGTTCATCGCTCCTTTTTGGGACCCATCCATAATTCAGCCTCCACGAGGAACCTTCACACGATGCAGTGGCTTTTACTGAGCAACTACACGCATCACCTGGCTGCCAAGGACAGCGCGCTTTTCTAATATTTCATGGACTCCAGGGGTTGTCTGCACTGTTAGGGGGAGAGGGGGAGAGAAAAGCGAGCTTCCTATGTCCCTCCAGCCACGTGCAGGGTATGAAAGCGCGATCTAATGAAAGAAGTAAAATCGGGGTGGCAGGGAGTAAGGACGAGGGGAAGGCAGGCTGGAGAAAAACCATCATTAAACCTCAACCTGTGATACCAGTACTTGTGTGCATTTCAGGGTGAGTTTGAAAGACCCATTTGGAAAAACAAAATCACGTTTATACATCTCATCCATACCCAGATCGGTTCTTATTTAATACAGTGAGAAGGTAACAGGCAGAGTCACAGTGAAGGTGGAGTATGACTCAGAGAGAAAATACAAGAGGCCTTTGCAGGAAGATTCGAGACCCAATGAAAAGCAAGAACAGAGAAGCAGCCGCTTGGATGGCACAGGAGAAGGCCCTCGCTTCCTTCCAGGAGGCAGCAGCTCTGCATCTCTCGCGGCTAGAAACCTTCCCCAGCCAAAGGCTCTGGCCAGGGGGCTGAATTCATGTCCACCCAGGGCTTTTCCTCCGGGCACTTATCTCCTGCACCATCCCCCCTCGAAGCAAAAGACTCATTAATCCCATTCAAAGTGCCAACAGCAGTAAACCCTCTGCCTCAGCACGTCAATGCCAATGCCAATGCCAATTAAATACCAGCAGCAACTTAACTGCTGCTAGGGCCTCCCTACGCTCAGGAAATCCAGCCAGAGTCCAGCTCGCCTCCCCTCCAACCACCACTCCCGCATCAGTGCTGATTTCACTCGGTGGACACAACTGAGGGAATGTGCTGGCTGCACTGCCATGTGTCCAACTGGACCGGCGCGATGCCACCCGCAAACAGGGGAGGACAGCCTGAGCGGCAGT
This sequence comes from Miniopterus natalensis, assembly GCF_054644295.1. Classification (NCBI taxonomy): domain Eukaryota; kingdom Metazoa; phylum Chordata; class Mammalia; order Chiroptera; family Miniopteridae; genus Miniopterus; species Miniopterus natalensis. The sequence continues at coordinate 78,162,815 of NC_142090.1, forward strand.
CACCCAACCTGAAGGACGTCTTCACGAAGGCTTCGGGGCTGTCCAGCTGAGGCAGCTCGTCGGCGAGGATTTCCTCTGGTGGTCGGGGGTCGTGGACGATGGTCGGCCGCGGCTTCTCCTTGACGTTCCCTGTGAGCCCGTCGATGAGGGAGTTCCACAGGCAGTTCTGCGACTTAGACCCTGGAGCAGGAGGGGGGAAAGCGGATGCAGGTGAATGACCAGCCAGCTCCATGCCCAATGCAGGACTTTCAAAAGCAGAGCAGGGAAATATACGTATTTCTCAGGATCACCACCAACATCAGAGGGCTCCAAAGGATATTTGGCGAGGCAACTCATAGAGTAAAAAGTTAATTTTTTAATTTATATGCAGGAAATAGACCAATACTCTGAATCTTGTGACTCATAGCTAGTGTAATGGGTATTATATAGTCTGTCTTAAAACAGTGGTGATCAGCTCCAACTCTTGGGAGAGCTGTGGGTATTTATTAACATACTTATTCAGCAACTGGAAAGTACACAAAGGGCTACTATTTCAGAAAACGGTAAGATGTTTGGATACAAGTCTCCCCTAGGAACTCAGCTTGCCCAAGGCCCGGGTTTCAAGACTCCATTCCATGGAAACACTCACCCTGAAGAGGGGCCCCACCTCTCAGAACTAGAACTAGCTATAGGCAGGTTCATTCTTCTGGAAGATGAGGCCCAGGGAAATTACACTGAGTGTTTGCTGATATCCTGTCCTTCAGACACTTCAAACATATAAGATGAGGGTGAAAGGCAGACATGAAATCACAAAACAGGATTTGATAAGCCAGGTAATCCCTCATCCTGCCTCCCTCATCTCCCACCTCCCCCCATCCTCTCAGCTCTTCAGGAAGAATCCTCCAGCCCCCCGGGGGCATGCTTTTCAAATGCAAACCAACCAAGCCAGAGTCCACACCCCAACACCTCCCAACTCCAGAAATATAAGACAGCTTTTTAAAAGCCCTAAATATCTGCCCAGCAGGTATGGCTCAGTAGTTGAGCATCGACCCATGCACTGAGAGGTCACCGGTTCAATTCTTGGTCAGGGCACATGCCTGGGTTATAGGATTGATCCCCAGCAGGGGGCGCAGGAGGCAGCAATGTTTCTATCTCTCTCTCCCTATCCCTTCCTTCCTCTCTAAAGTCAATAAAAACATATCTTTTCTTAAAAAGTCCTAAACATCTATCTTAATAAAATCTGGTCCTATTAATGAAGGTCTGGTTCTACTAAGGAAAGGCCTTACAGTTTCCCTTCATTCTTCCATTTATTCATCCAGTATACATGTATTAATCCCCTCATACGCCAGGTTCCACTCTGGGCTTTGAAATGCAAAGATAAATGAGAATGTTTCCCTTGGGAACTAGTCAGCTCAAAAGCAATCACAATAAATGGGCAATGCACCATAACTAAGAGCAAACACAGTGCTGTAGGAGGCAGAGCAGGCCTCCCCCAGTCCACCTCAGGCCACACAGGCAACGGGATGTCCGATATGGGTCTAAAGCAGGGGACAGATCTTCAGCGGGCAGGGAAGAGAGAGAACACACAGTGCAAAGGCCACCTGCAAAGGCTCGGAGGCGGAACAGAGCAGCTTGTTAATTAAGGCCAGAGCAGAGCGAGAGGGGGCAGTGACCAGCGATGAGGCCAAAGGGCGGGTGGGCCAACTGTAAAGTGCCTTGAACCAAATGCTGATTATTTTAGAACTCCTTCTGTAGGCAAAAAAGGGCTAAAGATTGTTAAGCAAGGTTGTGGGGACATGACCGTGTAGATCCGTGTTTCAGAAAGGAAGCCGGCGTGCTGTGGAGTGGTAAACCCAAGAGGAACAGCAGGGCTATATGAAGAGGCCCACAGATCCATTTTACCTGTAGACAAAATCACAGTCTCACATACATATGGCTAGGTTTTAAGTATTTGTAGATGTAATAAATAAACTTCAAATTCATGTAAAAGCACCTGACAGCTTTCTTACCATTTTCTCAGCCAGTGAATCAAAAGGGTCATGTGACCTAAGCTATCTCTCTATTAGGGCTCCCAACAGCTTACAAAATGAGCCACGAGGATGTGAAGCTGGGCCCAAAAGGTACCCAACGATGGAGCTTCCACAGGGTTTCGGTGTCCTGGGAAACAACCAGATCCCATCTGCCGCTGGCTCCTGCCTTGGAGGGTGACAGCGCCCCCTGCCGGGGCTCACCCCAGCTCCCTCTGACCGAGCCTCTCGCAGCCCTCTCCTCCTTGACCGGGTCTGCTCTGGCCAGACGAAGAATAAAAATCCCCACGCTCCATTCATTTGAAGCTGATTTGGAAAGCACGAAATGCTTCTGACGAAATAGAAGCAGAAACGTGGAAAAAGACACTCACACAGGCCTCTCTCAATAACCTCCGAAAGCCCAGAGGGAAGCCCAGAGGGAAGCCACAGATAAACTACGCCTTCGGGTACCAAAAATAACATGTCTCAGGGGCGGGAGGTGAGCAGCTCATTCAGCCCCCCCCCCCCCAGCCTGCCTCTCTCCTTCCCCTTGTTCCTGACTCCCCTTCAAAGCCCGACGCATTCTCCTTTCCCGTTACCTCCCCTCTGTCCCTGCATCGGACCCTCTCCCCTCTCTTCACAAACACAACCTTCCCTGGACCCCGTGAGCCCCCCGGATTGATCCTAGAGCTTCCAGAACCATAAACTCCGGTCGCAGCATCCACACCCCTGAGCGTCTCAGGAGAACCAGTGTTGGGATGCAGACGGAACCAACATGTCGCTCAGTGCTTGGGCTGTGCTGGGCATTGGCACGATGCCCCCACCCTCATTGCCTTATTTAATCGTAAATCAACAACCTGAAGCCAGTCTTACGGAAACACTGTCGTGTGCCAGGACACGGAGGCTCCGGGAGACCAGGTAACCTAGGTCCCAGGGCTGGGAAACGACAGGTGGCCGCATCCCAAGACTCTCATTCTCCTGCCCCAGGGCTCAGGGTGACGCACCGTAGTTTGCACTTTATTTATGAGCAAATACACATACACGTCGAGTAGATCGAGCAGAAGGTTCTGCATTTTTTACCAAACAGACATCCTTCTACATAAGAAATGAGATACCCCGTCTGCTGCGAGGGAAAGCCTTGGCTTCGCTCGGTCCTCTTGCATGAAAGCAGTTCGCAGCTTCCTTTAGAGAGGGAAGTTCCGACTGGGGGGGGGAATAATACAAGGTGACCTTGACGGCTGAGAAGAGACAAGAGCTGAGAAAAACCTGAATCGGGAATAACTCCAGATTCATTGTGAGGCGTGTCTGATGGTGGCAGCAGATGAACTGCCGGCAGGAGGAGCCCACGGTGAGGCCGTGATCCCGTTTAAATCTCACAAGGGCTTTATCAACAAGGTTCCTGATTTTTTTTTAAAAAAAGGCACAACGATTAGGCTGGATTCACTTCATTTTTTTTATTTATGAAAAGTCTGTGAAATTTTCGGTTGTAAGCTTATTGTAAATTTCCCTTTTATAATCTAGTTTCAGTGATTCTCTGTTCTAAGAAATCAAAAATTCAATAGTGACGTTTTATGGAACAGCAGCTCTACAGAATTTATCTACTTATTTATTTTCATCTTCACCTGAGGATATGTTTTTATTGATTTTAGAGAGAAAGGCAGGGAGGGAGAAAAAGGAAAAAGCATCGATGGGAGAGAGAAACATTGACTGGTTGCCTCGTACACGCGCCTGACTGGGGATCACACCCAAAACCTGGCGCTGTGTCCTGGCCTGGAATGGAACCCGCAACCTGTCGGTGCCCAGGGACGATTCTGCGACCAACTACACCACCAGGCCAGCGCCAGAATTTATTTTGATTCATGTTTCAACTGGCTGAAGTATATCCTTGAATAATTCTTTCCAAGGATGACATGTTGGTGAATGAAATACACATGAACAACGACGTAGGTACAGATTTATTGAATTTACATTATGCTCTGAACATATTTTTAAATTATCTTCTGCTATTTATATGCTGTCAGAGAGTATTAGGAACCGAGTCTGATACGTTTTTTTCTCCTTTGCAGGCAAACATTTTTCCTTACCTTTGCATTTCAAAAATTTTGTTAGCCTATATGTAATCGTGGGTTATTTTTACCGGTTTTTTAATTTATTTATCTGGAACACAATGAGCCCTCTCAATATGCAAACTCAGGCCTTGCTTTCTCCTGTTCAGGCAGGCTGTCTTCAACGTCACTTTTGAATGCAGCTTCTGTTCCAATTGTTGGCTTGAGTCTCAGAATATGTATGATTCATTTAGTGAGGCTGGTTCTTTCTTCTCTGACCTCTATTTTCTTCCCTCGCCATGTTCAAGCCTATTTTAATCTACCGTCTAAGACACTGCTTCTCAAGTTTGTCTTCCAATCGTTGATTAAATTTTTCTGTGTCATTTCTATCTTCAGTGTAGATTTTCATTCCTATATTGTTTACTTACTTTTTTTGCATTACTTCTCTTTGTATCTTAACTCAAAATCAACCTGCTTCTCTTCTTATGCTTTCTCCTTCTGTCTCCTACGGGGCTCTATCTTCTCGCTCCTTATAGAAAATGCAAAGTAGCATTTACATTTTTTTCTTCTGACTTCCTTGTAAAATCATTTTTCAGAAGGCTACCTTTCCCCTACATCTTTAGGATGGTGTTTCATTTCATATTTTGTTTGGAGTTCCATTTTTTTTAATTTTATTCCTTTTTTATTGATTTGAGAGGGCCGGGGGGAAGAAACGTCGATTAGCTGCTCCGCTCATTTATGCATCATTGGTTGATTCATGTCTGTGCCCTGACCGGAGATCAATCTCCCAACCTTGGCATATTGGGACGACGCTCTAATCGACTGATCTACCCAGCCAGGCCTTGGGGTTTTATTTTGGATTTAACCCTGGTTTAACCACTCTGGAATGCAAAAAAAAAAAAAAAAAAAATCCATACAGAGCTTGTCTCCCAAAAGGCAAGGTATGTAGGGTCATTGCAGGTTTCACTCACTGTCTACTTGGGCTGCCAGATAAATTCAGCAGAAAGAACCAAGATTAAGACTGACATCGATACCCAAACAGCTAGTTATCACAATAAGCAATGCCTAGCCCAAGCCTGAAGCTCAGGCAGGAGGAATGGTGCCACCCTGCTTCAGAGTAAAGCCTCGCATCTGTCTTCCTTGACTCCTACATGATTCTCAGAGTCCATTTAGAAATTCATCTAGTGCCCTGGATCCCGATGTAGCGAGGCCATCAATTCCAGGAGGAAAGGTCTCCATTACTCTTTGTCAGACATCAAACGAATGAGTCTGTTCAGTAGAGTAATGATGTAGACAAGATTGAAGGGAGGCTGCCTTCGGGAACTCTGACAACGTCCATTTAGTACACTAATTAAAAAAGAAGCCTGCCTATTAAGAGTGAAATCTACTTGCCAGACACTTTGTTCACAGTTAGTGTCGCTTAGGTACTTGAGAGTTAGAAGATAGCATCTTTTTTAAGTTTTCCACAATTTAGACTTTCACTAATTCAGACACCACCACCCCCATCATTCAATGAAAATTTTTCAACGCATAACTGCCTTGAAGTATGCTAATGTCTGCAAAGCATGCGAAACTCCAAGTCTTGCCATCTGCCGCATGATTCATTTGTGAATCTGCCAAGTATTCCTTTGGGAAGTCCCGGGACTGAGTCCCCACCTCGTTATGAAAACTCGGTGGGAATGAATTCAGTGAGATCGTATGTACGAAAGAGCTCTGAGCGTGCGGAAGAGCGTGCCGTGTTCACCCTAGACGTGTTCCGATGGTTTGTGTGCTGTGATCAACAATAAAAGTGTCTGAAAGCAATCGCTTGGAGATGCGGAGTCTTAATCAAGAGTTCCAGAAAGAGAGAGGCTTTGGGGTAATAGATTCGTCATGGAGAAGAACTCTTTTTCATGTGGGCCCATACTAACCATTGCTGGTGATAAAATATAGACAATGGCCTGGCCTGTGTGGCTCGGTGGTTGAGCGTGGACCCACGAACCAGGAGGTCACCGATCCGATTCCTGGTCAGGGCGAATGCCTGGGCTGCGGGCTCAGGCCCCAGTAGGGGGCGAGCCGGGGGCAGCCGATCGATGATATTTCTCTCTCACCCATGCTTCTATCTATTCCTCTCTCTTCCTCTCTCTCTAAAAATCAATAAAAACATACTTTTTAAAAATAAAAAAAATAAAGACAATGGACCACCTGTCGGTGGTAAGCTCCTTCAGGGAAAGGACTGGGACTTCCTCATTCCTACGCTCCTGCACCCAAAACGTCCTGCCAAGGTGAACTCTTTCACCTGTTTCTAAGATACCTGCTGCTGAGGCTGTGGGAAACGCATCCGCCGCTTGAATACATTTCCCATCAGCTTTCCTTCCTTCCAGGTGCTCCGGTTGGATCAGGCCTGGGCTTTCTTCAGCTTCGCGCCCCACTGGCTCTGCGTCCTGCCCGCCCTTCCTGACTCGCCCTATGGCTTTGGGGACATAGACCTGGACGCCAGGCAATTCTTTCATAGGTTCCAAAAACCGCAGCTGCGAACATGGGAAGCAATCAAACCTCCAGAACGGAGCTGCCCTGCTCACAGGCTTTGGGTGCGATGCCTCCCTCCCCACAGCCTCTCCCAGCGCCCGATGCCCGATGCCCGCCCGATGCCCGGGGCCTGATGCCCGGGGCTGTCCTCACAGGGCTCAGTCCATTGCACCGAGGGGCCGCTGCTCAGGCTCCTGAAGCAGATACACGTCAGTGCTGGGCTTTTGCTGCCACCCTGTGGCCATGTCTGAACACTACAAGTGGCCTCTTGAAAACTTACACTGGGGTTTGGTTTTTGGTTTGGGGTAATTCTGTTGTTGGGTTTTGTTGGTGGTGGTAGCGGTGGCTTTGGTTTTCTTTAGATATAACTGACATGTAACATTCTGTTAGTTTCAGGTGTATGACATAATGACTTGAAATGTGTATACATTTTGAAATAATTCACAGTAAGAGCACAGTAAGTCTGGTTAACATCCATCACCCCCCAGGTACAACTTTTTTTCTTTTAAGATCTGCTTCTCCAGCCACTTTCAAATATATAATACGGTGTTATTAACCCCGGTAACCAGGCTCTACTTATTTTATGCCGCATGGGTTTTGCTTTTATTTTGTTTTCTGGATTCCACGCACAGTCCTTGCCTTTCTCTGCCTGACTTATTTCACTCAGCGTGATGAACCCGGATGGTCCTGGAGGGCTTTGGGTTTTTGTTAAGATGAGAGGTTTCCTTCTTTTGTGCGCACACACACACACACACACACACACACCCGCTCACTTCCCAAGCCTCAGCCCTGCTCGTCTCCTCCCGACTCCCTTGACTCCACGCCTACCCCAGGCCCAATGCCCCTTGGCTCACGCGGCATCTGCACCGATCGCGAGCATTTTCCTCCACGCACCATTACAGCCACTCACTTCTCCGCCTCCCTGATCAGGCCGCGAGCTCTTTGAAGACTGACTTACTCATCTCCAGGGCCAGGCACAGAAAAGTCTTTAAAATATATGGGGAAGGAGGGAAGGAAGAGGGGGAAGCAGGGAGCAGGGAGGAGGGAGATGATGCCTCAGGGCAAGAATATGCACAAGGACAACCGGCCGCTTACTGAGCACTCCCAGGGCGCAGGCTGGGTGCTTCGCATTATTCATCCCAGGCTATGGGGACCCATATCCACCTCAGGGATCCCAGCCTCATCCAGCCACTGAAAGGCTAACACCTGGCCCATCGGGGTCCCTGGACCCTGGTCCTTCACATCCCCCATGGCCAACATCCGCACTTCATCTTCCAGCCTCCAAACCAAAGCCTATCCCCCAGTCCTTCAACCTTCCCAAACTGACCATCTCAGTCACACCACACACTCCATCAAGGTCATTTTCACTGTGATGACGTGTCAGTGAGAATTATTTTTCCCTTCCTAGAAGCCACCCAAATCTTCCCTCCAGTATTCCCTCCAAAAGGACCCAGCAGCTAATGCACCATCCGACTTCTTCCCGGAACGTTGCCCTACGTCAGATTTTTTTTCCTTTCTTTTCAGAATCAGGCCGACTTCATTGGTTGGCCATTAATTACTTTTTTCCTACCGAGCTATTTTTTCCCCCTTCATGTCTTCACTTAACTTCTAATAAGCTTCCAGTGGACAAACCGTGTTCCCCACCCAGTCACAGGACTGAGAGGCGTGGAAGCCACTTAAAGAGGAGTCTCCCTCTTCTCTCTGTGAGGGGACCAACTGCCCCAGGTTTCACCTGGCTGCCCGGTTAGAGGTCCCCCCACACATACACCTGGCGATGACACTCAGGGGGCCAGGAGTGCCCTCAGGGGTGGGTGCCCTGCAGCGGGCCCAGCATGGCCGTGACCTTCCAGCTCATGGATCTGCCGGCCTCCTGCTCAGGACACAAAGACAGGCAGGGACTGAGAGCTCGTCTGTCATGCTCTCTGCGCTGTGGGAGGAAATACTGACTTTGGAAATAATGACTCCAGGTGGGAGGGCGGGAAGGTTGGGGCCTGTGAGAAGACTGTTCCATGCCACGGTTTCTAAAACGTGAGCACTTAAGGCTCTTTCATGATTATATGTTATTACAGGTCTATAAAAATCCTTTCTAGGAACCAACCCCAAAGTGCGGAGGCCTCCCCAAAAGGCAGAGTTTAGAAGATGCCCTGTAGATAGAGAAATTATACTCTCAACCTTACTCGAGATGTAGTCCTATGGCAGGGAATCCAAGTGGCTCTCGGGCCAGGACTTCCAAAGGTGGCAATTTTTTTTACTGTTTTTATTGATTTCAGAGAGAGGAAGGGAGAGAGAGAGATAGAAACATCAATGATGAGAGTGATTGATCGGCTGCCTCCTGCACACCCCCTACTGGGGATCGAGCCCACAACCGGGGCATGTGTCCTGACCAGGAATCGAACCGTGACCTCCTGGATCCTAGGTCGATGCTCAGCCGCTGAGCCACACTGACCAGGCAACAGCAACTTTTTATAAAGGAGGGAAGATGGGCATGAATTTCCTAGTTTTCAGATGGGACAGCCAGGCCCAGAGTGCAGGTGAAAGCCAGACAGCAGCGACTGTGCTGGATATAAAAACCCATCTATTTGGGTTTCAGTTCTCCCCTTTCTCCACAGATGCCCAGGCCGTGGGGGAGGCACCCAACCCCGCTCGGTCTCGGTATTTCCTCTCCCTCCGTGGGACCCGGGTGTCTGTGAACTTGGCGTGTAACTCGCCGCCCACACCGGCACAGGAAACACTGGGAGGCTTTGACTCCCACTCTCGGGTTAGGATCGAGGCCTGGAGATGAAGGAGTCCCGTGGAACTGCGGGGAGCTCCGAGGCCCTTGCGGGTATCCCTGTGCCGGAGGGAAACCCCCATCTCTCTGAGCTCCACGGTGTCGCCTGACTCAGGTAGAGCCACTGGAGCAGGCCCATGAATCCGCTTTGGGTGGCAATGATGCTATCACAGCGTGGACCTTACGACCGCAAGCCTTTCGCCTACTCTGCTCTCTGTCTTCATCGGAAGCCCACCCACCACAGGGCACTCAGGGGATCCCCACCCCCCAGCGATTCTCAAACTCAGATGTGCCCAGAAGTTGCCTGAGGATCTGGTAACCTGCAGATCCTGGTCCAGGTCGGGTGAGCCCGGGCTCTGCATTTCTAACGAGCCCCAGGCGACGTCGGTTCTGCTCCCAGGACCTCACTTGGAATAGAGGAGCTCGGGACAGCCAGACGACCAGCGGTTCTAAGGGTTCAACAGGCGACAGCAAGGACCAGGTCGCCCAGGATCAGGCTTGAAGGGACTGTGAACCCGCTGAGGACATTTCCTATGTTACTGGCGGGGTTTAGGGGCACTGGGCAGGATTGCAGGGGGACCCAGGCAGGGGAAAGGCCTCCGGGGGAGCCCAGGAGGGAGGGGAGGGTTACTCACGGGAGAAGCGGGAGAAGCGGGTGAGCGGCCCTGCGGTCTTGTCTCCGGCTTCATTTGCAACTGGAAGAAAACAAAACAGATGCGATTAGCAGGGGGCAGGGGTGTGAGCTGAGGGGGAACCTACCACTGATGCTCTGGCTTCGAGTCTCTGGGAGAGAATCGAAGCAACTTCGTTTCTGCTCTGTCTGTATTCCCAGGGCTGCTCTAGATACCTGAGGCCAAATGTCCTCATCAACTTTTTTAACTGATTTCAGAGAGCGGAAGGGAGAGGGGGAGAGAGAGAAACATCAATGATGAGAGTCCCTGATCGGCTGCCTCCCGCACGCCCCCTGCTGGGGATCGAGCCCGCAGCCGGGGCCTGTGCCCTGCCCGGGACTCGAACCGGCGACCTCCTGGTGCTCAGGATCATGCTCAGCCGCTGAGCCTCACCGTTGTCCTCATCGGTTTGATTAGAAAATCTGGATGAAGCTGGAGAGAACCTAGACAACATGGAGCTCACGACGCCTGGGCGAACAAACCTGCCTGTGTCCCCTCAGCAAGAGCCATGCAGCCCCGGGTCCCGGCCAGTGTACGTCTGTCCTTCTGCCTCGAGCTCCCTCCCCTCAGGCCATCCCGTCCCTCAACACACACTGTACCCCAACCACTTGCGGGAAGTCCGATCTGCTCAGATGGATAGGGACAACGCCAAGGCAGGATGTCAGCGACAACAAGGTTAGTTTTTATTAAGAAGGGGATTTATATTTAGGCACTAACAGGGGGCCTCAAAACGGGGGATCCAGGAAGTTTTCCAGAGAACCGCTTGGGAAGACCTTACCCCTAAAGCTTCTCATCAGGACGGTTTCCCGTCCTCGGAAAAGCCTCTACATGATTCTTCAGGCGAGAGCGTCGTCATCAATGTCCCCTGGGTTTACAAACACCATCTTTGCGACTAACACAGAGGTCAGTTATCAAGTGGGAACACAAGTCTCCCCACTTTATTTTATTTTATTATTTTTTTAATATATCTTTATTGATTTCAGAGAGAGGGAAGGAGAGGGAGAGAGAGAGCTAGAAACATCAATGATGAGAGAGTCATTGATCGGCTGCAGCCCGCAACCCGGGCATGTGCCCTGACCGGGAATCGAACCCTGATCGCCTAGATCCTAGGTCGACGCTCAACCGCTCAGCCACGCCCGGCCGGGCTCTCCCCACTTTAAATATCACTTTCACTGCCCATAAAGGTTACACCTTGGCTGTTTTGTGTATACGCAGTCAACAGACTATGTCTATTTGTGATCGACCTGAATGAACCCCCAAAGCGATGAGCTGGAAAAACCTGTTCATGTCAGTTTAGGAAAAGCATCTGATTCACAGGCGGGACAGAGAGGATTCCTAGTGTAACCGTGAACACACGAGAGGTCGCAGCAGCGGGACAAATACGTAGCTGCTTCATAAAGGCATCCCATCGTCTCGCAAGACGGGAGGGAATCAACAGCTTCCTCCCGCCCTCTCACAAAGGTAAACGTTTTAAAATTTGCTACCTGCGGTCACCTTTTTTTAAATGAAGGGATTTGGTCTCAGTCCGCTTCTGTGTTTCTGTTATTTGCCTTGCCCGAAGGTCTCCATTCCCTGCATTTTACAAGCAAGGTGTTATACAAAACGACCAGCAGAGGGAGGTGACACTGCGCCCTGCTCCCAGGATCTCAGCCCAGCAACCCAAAAAACCAAAGGGAAAGACAGACAGACGACAGACGGGAAGTGAGAAAGGGGGGGGTAGGCAGGAGCTCGCCCAGGTTAGGTACAGGTATGAGTCTCCCTGATCTGGAGTCCAAAGTGTTTCCTCTTTAGACACCATAGCTCTCAAGTAAGAAAATAAAACAAGGGCTGTGTGTGTTTTTCCAAATTATTTGCTGCAGAAACAGATGGGCTACTTTTAAGGTAGGATCACAGAGACCAGTGCAGTCGCTGAGAACACCGGCAACCACCAGCGCGCCCAGCTCGGAGAGGCCGCTTTCCCTGCGGGAAGGCAGGTGCGGTGCGGTTACTGTCACTGTTGCACAGGCGGGCCCCATCCGAGGGCGGGACTCGCTGACCCAGATCCGAGTCACGCCGGCAGAGGCTGGGCGCGAGATCTGGGCCAGTGGAGCGCCAGGAGAGGTGTCCCTGCCCAGAAGGCACTGGAGCCCTGCTACCGGCGTTATTTCCTAGACCAGGCCACACTCCCTGTCAAGTGATGTCCCAGCACCTTCAAGATACAACTGCCTTGGCCTGGTACCGAAGACCTGGCCCCACTATTCTCAGCTCGCTGTATCTCCCAGAACGTCTCTGTCACAGGCTCCAAGCTGAGGATTCCCTACACACTCTCCCTCCTCATGCTGAGCGCCGCCTGGGAGCCTGGTGCCAGGCCGGACTCTGCAAGGGCGGCAACAATGGGTTTCGCTCGGCCCGGACACCTGAGCAGGTCCGGGAGGTGCGCTGCGCCTCTCTGTCTGGGTTTACTCCAGTGCGATCAGCTGTGGGACTGACTAAGGTGACGGTGGTGACGGTGGTGATGATGATGATGATGGTGATGATGTGATGATGGTGGTGATGATGGTGATGGTGATGGTGATGATGTGATGATGATGGTGATGGTGATGGTGATGATGGTGGTGATGATGGTGATGGTGATGATGTGATGATGATGGTGATGGTGATGGTGATGATGTGATGATGATGGTGATGATGTGATGATGGTGGTGATGATGGTGATGATGATGGTGATGATGTGATGATGGTGGTGATGATGGTGATGGTGATGGTGATGATGGTGGTGGTGATGGTGATGATGATGGTGGTGATGATGATGGTGATGGTGATGATGGTGATGATGATGGTGATGATGATGGTGATGATGGTGATGATGATGGTGATGGTGATGATGGTGATGATGTGATGATGATGGTGATGGTGATGATGATGGTGATGATGGTGATGATGATGGTGATGGTGATGATGGTGATGATGTGATGATGTGATGATGAGATGTGATGATGATGATGATGGTGATGATGTGATGTGATGTGATGTGATGTGATGTGATGTGATGTGATGATGATGATGATGGCGATGATAGTGATGTGATGATGATGATGACGCAGGTTCCTTGGTCCCATCCCTGATCCACTAAATCAGAGCCCCTGCAAGTGGGGACAGGACCCTAGGTTTCAATCAACTCCCTCAGAAGCTACACTCATATCTGAGAAGAACATTCTAAATGAAGTGTTTCCCTGGTATGTGTGTTGTATGTTCCCCACCCCCCAAAAAAATGTCCAGAAACAAATCTTGAAATAAGGGCTTGCTGCGGAGATGAGTGGGAGGGAGGCAGGCGAGATAGGACATTAACTCGAAGCAATGGGCACCCTGACCCCAGGCAAAGAAGGCAGCTCTGATGTCCCAGCTAAGCCACAAATACTCCGGGCCGTCAGGACAGGGGAGGGTGGCCCAAACTGTTGTGGTGGTGGCCTGAGCAGGTGCGCACTGCTTTGTAACCAAAACCAGCACCAAAAACACTGCCACCCTTGTTTTGAAAGCCCTGGCACCTGGGTGAGTGTAAATGCAGCTGGGGTGCTGGGTGCCAGGGCAAACACACCGTGAGCAAGCTGGGCCGGGCTTCCCGCAGGAAATCTGCCTGCTGCTGCCTGCTGCTTTGACACAAGCTCTGGGACCCTCCCCAGGTGAGGTCCTTTGTGAAGCCTGGTGGCTGGAAAGCCAGGCACAAGGGGCTCCCAGAGAAGAAAAAAGCCTTGGAATGAGGTTCTGGGCGTCTTCCCAGTTACTGCAGGAGGTGAAGCTCAGAATCGCTCCCAGGTGTTTTTATTGATTTTAGAGAGAAAGGGAGCGAGAGAGAGAGAAAGAGATAAACACCGACCGGTTGCCTCCTGTACATACCCCGACCGGGGATCAAACCCGCAACCTGGGCATGAGCCCCGACCAGGAATCAAACCCTCGACCCTCAGTGCACAGGGTGATGCTCAACCAACCGAGCCACCCGGCCAGGGCACAGAACCTCCTTTTCCAACCAAGCTCCTAGCAGTGCCTCAAGCTCGTGAGAGCTTGCACGCACGCATGTGCACACACACACACACCCTGCCAGGCGTGTGCTGCCAGCACTATGTGTCCAGCAACATAAATCACAGCATCGTTAACAACGGCTGCCGGCCGAACACATCAGATGCATGAGACAAGTCAAACTAGGCGCTGGACGCGGCGTCCTTGGGCGAGGAACTCAGATGCCCACTGGCCGGGGCTCCTCATACCATTTCCCTGCAGCCTGGCACGGGGCCGGGCACGCACAGCTGCCGGGGGAAGGGCTGGTCAAGGCGGAGGGCGCTGGTCAGGAGTCGCAGAGGCCCTGGGAAGGAGGCTGGCCGTGCCACAGGGCACTCTCCTCCTCCCTCTGGAAGCAGAGCTGTGCGACCTGCCGGCCAGCTACAGGCTCGCTCTCGGCTTGGCAAGGCGTCTTGTAAGCTGGATGGAAGTTCGGGGACCATCTGAGAGGAATTGGAGGCAGGTATATGGGGCTTGGCAAGGACACTGCTTGAAAGTAAGTGATCGGAATTCCTTTGGGAACAGCTCTAACCGCTGAGCCACATGGGCCAGGGCAGGGGCCTTCTCTTAACCACTACACTACCCTGCCTCTTACAGGTCTCATCCCTGGCACAGCAGCCTCCTCGGCTTTCAGGTCTCAACCCCCTGGCATGTCCCGTACGGACTTCCTGACCCCACCCCCACCCCGTCCCAGGCACCTGTGTGTACCCGGGATGAACACACTTCTGTAAGCTCGGGGGAGGCAGCCCCCAGCAGTCTTACTCTCTGTGCCCCCAGGTCCCAGAACGATGCCTGGCCCAAAGGCCCCTCAGCAAATATTAACTGACCTCTCTAGTTTGTGTCATTGCCTGGCCCCTGGAGGCACTCCGCCTTGTCCTGTCTTATATCATCTGCAGTCTCCCGGAGGCCGTCCCTACAGGAAGCCGCCCCAGTCTCCCCTCCAGCCCCCGCCCCTGCCCCTCCCTCCACACCCCTGCACGCAGCCATCCTGAGCTCTCTTCCATGGGCCCCCACTCTGGGTGCCTTCCTACCCCAAGCCTTCTTCACTCCCTGGCCTTGACTTTCATGTCCCTTCTCCACTTTTTCCAGCTAATAAATGCCCACCCATGTGTCAGGGCCCAGATGCAGTGGCCTCTGCCATCCACTCCCATCCCCCTGACACCATTCATTCCCCACCGTCGCAGGGGGAGAGGCTGCCGGGTTCGACTCAGACTGACCTGACCTGCAGCCTGGCCCCTCTGCTGTGTTACCAAACCTCTGAGTCATTTTCCTCACGCGAACACATCACAACACTTACCTCTCAGGGCTATCGCTTCTAATAGGGACACTAATCCCATCATGGGGGCTGCACCCTCAAGGCCCGATTACCTGCCCAAGGCTCCACCTCCTAATACCACCGCACTAGGGCTTCAACACGGGAAGGGGGGGGCAAAATTCACAGTCCTGACATTCAAGTGCAGGAGGAATTAACACCAGAGCCGAGGAGACTCCATGACTCTTTAACCAGGGGCCACAGGGCCTCCGTCTCGGCTCCCCTGACACAGTGGGTAGACGACCCCCTGCTTGAGCCCTGACCCTGGGCGGGCACAGCAGGACTAGGCATGTGTCTCTGCTCCCCCATACGGAGGACTCTCCAGGATCACGAGCTCCTTGCAGGCTGTGCGGCTCTTCCTTTCTGGCCCTGGCTCCCCTGGCACTCCCCACTGCCTAGAGGCAGTGACGCCACTCTGTGCCCCAGGGGGTCGCCCTGCCACTGGGCTGCCCTTCCCTCCCGAGGGCGGACGAGGCAGCATTCCAAGGCATGTGGCACGAACTCCCAGGACAGCAGCGGAAGCTGAAGCCAGCTCACAGGCTGTGACCAAGCTCCGAACCAACCTTGGAAACACCTGCCTGCTGCTGTTTTGGAAGAGGGAGGTGCTTCGGGCCCTGAAGAAACCATCCAGGAAGACTGTTCCCAGAAAAAGAGAAGGGAGCTCTGGCTGGTGTGGCTCAGTTGGTTGGGGGGCATCCCACGCACCCAGAGGTCACCAGTTCGATTCCCAGTCAGGGCACATGCCGGGGTTGCAGGCTCGATCCCCAGTAGGGAACGTGCAGGAGGCAGCAGATCCATGACCCTCTCTCATCGATGTCTCTCTCTCTCTCTCTCTCTCTCCCTCTCCCTTCCTCTCTCTGAAATAAACACACACACACACACACACAGATGATCAGAACTGGATTCTCCAGGCTCATAGTCTCAACTTTCTTTTCCATCAGAATCACTTTTTCACCTGTAGGTGGAGGCAGTGAGGGAAGGGTCTCCAAGGAGAACCCCTGGCAGCCAACTCCCTGAAGTCCAAGCTTAAAAACAAAGGGGGTCGGAGGGAAGAGGGAGCTGGGGAAGTGCGTTCCTCCGCAGGCCCGCCAGGTCCTGGGAGGGGAACGGTTGCTAAGCGGCAGTTTCTAGGCCCTCCCTGGTGGCCCTCAAGGCAGCCGTCATCCACCTTGAAGGCAGGATTCAGGTCCTGCACCTGCCACCCTGGGAGCCCCTGGAAACCATGGCGACAGCCCCCCAGCGGCAACTCAGTTCTGTCTGGGCTCCAGCTGGGGCCACCGGAGCCAAGGGAAACAGAACACAGGGAGGAAATCCGAGAGCTTAACTGCTGTTCCGTGGAAGGTGCCAATTAAGATGCTTCACCCTTCTGCCCCACAGTTCTGCCCTGCTCCCTGGTTAGCAGCTCCTCCCAGACCCCCATGGCCCACCCAGCTCCCTTTCCAGACGGTGGACCCCAAGCATGGCCAGTTAGGCTAAAAGGCATGACGGCCTTAGAGACCCCAAAACTGTACACCTGAAACCTATATAATGTTATTAACCAATGTCACCCAAATAAATTCAATTTTAAAAAAACAGAGTTGCTGAGTGGAAGCAGGGAGACCAGTTAAGAAGCTACAGCGATGGTTCGTTCGAGGGAAAATGGTGACTGGGGGTCACAGGCGAGAGCTGGAGGTGGTGAGAAAGGAGGAGACTCGGGATTATAGGGTGGAGTTGACAGAGTTGAGTGGGGGTAGGGTGTGTGATACAAGGGAAAGAGACAGGTCAAGGACATCTATAAAGCATTCGGCCCAAAGAAGTGCAATAATGGAGATGCTGCTGAGTAGAAAAGACTGAGGAAGAGCAGGTTAGGGAGACGGGACTAGACAGGTTTTGGCTCCGTTCCTTCTAAGATGCCTATTAGCATCCAAGGGGTGATGTCAAATAGGCAATTAGAGGTATGAGTCTAGAAGCGAGGGGAGAATTTCAGACCATAGTAATCCTTAACTCTAAACCCTAACCCTAACCCTAGACCTTAACCCTAACCCTAACCCTAAACCCTAAACCCTAACCCTAACCCCTAACCCTAACCCTAACCCTAACCCTAAACCTTAACCCTAAGCCTAACCCTAAACCCTAACCCTAAACCTTAACCCTAACCCCTAACCCCTAACCCTAACCCTAACCCTAACCCTAAACCTTAACCCTAACCCTAACCCTAAACCCTAACCCTAAACCTTAACCCTAACCCTAAACCCTAACCCTAAACTTTAACCCTAACCCTAACCCTAACCCTAACCCTAAACCCTAACCCTAAACCTTAACCCTAACCCTAAACCCTAAACTCTAACCCTAACCCCTAACCCTAACCCTAACCCTAACCCTAAACCTTAACCCTAAGCCTAACCCTAACCCTAAACCCTAAACTCTAACCCTAACCTTAACCCTAACCCCTAACCCTAACCCCACCCCTAACCCTGAGCGAGCACACAGCTGGTGTTTGCAGTCCTAGCTCACTGACAAGGAAAGCGGACATGGAGAAGCAGCCCAGAGACCCCACCTGGAGGCAGCACAGCAAACTCAGAAGAGGCCTCCACTAAAGAGGAGCTGAGACTGGCATCTCAAAGCCAAGGGAAGGAAGGTTTTCAGAAGGGCATAGTGGGCAACTGTGTCAAATGCTGCTGACTTCGGCCAATGGGGACGTCACAGGCGATCTCGCCAAAAGCATCGCCACTGGGGCTGTGGTGGGGCTGGCACAGGCTGAAGAGGGGCAGCTGTGTCAGGGTGTGCAAACACTGGCTGAGGAACTTCTCCACAAAGGAGGTCTGAGAAGTGGGCCATCGCTGGAGGAGAGTTCTATGTCCACACAGGATTTCTTTCTTTCTTTCTAAGATACAAGCTATTAGAGTGTGTTCACATGCTGGCGAGATGATGCAGTGGAGGGGGAATGGTTGTAAGAAAAGTTCAGAGGACACCGGGTCCACTGCCCGAGGGGGGGGTGGCCTCAGACTCGGTCTCTCCGCTGGGCCGGGAGGGAGCAGATGGGGAGACACGGGAAGTGCTGGGTATGGACGCAGAGCTTGAGTGCAGATGTGGGAAAGGTGGCAGCTGTGCCCGCGGGAGCACGTGGACATTCTCTTCTGATTTCTCCTATTTTCTCAGGGAAATACGAGGGTCCATGGGGCCCTGTGGAAGGAAGGCTGAGGGGACTGGAGACACTGAGTCAGATTAAAGGATACAAGAGTTGATAGGGACGAGTGGCGGGGAGACGGTGATGGATGACCCAAGCAAGGTCTTGGCATCCAGGGTGCCTGACACAAATTAGTGACTCTTGGTGGACAACTAGAGGCAAGACAGTCTCTTAGGCAGACTGGGGTGGGGGTGGCAGTTAGGAGGACGGAGAGCGGGTCTGGCGCGAATCACACAAGCAGGACACTCTTGCCCAATGGACATATGTGTGATCTCTTCTTCAGACAAACCGTTCTGAGACAAAGAACTTTTTATAAACGAGCACTGTAAGAGGAGGCTCCACATACAGGTGGTGCCTGTCTCCCCTGGCTGAGGCACACAGGGAGGGAGGGGACAGCTGGGCTTAGTCCTCTGAGCCCTCAGAGACTCGCGGCTTGAGTGATGTTTTTGAGTGGGAGGAAGCTGGCGGCACTCGTTTCAAATGGGATGTTGAAATTCTCTGTGGTTTTCAATGATTCACACTTTCCTTGACCTGTCATGGGAACTGGCTCTGGGGTGGACTCAAAATGGTCCAAACTGCACACCAGAAATAGCAACACAAAGTCCCCCTCCAACACACAGATCTGAAGGAAGTCAGGTCTTCAAGAGCATTGCATTGGGGCTGGGCTCCTTCCTCCATCCTGGAGCCTGGGGAGGCTGCTGGGACAGGGCTTCTCTAAGGACAGACATGCCTGGAAGGCTGAGGTCCAAGGTCAGTTGTGCCGGCTACAAGCGGGGTCTCCAGGACCAGAGTGAGCACACAGCTCTCCTTAAAATTGAAGGTGTTTGTGCTCAAGATGAAACTGAATTCCATCTGGGCAAGAGACGTGCTCATGTGTACAAGGCAGAGGATAACACAGCGCCTCCTGGTGGCAAACCGGACAAAGCCAAAGTCATCTGGGGAAAGGTAACCAGTACTCATGGAAACAGTGGACAGGTTTGTGCCAAATTCCAAAGCAATCTTCCTGCTAAGGCCATGGACACAGAATCTGTGTGATGCTCTATCCCTCAAGGATTTAAACGTATTGAAAAGTGAATAAATAAAAGTGGATTTGTTCTCTTATAAAACAAACAAATAAACATTGTGGTTGCGGTGGGAGGTCGTAAGAGTGCACTTGGAGGAGTCCTTCAAAGCTCAGCTAGAGCCCTGGCCAGTGTGGTTCAGTTGGTTGAGCATGATCCTGTGCACTGAAAGGCTGCAGGTCTGATTCCCAGTCAGGGCACATGCCCAGGTTGCAGGCTCGATCCCCGGTAGGGGGCATGCAGGGGGCAGTCAATCCATCCTTCGGTCTCACAACAATGTTTTTTTCTCTCTCCCTCCCTCTCCCTTCCTCTCTCTCTAAAAATTCATTTTAAAAATCTTAAAAACAACAACACTCAGCTAAAAGTAAGAGTCAGCAGACCTGGGTTCAAATCCTGTCTCCTTCCTGGGAGAAGACATTGATCCAAGTCTTAGTTCCTCCGCCTTTAAATGTGGGGGTGATGACACCTGCATCTGAGAGCAGGTGTGACGAGCCAAGTCTATTGGGCTGTGAGTGCAAATCAGTACTAGTTTCCTTTATCACCTTCTTTCCCAGAAAGAAACGCTGAACTCTGGGGCATACAGACAATGAGTGAGAGGACAGGAAAGGGTCGCATTCCCGATCAGGAAGGACACTTAGACACAAGGGTTTCTGAACTGGGTGTAGAATGAAGCACATCACAAAAGCCTTTTGAGACGAGGGCTTATGCGTCAGTGGGTTTCCAAGGAGACCGATTTTACAAAAGCTACTATGAGACACGCTCCCTCCACAAAGACGAGATAACACCATGCTCCTGCTTTCAACAGCTCCTTCTGCATCCTGACAGGTGATGGGAATGTGGGAGGAGAAGCCTAAACGCAGGGCCCGAAGGCAGCACCCTCCACACCCGATTTGTGGAATGAATGAATGAATGAATGAATGAATGAATGAATGAATGCTGTGTTTTGCCTTCATGCAGAGATGGGGGACAAGAAAGGGGGGGACATGTAAAAGTGGACACAGGGGACCCGAGGATGGAGCACAGAGGGAGCCAGAGACCTGGTTGCTGGGCCTGGGACAGGTAATAATACTAAACAAGAAACAAGGCAAGCCCCAGGCTGGTTCTGAGAGCTTCTGGCGCCCTGGGAAGCCGGCCTGCGAGCACTCTTGGGGTTCCAGAACCGACTGCCTGACCCGGGGCACCCTGCACTGAGGCAGCACGCTGGGCCCAGGGTCTGCGAGCGCGGACACTGGACATGGGAGACGGAACCCACGCCAGTTCTTCCTTTATGGACGTTTACGATCCCCACGTGTCACCAGCTCCCTCAGCCCAGGGTGCCGTTTTCCACTGAGCGTCCTGTGGGAGACCAGCATCGAGAGACAGTCCCCCGCAGGAAGGGAGCCTTGTCAGACAGCCGGGGGACCCTCCAAACTGCCGCCCCCCAGGGAAATGTGCCGGGCACATTAGCACTTTAAAGGTTCCTGATGTTCTGCTGCAAAGAAACCTGACTAACACAGTGTTTCTAATACAGGGACTAAAAACCCCTCCCATCCATCCCCGAAACACCCCCAGAAGCGGTTCCCCTGGACATGCTCAAGGACGGGGCTCAGATGGGCTCATCGCCAGTCATCCACTAGCTGGCCGGAGCCAAAGGCGGGCTTTGCGAACGTTAGGAGACTACATTCTTCATCCCGCAAATAAACACGGAGGAAGCAAAGAGGTTTTGTCATTCACAACAGGCTCGGGCGACCCAGGTGAGGGCGGGAAAGTTCATTAGTTTATACTACACCTGCTGCACCTGAGGTCCCTGTCAGGTGCACAACAGACGGATCCAGTGGCAATGGGACTACAAGAGTCAGCGGTTTGACGCGGACAACGAAGGACTCCATACGGCTGAGGTCTCCAGGGGAGAGAATTTAGAATTGAAGACCCAATAGCCTTCAAATCAATATCGTAGTCATTGAACACCAAGAGTGTGAAAATCATTGGACTAGAAATACTTATATGTACAAGCCGGGGCCCTGGCCTTAAGGGGGCCTAAAATCTGGCAGGTGGGACAAGAGGTAAGCATATGGAGACTGAAAACAGCATGTAAAGTTGAAACAACAGCTTGATTCAGCTCAAGAAGGGATTTCCTAGAACCTGGAAGAAACCCTATCCAGTGAATTACATAGAAACAAAGTGGGAGGTCACTGCAGAGTGAGAGGAAACCTCCAGAGGCGGTGAGCTCCGCCGTGAACAGGTAAGATTTCCAAAAGGTAACGTACGAGCTCTGCAGGTAACCATTTCTCCCCCTCCCGGTGTACGTACGTGCTACTGCACATGGGAGGAACAGGCATGAGACACACTGGGTGGGAGTCTCAGCAGAATTGTTCACGGTGAAAGAGACGAATCCGGTCTTCACATATATGAAGGGCTGTCATCCAGAGGAGCGACTGGACGTAAGTGGTAAGGTGCCAATGGATGGAAGTTCTTGGGAGTCTGATGTTTTCATATAACATTATAAAGATGTCCAATAGTCAAGATATCCAGAAGGGAGTGGGCCCCCTTAGGAGATAACAAGTTCCCCTGCATCACTGGAATTGTCCAGGCAGGGTCTGGACAACCTCTTGCCAGGGCATGCTACGGAGCGGATACGAATAGGGCACAGAAAATTCCTCCTAGGTCCTCAGGTTCCACAGTTCTTAGGCAAAGAACCTGAGTCATTTCGCTGAAGGTGGTGCTTCTGAATGCTACAAAATATGGCCGGGAGAACCTCTGGTGGGCGATGCAGGCCCGCAGAAGCAGGCACTGACCTGCACGGTAGATGCTAGATGTTCAGCAATAAAGTCCAAGCCTCACTCGGACCGTGGGAAATGGCACCAGCGCTCTAAGCGAGGGTGTCTCCTCAGTGGCTACAGGTGACGCTGGAGAAAAGAAGAGAGGTCCCTTATACACCAGCCTGGTGAAACGGCTGCTCGCAGCTGTGGAACATGGACAAAAGATGCCCATACCCGTGTCTGGGAGTGACTGTCAAGGGCCAACAGTTCTTTAAAGCTCTTTTTTCTTCTTTTTTTCATGTTTTTATTGATTGTTAACATTGACGTGAAAGAGAAACATCAACTGACTGCCTCCTGCACACTCCCTATGGGGGACTGAGCCTGAAACCCAGGCATGTGCCCTGACCGGGAATCGAACCGGTGACCTCCTGGTGCCTGGGACAATGCTAAACCCACTGAGCAACACCAGCCAGGGCTAACGCTCTTTCTTTTAAAGAACTGAGTGTCTTTCACAGCTGCCATCTCATGGATCCACCCAACAGCCCACGAGATTATTTCAACTTTCCACATAAAGAAAGAAATCAAGGCACACAAATAAGTCAATCATCGAGTCTCAGGCATAGTGGAGTCACACCTTCTGTGCAGTGAGGCTCCAAAGTTAGCTCAGGAGGCAAACATCACATCGCAGACTGCCTTTGACAATCCCTTAAGTCTACTGCAAAGTGTGCTCTCTCTGGTCTTATGTATACAATCCTACCCAGAGCCCAAGATAAATGCACGCAGGAAGGTAGAATGTTTAATAAAGAATGTACATGCAAAATATAAATGTGGAGGATTTTGAATTGTATAAAAGAGTTAAGCTTTTATAAGCCACATGCACACATGCAGCCACCCCGCCACAGGCACAAGTGTTAAACTCTGCAGCTTTGTATTAAGACAGAGGAGCTGCCCGGGTCAGCGGGCCTGGCAGAGGCTGGATAAATGACACAACAGCTCCAATTTACAGGGCGTTTGCTGCCTGCCAGGCTCTGTGTTGAGCACTTTATTAAATCCTTTCAACCACCCACCTATGGGGCAGGCACGACTACTCTCCTCATTTTACAGATGACACGTCCGGGGCTGAGAGGGGGCGGTAACCCTGGGCCACACGAACCCAGTGAGTGGCAGACGGAGTCAGAGGTCTGTCTGAATCAGAAACACGGGCGTGTGGGAGCAATTCTCAAATTAGGTGTTAAAAGTGCACCATTTCTGCCCTGGCCGGGTGGCTCAGTTGGTCGGAGGTGTGTCCCGTACACTGAAAGGTCACGGGTTCAATGCCGGGTCCGGACACACACTTGGGTTGCAGGTTAGATCCCCAATCAGGGAGCGTGCAGGAGGCAACCGATCAATGTTTCTCTCTCCTCTCTCTCTCTTCCTCTCTCCCTAAAATCAAGAAATATATGCTTGGGTGATGATTTTTAAAAAAGTGAACCATTTCTTAGGACTATGTCAGACCAATTGACAGAATCCTGGCTCCCTTCCAGCGGACCCTGACGTGGAGGGTCCGCAGACCCTCCGGGAACCCCTGCTGCAGGCTCTGACTCCTGCTTCGTGAACTTCCTGCCAAACCACGTCAGTGCTGTTTGCCCAGCGCTGCGAGGCTATTAATAAAATGCCCGAGGACACTGACTGATAACGCTACAGCCACATCCTCTTACACTCACCCCTGAAGGATAGGCCCCAAGTCCCCCACACGCATGCCCAGCTCCTGGGTTCGTTTCGATGATTCAGGGCACAGCAAAGCCCCTGAAATGGTGAGACCTTCTCCTGCATGAAATCTGTTTCATAGTTAATCCAAATAAGGTTTTTACTTTAAAAATAACGCAAAGGCTGGTTACAAACGCGGGTCTGGCTCTGACGCAGTGCGAAAGCATCCAGTCGGGGGACCTGCGCTTCTGAAAGGAATCACTCCGCTCCTTCTGATTGAAAAGGAGCATGACTTGGTGCCAGATGGTGACATTTGTACAAGTCAAGCCGATTAAGTCAGGAGCTCAAGCGAGGCATGATGCAGACAAAGAAAATGACGGATTACACACACACGCTCTCTCACACACGGCCAACACTACATTCTTTAAACTGGCAGCAGACTCCCCATCGGCCCATGTCTGCGCCCTGCCCTCTGCGCCCCTCACCCTCCCAGCTGGACACGCCTGTGCATTCACCCACCTGCGCTGCAATCCACCGTCCAGGCAGGCCTGGGCCTCAGTCAGGCGGCCCTGACGAAGCCCCTCCGGCCCTCGCCCACCCGCGGCTGCCTCACCTGCCCAGTTCTCCAGACCAGGCACCTGGGCATCCACCATGCTTCACTCCTTTTCCCTCGCCTTCCACACCGAGTCCATCACCAGCTCCTGTCTGCCTCCTTCCAGCCCCCCCACTGCCAGGACGATCCCAGTCCCCTGTCCCAGCCGCCACACTCCCTCTGGGGTTACTGTGCCGTCTCTGATTGCTCTCCTGCCTCAAGGTTCTTCCATACCCGTGGACCACTTCGTCGCAGCACCTGCACAGAGGAGGTGCCTGGCGCAGAGGAGGGTAATGCACACACTAAGCCATCCACCCCTGAATAATAAAAGCCCAAATAAAATATTCATAACTTCTTGCCCTGTTTCCATTCTCTACCCCACACCCCCTGAAATTTCTGCGGCTCCCCCTTGCTATCACAATGAAGTCCAAACTCTTTGAAAAGGCTGGTCATTGGTAAAAGTCTGTCATTTGCTTCCCTCATCCCATTCCACGCTCCTGCCAAAGTGAAGGTCGTTTAGTGGACATCGCATCTGACCGACTGTCAATCAGATCTCAGCCCCTGGGGGGAACGACAACCCAACTGATGTCTAAAGTCTCCAGGAAGGGCTGCGTCGTGTGTTTCCCTATAGGCCAGGATACTTAGGGATTATGAACAGTTTAGGCAAATGCCAATGATTCAGGGGCGATGATCTATTGTGTGCTATACAGACCACCTGTGTCCCCTCCTCTGTGACTTGCCTACTCTTAGGCAACTGCTCTCTTGTTTTAAAAACATAGCTAAAATAATCATATAAGCAAATGTACCAAGCACATTTTTCAATTGACCATTCAGTCACTTGTCAATTAACTGTTTACTGAGCATCTACTCTGTGCCTGGCACCGTGTGAAATCCCAGGATTATAGGGCATAAGCCACAGAGCGGGCACAGAGCAGGTGCTCATAGAACATGCATTCTAGTGGGGGAAATGGGCCTTAAAGAGCAAATTATAACTTAATTACTTGATGACGGTTTTGTAAAGCACTAAAAAGAAGAGCCGGGGAAAAGACAGCATGTCACTAGCTAGTCTGGGAAGGGGGAAAGGCAAAAGAAGGCTTCTTTGGGAAACTGACGTGTGAGCTCAGAGCTGAGGGGCCAGCAGGAACTCAGTCCACGGGGACAGGCAGGAAGGATGCATTCCAGGCAGAGGGAACAGCACTTGCAAAGCTCCACACGGGAAGGGAATGGCTGTGACAAAGCCAGTGAGGCTGCGGCCGGGGGAAGGACATGAGAGGGCCGAGAATCGAGCCTAGGGAGGTGGGGGGCAACAGCCTCGGCCCTGCAGACCAGGGCTGCTCAAACCACTGATTTTCAGCGTGCCGTGGGCGGGTACTTTTGTGAAATATAACAAAAAGGGATTACTAGAAAATTAAGAGACATATGAAATACAAGCCCAAATTTGTTTACTGTGAGATTTAACAGACATAAGATTGTCCTGCCAGTTACTATAAAAGTTTCTAGATGCCTGCTCCCAATTCGTGTCCTTGCCCGTGGCCTACTGATCATGAACTGGTACGGGTCCACAGGCCTCACTCCGAGCGGCATGGTGCGTGGGAGGCCGTCAATGGGCTTCAAGCCTGGGGAAGGTGAGTCCAGACTCGTGTTTTCCGAAGATCATCCTGGCTGTTGTATGGGAATGGGTGTGGGGTTGGCTACTGCAGGCACCTTGGTGATAAATGATATACCTTCAAGGGAATGATATCTAATGTTTGCAACAACCGACAAAGTGGTGGTTAACATCCATGACGAAGGGAGATTTAAGGTCATCTCCGAAAGCAGAATTCACATTTCCAAAAACCTAGTAAGGCCAGATTCCCCGAGGCCTTATTTAAATACAGTCCTTAGGGTCACCTTCTTGGTGACCTTAAAACAAGGCCCTTGCTGCGGCTTTTGTCAACAGCCTTTCCACGCCATCCACAGCCCGACTGGCCTTTACCGAAACCCCACGATGACCTCTCGGCATTACCCAGCCTCCCAGAGAACACACTGCCACGCTTCATGCAAATCCTTGCAATGAATACAATCCCTGAGGTAGAAAGAATCTGCTTATCATAGGCTGTTCTTTTCACTATTTTCTCATCTCTCTTAAACTGATGAATTTCCAAAAAAGTTTAAGAGACATTGAGTGTTGTGTGTGTGTCTGTGTGTGCATGTGTGTGTGCACGTGTGTGCATGCATGTGCGTGCATGTGCGTGCATGTGCGTGCATGTGTGTGCATACACGCACAGGTGAGGGAGTGGGAGGCAGCGAAGATCTCAGAGACCCCTGCGAGGAGCTGCCCACTTCCCAGGAGGGCCCCTAGAGAGGGGTCTGAGGCCCTGCCATCAGCGCTGTGCTTCCAACAAGCCCTTCCCAGCCGATGGAGTGCTCACAGGAGACAGTGGCCGCCCCAGGAAAGCAAGTGCACCTTCTTAAATCTGGCTGAGAAAGAAAATCAAGACATCTTTCCGATCTTCTTGGGAGTCTGTTGCCAGCAGCCGTCTGAAGCAGCTGAAACACTGACCCTCCCCCACTGCAAACCTTTTCCCAGAAGAGCTCTGCGGCCCAGCAGCTCTGGTTTTCTAATCGCCCGCGTAGATAGCAGAGGTTGGCCAGAGCCCAGAGCGTTAGCCCAGCATGGCTGACGTCAGCTGGCAGAGCTGTTAAGAGATTAATGAGTTCGTGGGACTCAAGGCCACTCAGAGGAACACCACCAAGATAAACCACCCAGATCGGTGTCTGTGCCAACACTGCCTCCCCACCCTCCCCTCCTCCTCTCGAGAGGACAGACTTGGGGGCAGGAGTGAGCCCGGGCTTGGGAGACGCACTGACCCAAGTGGGAAGGTAGCCAGACCCCACTCAAATTTCTTAAACTTGAGTGAGCATCAGAACTCCCCGGAGAGCGTGTCAAAACACAGATTCCCGGGCCTCACCCCCGGTTTCTGACTCACCGAGGCTGAGGGTCGGCGTTTTGCCCAAGCTTGCAGGGTGGGCCAATGCAGCCAGCCTGTGGTCCACATTCTGAGCAGCCCTGGACTACCCCTTGCTACCTCGGTGACCTCTGCACAGTCACCTAGCTTCCCTGGCTGCAGTTTCCACATCTTTTGAATGAGCATGAGACACCTGTCTCCTAGGGTCGCCATGGGGGGGTGTGAGAAAACCTGCTTTTCCGTGACTGGCACATAGGAGGCCTCTGGTAACAGAATCTAGAGTTTTGCATCAAGAGAGCCAGGAGCTCTCAACACGGTAATACAAGTAGAATCCTGGGGGCCTGAAGCCCAGCTCTCAGAGAGGAAATATTGGGGGGCGCGCATGCACACGCACACTCCTTCATTTACTGCAATATTATTAGATCTCTGGGTTCCTTGCGGTTTACGTGCTCTTGAGAAGAAAGAGAGAAAAAGCAATGACAGGGGACGGCCCTGCTGGCCTTGGGTGTCACTGTCGTTCAGTCGTGAAACGGTCATTAGACGGAGCCATCGTTTGTGCCGGGCGCTGGGGGCTGAGCTGAATGGGCCCCCTCTCCTGCCCCGAGAAAACCACAAGTGAGTGACTCAGATGTATCACTCTGTGTGTTAACCCTGAAAACGTGAAATGCTATGGAAGCCAAAGAGGAAAAGATACTTGTCCTGCTGCAAGGAAGCCAAGGCTTTGAAAAGCTTCCCCGAGGCCGGTGCATTTGCAATGGGTCTTGAAGGCCACGTAGGAGGAGGGGAGAGGACACCCCAGACGGAAACAAGAGCACAGAGGCGGGACAGCAATGGCAGGCCGGGCGCACGAGAGGCACTGACGGTGAGGAGGCACGGAGCCCGGGTGGGAGCCCGGGTGGGAGCCCGGGTGGGAGCCCGGGTGGGAGCCCGGGTGGGAGCCGCGGCGCACACGGGCCCTCGTCTGCTCACTGCCTCTTCCAAACGGACGCCGGCTGACGCTCACCACTCGTCTTCCGCGTGCTTCCCTCTCGCCTGCGACAGCTGGGCCCTGCACCGGGCATGGCCGAGGGCAGACGGTGTGCAGAGGGGCAAGGGCAAGGGCACGCCTGCCCCCTGCGAATTCTCAGTTAACAAGCTGCATGCGCACAGCACACCCTGTGCCAGCGGGTAAAAAAAAAAAAAAAAAAACCGGGCCAGTGAAAGAAAAAAAAATAACCCAGCTGGTGAACCTAAGGGCCTCCATTTAGGGCCTGGCTCACACAGGGAAGCTCCAGGAAACCTGGGGGCAAAGCAGCCAATTTCCTGGAACGCTATTTTGGACAAGCCTGCAGGCTTCTGGGATTTGTCACGCAAGCCAAAGAATATCTTTCCTATACCCTCAAAGAAGCCTTAAAGGCCTGCTCCTTCCACAGGCGGCTCTGGCTCTCAGAAGGCCATCCAGACCCTCTCGGAGCCTCAGTCTTCTCATCTGAGAAATGGGTACAACAGGATCTACCTCTTGGTGCAACTATGAGGACTGGAAAAGGCAACATCCGAGGTGCACCCAGGCCCGGGGCCGGGGGATCCTCAGCAGGTTCCCCCTCCTCGTTCCATGGCCTGGACCTCGATAGCACAGCACAAGGCATGCAGTCAGCAAAGGCTCATCAGATGGGAAAGTTTTTCACAGCATTTCATGTGGTGTGTTTCCCAGCTGCCCAGGCCCAGAGATGCTTTCAGTACTTTGCTCCCACCAAAGAGAAATTCTGATAAACTGCTTTCCCTGGGAAAGGGGGCCAAGGCTGGGGAGGGGCTGCGCCGAGACCCCAGAGCAGGGCTTTCCCTCTCCTGCCTTTCTCCTTCCTTCTCTCTCCCTCCATCAGTGCTCCATTAAATCCCACCCACGCGTGGGCCCAGGTGGGCGCGCCTGGACAGGTGCCCCAAAGGTTCAGGGAGACTGTGCTCAGGGCCCGGGAGGAGTCTCTGCTCCAGACAGGATGCCACCTTGGACTCGCGACAACTGAATTCAATTTGGGCTCCACCTCTCAGCAGCTGGGGGACCTCGGGCAAGCTCCCAAGCCTCTGCATGTCCTCGTAGGGAAGATGACACATCTCTGGGACTTAAATCTGGATCTGATTTAAAGTTGCATGGTTTTCTCACTACACTGGGCTGAAATATTGAAAACAAAAAGCACTGCTCTTGCCCCAGCCGGTGTGGCTCAGTTGGTTGGGCGTCGTCCTGTGAACTGAAAGGTTGCCGGTTTGATTTCTGGTCAGGGCACATGCCTGGCTGCAGGCTCGATCCCCACTGAGGGGGGCCGTGCAGGAGGCAGGCAATTGATGTTTTGCTCTCACATTTATGTTTTTCTCTCCCTCCCCCCCGCCTTCCTTTCTCTCTAAAAATTAATTTAAAAACCTTGTTTTAAAAAAGCACTGCTCTTAAGGAAGGATTTTCTGTGTTCTCATGCACCCTCAAGGAAATTCCTCAAGCAAAACGTCACCATATTTCCATCCCATGATGTCGCTATAGAAGCTGAAGTGGACCCAATCCATCTAGAGAAAGAGAAGACTCTCAACAGAAGCCACCTGTCACCCCAACAGCTCCTTGGGTTCCAAGCAGAGGGTGAGTCCATTTATTCTGCACACTTGCTTCTCAACAACTTCATTACATCCATTGATCAGTGTCCTGGACACAACACAGACCGGCGTGGTGTCCTCTCTCCCACCCAGCCATGGACGCACGCCCAGGAATTCTCTGCCCCACCCAAACAGAGCATGTCACCAGACCCTGAGGACCGGGCCTAACCTGTCTCCAGGAAGCTGCTGTGTGGATCTTCCTGTTTGAGGCTCACTGACGAGGGAGGTTAGGACTTTGGCTTCCAGTCTGATCCAAAACAGAAAGTCCCTAAAAATCAGAGTCAAGGTTGTGATGGGAGGCAATGGAGGCAAGAACAGTGACGGAACATGAACGAACAGACCAGTCATTCGTGGAGAGGTCAGGAACCGAACCCCAACCCTCATTCGGAAAAGTTATGCAATCTCTGTGGGCCTCAGTTTTCCCATCTGCAAAATGGGGATGTGTCATTCTCTCTCCATTTCAAGACTGCCCTGAGTGTTACAGGACGATGCAGATATAAAACATCAGGCACAGAGAAGGTCCCGGTGAAACATGAGTCGCTTTTCCCTCAAATTTCATCCGCCCTGATTCTTGGTTTCCCGAGTGGAGTGGTCAGCCTGCAGACGGCAGCCCTCCTTGAGTTCTCTCTGTGGAAAGATCTAGTCTTCCCTGGCCCCAGGGGACTAAGAGAAGCTGGGAAGTTCCCATCCCAGCTCTGTGAGTGCACTGTTGGCCTCTTGGATCAGAAGCCAGGAGTTAATTCAGCTTTGACTTTTACATGGAACTCGCCCATAAGTGTGCCTATTAATGTAACAGCCCAACAATGGAAATCAGAAGAGGTAGGACATTTGGTGGGTGAAAGTCACTCACTATTTTGAAGTCTTTTATACCCTGGGCATCAGCGCAATATCACTACTTTGTATTTTTCTTTTAACATGCCACCAGTTTTAAAGTATTGTCCTTAATCGAATAGAAAAAAACAAACACTGATGGATTAAAAGGATCCTGAGCGTCCATTCTGAGATCACGGTATTTATAAAACTTGTGTGCTGACCCTCAGATCTATGGCTCACACCACGGCTGCTTTGGGATTTCCAGATGTGACATTCAAAGGTTGGGAAGAAAACTGCTGCCAAAGGCGAGGTAGAACGTCCCCTGATGGGCCCACATTCATGGGAGCGATAAAAAATTATGCGTCAGATTACTTTTTGGCATTCACTTATAATTTTTGACATTAATATGCATTTTCTGAGGTTCCCACCTCCACCTCACATCCAATTCCAAGCAGCTAACCAGGTAGCCAAGTCTGTGGTGCCTTCTTGTCTTTCTGTAACTTCCTAAAGTCACTGAAAATTCGTGTTGGTGGGTGAGCAGGAGGCTGGGAGGAGGACACAGGGGGCGCTGAGTGACCTCGAAGGTTCTCAAGGAGGAAAGGAAGACAATGCCTTAGCTGGTAAGAGATCCAGACCGGGGCTGGGGCTGGAAGTAGCAGAGGCCCGCACCCTGCTATGTGGCAGCGCAGTGAGGCGTGGCCGGGAAGATACCAGAATCACCTGGAAAGTTTCCAGTGCGTACCTGTTCATCGCCACCCCCAACACCCCTAGCAACCCAGGTAGCCAGGGCAAGGAAATGGGATGAGCCGGATAGACTGTTTTTGGAAATAATTTCGAATTTGCAAAACGTTGCAAAAAACACCCATAAACACAGGGCCCAGATCCGCTCACTACTGACATTTTACCCGTTTGCTTTACCTATCATTCATGTTCTCTCTCCCCGCTGCCTCCGTGTGTACATCCGTGCGTGTGATATGCATATGGCGTGGGTGTAGCTGTGGGTGTATGCATAAATTTATTTTTCCAGACCATTTTGGAGTCAGTTACATATACCATGGCCTTTTACCCCTAGATCAGGGGTAGGGAACATCCGGCCAGCTGGCCGTATACGACCCGAGAAATCATTTGGCCCGGCCCTGCCGGGGCAACTGCAGTCGGGACTGGAGATTCAATAAATCCAGGAGCTTTTTTCATAGCTAATTTCTAAGTGGATAATTCTGTATGGCTTTCGATTTATGTTATAAATATCCAAATGGCCCATGGCAGGAAAAAGGCTCCCCACCCAGCCCTAGAAAGTCATGGGTGTGTTTCCTAAGAATCGGTATAACAACAACACAGCTATCGCCTTCCTAAATCTCCACCGACAGTCCCTCTAGCTCATCGACCGTCCACAGCCCAACCGCGGGAGCTGACAAGACAGCGCGGAGCCCGTCCGGGGTCACGCATCCGCTTTCACTGCCTTGCCTCTTTAGCTCTCGTTAATCTGGAACAGTTCCAGTAGCCTTTCCTTGTCTTTCAAGACATTGACAGTTTTGAGAAATACAGCCCTGCCCCTCCCAGACTTTTTTTTTTTAATATAAGAGAATATTCATTTTGCGGCATCTGATGTCTCCTCGCAATTACACTGAGATTTCCCATTCTCAGCCAGACTGTTTTCTTCTCGGGGTCTCACACGTGGAGGCCATGCAGCGTCCATCTGTCCTTCGTAAGTTGTTTCAATTTGGTTGCCTGATGAAAGATGATGTCAGGTTTTCCCAAGATATCCCTACTCTTCTACCCCGTCCCTTGCAAGATGCTTTAGGACCATGCAAATACCCTCTTCATCAATACCCCACCCACCCCCTAGATTGAGTATCCATTGGCGATTCTTTCCTGACCCAATCTTTCCATGATGTTTGCCAAATGATGATTGCAATGCTCCCCCCAGGTCACTAGGGTACCACTACACTCCAAACAATTGAGAACCACTACAGAGGAACCCCTAAAACACTGATAGGTGTTGAAGATTTAATGGGCAAACTACACGGGTTATAAAAGATATAACAACCGTGTTTATCAAAGAAGGGACTAAAGCCAACATTTATCAAGCACCTACTATATTCAAGCCCTTTATAGATATTACCTCAGTGACCCTTCATGACCACCCTAGGAGGGAGGGGTTTACTCTTTCCCAGATTAACACACTGAGGCTCAGAAGGATTAGCCAACATGCCCGGAGTCAACCAGCTACCAAGTGGCTGCCCTGAGATTTGAACACAGGTCCATCTGACTCAAAAGCCCATGCCTTTTACACTCCGCTACTTTCATGGCTAGTTTCTGATTCCCCCAAAAATGAATCTAAGCTGGTAGGTCTCTCATCACACTGTGTCCACTGGCATGGGAGACCCGTGCAGGAACACCCATGCCACCCAGGACTTCAGGCGGGTGCAGCCCACATGCAATGCTTAAGGGCTGATAAAGGCCTCTGGTAATTATTCAGATGGATCCACTGATCCTAAAGTTGATCGACCAGAGTGTTCCATGCCCCACATTCTCTGGGCTTATCATGGGGCTAGAAAACAACCAGCCATCTAGCCCTCACCAAAGCTCTCCCAGAAGCCCTGTGCTCTTCTCATTTCCAAGCAGCTTTCCCAAAGTCCCCAAACAGATGCTGTTTTGTTCCCCCAGTTTCACCCTACAATGTCCCCTACTGTTCTTCAATTCAAATTACATTTCCCTTTGGAATCCGGGATGGTCTTGCCAAGAAGCCGGGGCAATAGTCCAGTGTTCGATGAGGCTCACTGGGTATGTCACAGTAATGAATGTTGTGTATCTGAAACGGACACGTTGGGTCAGTCATGAGCACGGTGATGATGGCCAGAGGCCGACGTCCTTGCGAACTCCAGGGTGAAGTCTGAACTTTGCTTCAAAGGCCGGCACAACTGACAGGGCTGGGGACGGGGCACTGCAGTTACGGGTGTGTCTACGGTCAGCATGAAGCCGGTTGACTCATCAACAAAAATAACTGCGCCCTGGCCGCTGTGGCTCTGTGGTTAGAGCTGTGGTACATATACACAATGGAATATTACTCGGCCATAAAAAAGGATGAAATCTTACCATTGTGACAACATGGATAGACCTGGAGGGTATACACTGAGTGAAAGTGGTCAGTCACAAGAAGGTAAGTACCAGACGATTTCACTTACGTGGAATTAAAGAACGGAATAAATAAACAAATAAACAAAACAGAAACAGACTCATAGATGTAGAGACCAGACTAACGATGGGAACCAGAGGGGACAGGAGCTGGGTAAAAAGGTAAAGGGTTGAGAAGCACAAATCAGTGGTTACAGAAGAGTCCCAGGGGTGCAAAGTAAGTAGAGCACGGGGCGTGCAGTCAATAATATGGTAATAACTATGCGCGGTGCCAGGTGGGCACTTGAACTATCAGGGGGAGCACTTTGTAGAGCAGATGACTGTCTAATTGTCATGCTGTGCACCTGAAACTAAAACAAAGTAATAATGAATATAATAAATTTTAAAAGGGGGGGCATCTCTCTGGCGCCTTTAAAATTTCGAACATTTCATATATAAAGATATGTCAGTGGTAAATTTGGTCTTTTATAATAAATAAAAAAAACTTAAAAATATATTTTACGACTGATGTTCGAATCAAACATTTGCCCGAGTCCTAAAGCACTTCTCCTAGGCCCTAGGATTCTAAAGAACTATTTAAAAACCACCGATTAAACTAAGTCCTCTGAGTCTACAAATGAAGACTGTAAGTCCAGACTGGGGCGCTCATTGCTCAGCTACAACCCAGGCAAAACTCCCATGGACCTTTGAACGCAAACTAGCAAATGTGAAGCCCTTCGGGAAGAAAACCGAGCGAAATAAGCAGGGACACTTTGAGAAAGATGACTGCGTAGAGCAGTCACTAAAATGTACCACAAAGCGGCAACTAAGCAGCCCTGCACCAGCAGGAAAAAACAAATTCCCAAACAGATGTGGGCGCCTCTGTGTGTGCGACATTATTACATCATGAACTGAATGTGTCACAGCGGTGCAGAGAAGACGGGTGCATTTAGAGGAGAAACAAAATTAACTCTCCACCTCAAAGTATGGGAAAGTTGAGATGAATTCAAAAATTTCAATTAAGGGTTTTATAAAAATAAAACTATAAAGTGCTAGAAGAAAACAGTGATGCGATTTTCATAATCTCTTCAATGTAAATTTTTCTAAATATAAACCATAAATTAAAAGTGATTGGTCTATTTTAAAACTTAAACAACGTTAAGAGGCATATTTACAAATGGTGAAAATTATTTACAGCGAATATCACTGGAGTTTAATAGTCTTAATATATGAAGTTTATGTAAATTAGAGACCCCAATAGAAAAATGCATATGCTGTTTATAAAAGAAATACAGGTGCTATTTATAAAAGAAATAATACATGTGAAAAAAAATATTAAAACTCACAAATAATCAAATAAATTAACAGAAGAGTGATATGCCAATTTTTGACCTATAAAATTACAACTTTTTTAAAGGTTGAAATCCAATCTAAGGGTCAACAGGCAAACTCATACGTTATGTGTGAAACTGTAAACTGGTTCAACATGGTGGAGTTAAAATACATATTTCAAATACTTCAAAAATATTCAACTCTTTCTACCCAGCATTACTCCTAAGAATCTATCCTCAAGCAAAAGGGATTTATAAAGATATAGAAACAATGAGAGTCACCGAGTGGTGTTGGGGAGATAGCAAGGAGGCAGAAAGAGTTTAAAAGTCCAACAACGAACAGCAGCTAAGTGAACCACGTGCCTTAAAAACACGGTTGAAAAAGACGATTGAGCCCGGCCGGAGTGGCTCAGTTGGCTGGAGCTTAGTCCTGTGCACTGAAGGGTCGTGGGTTCGATTCCCAGTCGGGGTACATACCCCGGGTTTGTGGGTCTGTCGTGGGTGTGATCCCTGGTTGGGGCACATACAGATGTTTCTCTCTCACGTAGATGTTTCTTTTTCTCTCTCTAAGCATGTCCTCAGGTGAGGGTTAAAATATTAATTTAAAAATTAAAATTAAAAAAGTGAGTTGAAGAGAAACAGGTTTTTGTTGTTGTTGTTGTTGTTTTAAATTCATATATATGTATTTTTAAAATATATCTTTATTGACTTCAGAGAGAGGAAAGGAGAGGGAGAGACAGAAACATCATGATGAGTCATTGATCGGCTGCCTCCTGCATGCCCCCGACTGGGGATCGAGCCCGCAACCCGGGCTTGTGCCCTGACCGGGAATCGAACCCCGACCGCCTGGATCCTAGGTCGACGCTCAATGGCTGAGCCACGCCCGGCCAGGCAACAGGTTTTTAAAAAAAAAAAAAAAAAAAAGACTATTGATATGAAGTGATATTAATTATACATTGTTAGGTGGGGAAAACAGTAAACAACAACACAGTAATGGTCCCGTATTTGGAAAAATAATAACGAATGTACCTATGTGTTAAAATTCAAGCAGAAACACGTATTTATCAAAACATTAATAGTGATTCTCTGTACGGGTTGGTATTGCAAGTAGGATTTCATGCTCTCTTTTCCAATCTTTATTATATAAACTTTCCACAATCAACACGGGCGACCTGCACGATAATCGTTAAAACAATATCGACGGCAGTCACATCAGGCTGACAGTCGCTCGGCTTTTCTTTCTGGTCAGAAGCACTGGCGCGCTGATTCCTTTCCTCTTCGGCGTGAAAGGACCACGGTTCCCACTAACGGAGCACGCCGTGGCTCCCATCGCCCTGGGGGGCCCTTTGGGGGATGATTACAGCTGCTATGACAACAAGGGGGGGATGTGACGTCAGGTAATGATCCGGCGGCTGCAGTGTTCCCGTCCCAGGTCCCAGTGAGGAGCTCCAGCGCCAGCTGGAAACCAGCCGAGGCCTCATTAAGGGCATCTGCTCGGTAATTACTACGAGTTTCCCCCCATCACGCATCCAACTCCGAAAGCAGCCCGTCCACAGAATCCCTGCGCCCCACTCAGAGGACCCCCGTCCCCCCTGGTGCGGACAGAGCTCAGGCTGACAGCCCCCAGGGACCCGGGTCAAGTGTCGGCACAGTCTGTAAGCGCAGCCTCCAGCAACGGGGGGGGGGGGGGGGGGGGGAGCAGTGCCAGAGGACTCACTGTCGCTGTCGCAGACCAGCCTCACGCGTCTCACTGAGGGATCTGACGTTGCATCTCCCTAGAATGTTTAAATGTTGTCGTTTCCATGAGAGAAAACCTCACACACCTCTAAGCCGTGGAAAAGGGGCGCAAACAGCAGTGAGTGCGCAGCAGGCCAGGGATCGACTGCGAAGTCAGAGTGGAGAC
Organism: Miniopterus natalensis; assembly: GCF_054644295.1. NCBI lineage: Eukaryota > Metazoa > Chordata > Mammalia > Chiroptera > Miniopteridae > Miniopterus > Miniopterus natalensis. The sequence goes on from NC_142090.1 coordinate 78,200,103, forward strand.
GGGCTCTCGGGCAGCGAGCGTGGATTCCCACAGCGCCCCGCACACAGCCGGGCAGGCTGCTCCGATGCTAGGAGCCAGGCGGACCTGGGTTCAAGTCCCGCCTCTATTGCTTAACCTCCTGAGCCTCAGGTTCCTCACCCGTAAACTGAGGATAATGATGAATAAAAAGGGGTGTTGAAAATTAAATATAAAGCTCTGGTACTCAAAAAAAAAAGTGAGGTCCCCTAAAAAAAAAAATGCACAGAAAACTAGATGGGTAGGTCGATGAATTAACTGGTCCCTCCTGAGGCCTCCACGGGACCAACGCAAAGCTGCCTCTCTGCCCAGCCACTCCTCCTGCCAGTCACAACAAGAACAGGCCCTGGTGTTCTTACACATGCCGTTTGCTCTGCCTAGACGTCCCCAGAATCTCTCCCCTGCCCATCCCATCTTCAGCCTCACCCAGTTCCAGGGCCCCCAAAAGAAGCCACACAGCAGAGGTACTCAGAGAACTTCCTGAAACCACACATGCCTGGGCCCCCCGCTCATAGCTATAGAACCAAAGCCTGGGGCTCAGAAATCTTTAACAAGCTCCCCGTTTGGTTCTTACCCAGCCAGCCCCGCCCTGGAAGTCCCTGAAAATCACCCATCTAGCTAATTCTTTAAAACTCGGTTCAAGGGCTCCCATAGGGTGCTGGTGGACTGTAAAATGGTGGGTGCAGCCACTCTGGGAAACAGTTTGGCAGTTCCTTCAAAGTTAAACACGAATTCACTCTACAACCTGCAGTTCCACTCCTGGGAGTCAACCCAAGAGAATGAAAATGAATGTGCATGAAAACTTGTACCGGAATGTTTATGGCCACAAATAGCCAAAAATGGAAACAAATCGTGTCCACCAAGGGGTGAAGGGACAAACAACCGTGTATGTGCACGGAACGGACACTATTCAGCGTAAAACAAAGAGGCGGTTATACATCATGATGATACAACTCTGAAAATGTACCAAACATCGTGAACTGTACCTTAAAATGGGTGAATTTTATGGTATATAAATTACACCTCGATAAAAGTGAGTGAAGAGAATTGAAGTAAGAGGGGAAGAGAAGAGAGGCAGGAAACGGTGAGTCCACTCTCTCGCTCTCTCTTCCCCTCCCTCCACTCTCTCTAAATCAATGAGAAAAATAGCCTAGCATGAGGATTGACAACCAAAAAAAAGAACTCCTGCCCACCTCTCCAGCCTCTTCCTGATTCATAGCCTTCCTCTACCCACCCTCCGGCCACAGGGCCTTTGCACAGGCTGTCTGCTCCACCTGGATACTCCCTCGTCCCCTTCGTCAGGGACGCCCACCCCAATCCCACAGACTAGGCTCCATCCCACTGTCGGGCGCCCCGGCCATTCCCATAGAAGGCGTAGCACTCATGTCTGTGGGCTCTGCTGGGCTGGGCAGTTTCACTCACACTGGATCCCTAGTGCCTAACACCACAGCTGTCACGTGGTGGGCACTCCATAAAGAACGTTTAAGAGACCGATTACAATCGTGGGCAAGCAGGGACACTACAAAGTAGGAGCCTAGACAAAAGCAAAGACCAGGTCATGGAAGGCCCGTGAGCCCTATCCGGGAATGTAGACCTGATCCTGCCCGCAGTGGGAAGCCACCGTGTGGTTTTAAACTGGACGGCAGCAGGATCAGCTGTGTCCAAAAGAACGTTCCAGCTGGAGAGGAGTTTGGAGGGGAGGCAAGTTGAGAGAGGGGCAGCGAGACCACTCGGGAGTATCGAGATAAACTCAGTGAGACAGGAGGAGGGCCTGAGCAAGGCAAAGGAGACGGAGGGGAAACTATGAGCAGGAAAGGGTTTGGAGAAGAAAATCGAGAGCCCTGATGACTAGTGAGATGAGGTGGGCATGGGGACACAGGAAAAAAGAACCTGAGGGGGGCCCCAGATTTCCGGTTGAGGTGCCCGAGCTTTCGGCACTGTAGAAACTGGACCCGAGTCCTGGTTCTGAAAGTGGTCTCTGTGACTTCCTGAGGCCCCCGCTTCTGCACCCGTAAAACGGAGCTGCTCACGGGCCTCTTGCAGGATTGCAGACAGGATCAGTGAGTGGACCCTGGCAAAAGTGCCTCACAAACGGCAAGGCCTCATCATCATCATCAACGGGGGGAGCAGCCTACAGAAGGGCTATATAGTGAAAACAGCCCCTCAAAATAGTCACTGAGACCAGACGCACAGGCCCACACAACTGGCCCGAATTCTGCCTCGTTTAAGCGTTCCACTGTCTTGAACAGCCGGCCTCGCGATGGGAAAGGAACAACATGTGTCTTGTTAGAGAGCTGGGTTTCCCCAGGGCCGGCAGGTGGCTGGGATCTGCTTCTGCTCACAGTCCCGCGGGGCCCCGTGAAGAGAGGCTGGATTCCCCTTCAACACAGTCTTGAAGCAGGAGAAAATCAAACGCAACTTCCAACTGCTAAAGAGCGATGAGTCACTGGGCACAGTGAGCCTTTCTTGGAAATTGTAAAAGAATGACTTTAAAATAAAATGGTTAAAGAATGACTTTAAAGTAAAAATTTAGGCACTTTCCCACTCGCCGCCTAAATCCCACTGCGTTGGTTTGGCTCCCTGGGCCCGAGAGGCAGGGAAATCAGGGCAGCTTCCTCCTGGGGCCTCTCGGAGACAAAGCTTCCCAAGGGCGGGAGGTTTCCGCTCCCGCGATTCCAGGGCCGAAGCACCCCCAGGTTTGGCAGGAGGGAAGGAAGAAGAGCGGGGAAGGGAGAGGAATTAAGGTTTCTGAGACTGGACCAGCACCTAACGTGTGTCCTATCGAATGCAGACATTATTATTATTATTTACAAGAGTCAGAAAGAAGGTCCAGGAAGGTGGGGAGAGCAGCTCGCTACCTCGTAAATGGTGAGCTTCAGAGCTCAGCAACTCAACTTCTGGCCTTCCCGCCACAAGCACAACAGCCATTCTTTGAGATGATCCCCAATAGTCAGGGTATCTGGTGAGTAAAATATGCAATTTGGCGGGTCCAATAGAGCACCCCCCAGTGAAAAATAAACAAAAAGGGGAAAAGGGAAGAGCCCTGGACCCAAACTCTGAAGACCTGCTTTGAAGCCCTCACTCGTCAGTCCCTGCTCCATCTGTAGCCTCACTTGTAAAAGCTGAATTAGACCACCTGTAAAAAGCTCTTTTTTTCAGGCTAAGCCAATCCTAGCAGGTATTCGTGATGCAAGTCCAAGATAACTGCTCCTTCTCTCTCCTTCCCAAGCCCATGGAGTCACACCTGAGCTGCTTGCTCTATGCTGTTATCGAGAAGAGAGAGAGCCCAGGTGTCTGCACCAGGAGCCAGAAAAGGCAGGGTCATCAAATCAGTTCCTGTGACTTCCTCGCAGAGGAACAAACCCTAGTGACGGCATGTGTGGGCCAGTACTCATGGCGTCGTCTCAAGTGGTTTGGACCTCCGGCCAGCAGATGCTGCCCTCCGACAAGTAAAAACCAACTGCCACCCAGCCGGTGTTGCTCAGTGGTTGAGCATTGACCCATAAACCAAGAGGTCACCAGGTTCAATTCCCAGTCAGGATGTGTGCCCATGGTGTGGGCTTGATCCCCAGTGCCAGACATGCAGGAGGCAGCCAATCGATGTTTCTATCTTTCTATCCCTCTCTCTTTCCTCTCTCTAAAATAATCAATAAAAGCATATTTGGGAAAAAAAAAAAAAAAAAAAAACTGCCAGTGACTCTGCCTCCAAGCGCTCCCAGGGCTTCTCGGGGAAGACCAAGGCCAAGCTCCTGCCACACTCTGGAGCCTGCTTGCCAAAGAGCACAGGATGTGCCAACCGGCTCTTCCCAGAGCAGCTGGCACCAATTACCCAGACCCAGCTGGAAGCCCTGGCAGGGGTGAGGCAGGAGCTCCAGACTCCAGGCCTGGTCGGAAATCCTACACCAAAACAAAGACAGCCTGGCAGCCGAGCCAGCACTTGACATAAGTGGCTGGCGGGGGGCTGCGGGAGGCAGCCAGGGGGCAGGCTGGTGAGCTCCATCCAGGGAAGCAGCTGTGGGTCTGGGACACTTGCCCGCTCCCTTGATTTCAGAGCCACTCCATCATCTCAACCAACAGCCACCAGTCGCTGGGCACCCAGAGGGGGCCAGGTTCCTACGTTCCTCATCCTACTGAACTCTCCAACAACGCAGCAAAGAAGGAGGTGGTGTCCCCGCTGACAAATGAGGGACCTGAGGCTCGAGGAGATTAATGAGGTCTCCACAAGCCCAGGGACAGGAGCCCCCGGAACTGGGTCTAGAGCCCAGGTCTTCCGCACCACGTCCCTTCCCACCCAGCCTCCTGGTGAAGGAGAGAGAGCTGAGCATCTAAAAAGGGACTCACTTCGCAAGGCCATCACAAGTGACACACTGAATCCTGAAAGATGATTAACCGGTTGAGGAGATGGGAACATGTGGAGGTCCACCATGGATTCATCAGGAACAACTGTACTGCATCGGACACCGACGCCCAACGACATAAAGGTAAATGCCCTTTGGCAGGAAGGGCAAATCTTGAACAATGAAAGTAGAAGACCAAGGTCATCCTTACAGCTCCTCAAGGACCAGTATATGTGGGTGTTTGGTCCAGCAAGACTCAGAGCTGGTTGTCATTATTATTATTTTCATGTTAATAACATTATGGAAATATATGATTCTGAGTATATATTATGAATATATAATATTATTATTATGGAAATAATATTACAACAGACATTTACCTCTAACTATATACGAGGTGCTGCTCCCAGTGCTTAATGTACATTAACTCATCTCATCCTTTGAAACCCTAAGAGCAGGTTATACAATTATCTTCTTTTAACCGATGAACACGTTGAAATACAGAGAGGTTAAGTAACTTGACCAAGACCACACAGCAAATAAACTGTGAAGCCAAAATTCAAACCGAGGCCATCAAGCTCCGGGATTCACACTCGTCACCTCTGCACATACCAGCTCTCACATCCAGCAGGACCCACGCGTGCCAGGTGCGTCCATACTATTACCGATAGTCACATTGATTATTCATGACAAACAAGTCGAGGAACACGAATTAAAAGTCATAAGGCTTCATGTCATATCGGAATGGAACTAGACTAGCCCTGCAGGCCAGCAGAGACACTGGGAAATCTCCCTCATTCCCCCATTTCCCACTGGAATTTGATGTCATAAAGGGAAACGGCCGGAAGGCGCAGGCGGCTACATGCTGACGTTTTGGTTCTTTCCTTGAGTCTAGTTCAGTGATGATCTGTATCAGGGGAAAACTCCGGCCTTCCCTCCTTTATTCCTCATACAGAACACTTCTCTTCTGACACTTCTGGTCTCCAAAGCTGTGGGGTTCTCTCCCCACCATGAAATTCTGGGACACCAGCTGGGTGTCCTACAATTTAACTCAATTCTCACACTATCTACCTGGAGCCGGCGTCAGATCCCGCAGGTGAAGGGCTCAGTCCCGTGAGAGACTGCCCCCCACTTCCGATGCCAATCTCAAGTACAAGGTCCCCAGGTTCCCACAACTTCTGTCCGACTCGGCTACACACCGGAGGTTCCCATGACCTCCTCCCCCTTGGACTCGATTATTTCCTAGAACAGCTCACAGAACTCAGGGGAACACTTACATTTACGAGTCTGTGAAAGGATTTGATGAAGGAGATAGTTGAATACAGGGCAAGCTCGGGGAGGGTTCAGAGCACAGGAGCTTCTGTCCCGGGGAGTTGGGGTGTGTCACCCTCCTGTACGTGGATACATCCACCCACCTGGCGGCTTCCCAAACCCATACTTTTGGGGTTTTTATGGAGGCTTCATTTCCAGCCCTTCTCCCTTTTCTGGAGAAGGTGGGGGTGAGGGGAATGGCTGAAAATGCCAAGATTCTAATTCTGGCTTGGCCTTTTCAGTGACCAGCTCCTGTCCAGGAGCTACCCAGAGTCCCTCATTAGGACAAAAGATGCTCCTGGTGCTCTGATCACCTAGGATGTTACAAGCATTTTAGGAGCTCTGTGCCAGGAACCTGTGACAGAGATCAACATATATTTTTTTCTATTATGTGACATTATCCAATTCCCCTGTGAGCAAGAATGACTATACAGAGCTGTGTACACAAAATCTAGCCTACTGACTTCAAGAATAATTTCAACTCCAAGCTCTCAGCCAGTCCTACATCCAATCGGCCCCCACTTTGCCCTGAACTTTGCAAAGCATCTCTCACCAGAAATCCCCAGTGCACCTGACTTGGCCACTCCTCTCACCTTCCCACTCTGGGGCAGCTTTGAGGCCTTTGGGACTCAAAGCTCACCTCCTTCTGGGAGTGGCAGGAGCCACAGAGATTTCCTTACCCGACTAGTTCCTTTATGGATGGAGAGACTGAGGCCCATGTTAAGTACTTGCCCAGGACTACAGAGCAAGTTAATAAGGAATTAACCCCACCTGATTCTGACTCCAGCTGTGTTTTCCACTACACTGTGCATTTCCCCCCCATGGTTCTCCCTACCTTCCCACAGTGCCTGTTCAGCAAATGTTCTACTTCCAGTAATAATAGTGCTATAGACTGAGTGTGTGAGTCCCCCCAAAATTCATGGATTCAAACCTAATGCCCACTGTGATGTGATGGCATTTGCAGGTGTAGATTTGGGGAGGTGATTAGGTCATGAGGGTGGAGCTCTCATGAATGGAATTAGTGCTTTTATATATTTTTTGTTGTTGATAATCCTCACTTGAGAATATTTTTTCCATTGACTTTTTTAGAGAGAGTGGAAGGGAGGGAGGGAGACAGAAACAGAGACAGGGAGACAGAGAGATCACACCACAACCTTCACCCACTCACACAAGAGCCAGCTCTGGCCACAGTGTGATTTCAGGTCAAGGAGAGGGATATTGAGCTAACACGCACCGGGTGACAGTCAGGCACTGTGCATGGCACCTCGCTTCCCCCATGAGGAAGGGGTCACCAGCCCCCTATATTCAGAGAAGGAAATTGAGGCTAAATGCCCTTCCTGGCCAGGTAAGTCTTTGTGTGACTCCAAAGCCCAGAGTTCCCCACCACAATTGCGAGCTCTCAGCTGCTAGGCACCCTATAACCGTGCACTCGGATTGCAGGGTGACAGTCACCACCACACTGTAACAGCCTCATTCCTCAAGCTAAAGGCACATTTAACAAGTATTAAGTTTTCCTAATAACAAAAAGCATGTTAAAGGCATTTTAGAGTTGACAAAGCAAATGTTCCTGCACTGCCCTTGGCCCTCACCACAGCTCTACAGCTAAGGAGCACGCTCCTGCTTCACATATGGGGAAACTGAGACTCAGAGAGGGGAAGTGGCTGCCCAAGAGACAGAATGGGGGCTAGGAGGCGGAGGCGAGGGTCGGAGCAGGGGCCTCGAGCCCCAGGATGCCGACCCCTCCTTTGGCGTGCTGCTCCACCCAGCTCTGCTCCAGTCTTCAGAGAGATGTGAGGAGGAAGCGGAGTCAGGGCAGGTGGCACTGACGGGCAGCTGTGGAACATTTCACCTTAGATCCCTATTTGGTTCTTTGCTCCCCCCATCACCCCCAAGCAGGCATACAATGCCCAGAGGCCTTGCCCCCACCGGCACAGACAAGACACATGGCCGAGAGAGCACCAAGACCAGTCGGGGCCGAGAAAGTCCTCAGCCATATGCACCAAGGGAGGCCGGGGCCTCTGTGCCTGGGCTCAAGCGTGGGCCGCACCCCCATGGCATGGAGCCAGGTCACCCTGCCTGGACCACCCACAGCCCTGCCCGGAGCCCCCCTGGGAGGAGTGTCTGCCAGCAGACCTCCCAACTCAACGTGGGTTCCCAGCTCCCGGCTGTCCAAGGGCCGGGCAGGGAGCCCTCACTCCAGCCCCTTGGGCCTCCAATCGCCGCCTCGAGGCCCCTTATTTTTCCTCCTCTGGGACAATCTCACAGAGAGAAACAGCGGCAAGGGAGCCAGTGGCAGTTGCTACAGGAGACGCATCCCTCTGCTAGCAACCCCTCTTCAGTACAGCCTAGAATTTTCCACAACACCCTGGGCCAGGTTCATCTTGAAGGAAGCAGCTCTTTGCTCTACGCCCCACCAACTGCACATACTCCCGGCAGTGGCTCCACCCATGTCCTTCTGACACCCAGGCAGTCATCACTGTGGGGAGAAGGGAAATGGGGGCCCTCCCTGAGCCCCACTTTCTCATCTGTAAAATGAGAACCAAAAGAGATCGAGCGAGGCCCACTGGTGGTTAAACTGCTTTGTGTCTTGCAGACATACTTCACTTTTGGGGGGGAAGAGTGTGTGTTTGTATTTCGGGCAGCCTCGTGGAGAAAGTAAGAATATACGAATCGACTTAATACAAACCCAGACAGGCATCCAAACCCCAAAAGGCAAGGACTGTTCTTCGGGAAACAAAGACGCTACGGCTCTCCCCCTGCCCCGGCCATTCACTCTGCCCATCCTTCCAACCATTTGCTACAGTCCTAGCTCGGTGGTTTCCTAGGGAGAGACCTGTCAAGTCCTGGAGGCTCCGTGACCGTCCGCACTTTGTGGATGTGGCACATCTACAGCCTCGCAGACGTGTTTCCAAGACCTCTCCACCACATACCTGACCTCGTGACCCAAGGAAATGATAGAAAGAGGACCCAAGTCCGTCTGCCCTGGGACACAGGGGAAATAAAGTCCACTGTGGGAGGCAGCGGGGCCTGGGACAAACCCTGGGCTGGGAGTCAGGCCCGGCGGTGGTTTCCACTCAACTCTGCCACTAGCAGCTCGTGACTTTCAGCGAATTACTTCCTCTCGGGAAGAGTTTCTTCTCCTAAGCCGGGGTCATAATAGCTCCCTTTCATAGTCACTGTAAAAGGTAATCCAGGGAACTGAGTAGAGCACCCAGCTCAGTGCCTGGTCCACAGCCCACAGCTACCTATTCTCAGTGCAGCCTTGGCCTTCAGGGTCCCAGAGTCCCTGCGGTCAGGGCCCAGGCCAGTTTGTGAGCCAGTTCAAGGCCAGCTCAGGCTTGCGTGTCAGAGGGGCCCCCACGGTGTTTCTCCATGTGGATGCTATTGATGTTTAGGGTAATTCCTCCCTGTGTGCCCGCCCCCCACCCCCTGCAAAGCATTTAACTCTTCTGACTTCTGCTCACTGTAGAGACTTTCTCCAGCACCCAGCATGGTGACTACCAAGTGCCCCACATAATACACCCCCTGGGGAGTATCACCCCTGATGGGGAACCATAGCTGAAGCCTTCTCCCTGCCCAGTCTGAACCAGGAGTGGATACCTCCTCTTAGCCCAGAAATGTCCACTCTCAGAGAGAAGGTTTATCAGGAGCCCTCCAAGGAAAGTTTCTTCTTGGCTTTGCCACAGGGGTGGGTCACACTGCCCCTCCTGCAGGGCTCCCAAGACCCCGACTGTCCTCATCTCTGAAGCTTCCGATACCATAATGTGAATTCCTTCAGTCACGTGCTCTGACCCGGAGATTCTGCGTAGTTATCAGACTAGAAGGGGAAGTGATTCCTGATGACAGTGTCAGACACCTGAGAAAAGGGGCGCTCTGGGGACCACCGGGATCTCCTCAGGCTCCTTCTTTCACTTAGAGGAGGGGGACTGTCCACCTACTGCTCCCTGATGAAACTGTGTGACAAGCTGGCAGCCACAGGTGTGGGCTACAAGACACCCATATGTTCTCAGAGCAAGTCCTGACCACCAGTGCCCCACACTGACGATGCGGGAATGAGTCCTCAGAAATATCTGTAATCCAGGCGACAGACAGCACTCGAAAGGTACATACACACACGCAGAGACATAAATACATGTGTATCTATGTGCACATATTAATATATATTAATTGTATAAGTATTATGTGATTAATATATAGTAATTACATAATATGTAGTATAGTAATTCATTTCTAGTAATAACTGCATATTATATAATTAATATGTTGATTGCACATATAATTAATATCTAGTATACCCATTAAGAGTACTTGCAAATTAATAAATTATAAACTCCCCAGAGGAAAAACACACAGGCCAAGAACATAAAAAAAGCAATTTTACGACGGAAGAAAATACACGTGACGGTGAGCTACTACCTTCCACCTCTCAAACCAGCAACTTTTTTAAAAATTATAGTGCCCTGTGCTCAGGAGACTATGTGAGTGACTTGGCAGATTGCTGGTGGGAGTGTGGGCTGGGATTTCCAGAGGGTGGTTAAACAATGTTTTAAAGTCCCTAGAATTATACGTGCTCTGGGACCAAGCAATTGTACTTGTAGAAATCCTCCAGAGGGTGGGCCTGGGTCCTGCTCCCTCTCATCCCCATGAGGATGCCCCCAGCCCTGCCTGGTACCCCGCCTGGTACCCCGCCTGGTAAAGGGTTTAGCAGGGAAAGGAAACAGGGCGCCACTGGGAGTGCAGAGGACAGGAGGCAGCTTTTCCTCCAATGCTTGGCTCCCTGGTGCACCCTCCGGCCTGGGTTCATTCTCTCTTCCCTCCCCCCTCTCCCTTTGCAGAAACTGTGGCCAGCCTCCCTCTGTGGGGTCTATTTCCATGCGCTCTCTCCCACCCCCTGCGTGTTTCCATCACCCTCAGCCTCCCTCCTTCACTCCTCTCTTAGCCTCTGTCCCCGCACCTGTCTCTGTATTTCTAACCTGGTGTCTCCATTAACGTCCCTGTGCCTAGACGGCGCTGTCCTTCTGCCTGTCTGTGTCCCTCTGCGTGTCTGTCTGTCTTGCTGTCCGCCCTGTCCGGCGCCTTTCCGTCGCTGAGCTCCCTCTGGCTGTTCCTATGCCCACCTCCCGGCCTCCAGGTCCCTGTCTCTGTCCCTCCCCTCCCGAGACGAGTCCCTAAAATCACCGCGAGGAAACCGAGCCCCTCAGAGAGGTGGGCTCCTGAAAGGGCCTCTGCGGGACGCAGGGTCGGACACCGGGGAGGGACGCCGCGGGGACAGCCCAGGCGCGCGCGCCACCGGGCCCCTTGCTCGCGGCTGCCCGGCCCTGTCGCCAGTCCCCCGGCTCCCGCCCCGCGAGCGCCTGGCGGCCCGGCCTCGCCCCGCGCCCCGCTCCCTCGATTGGAAAGCGCCCCGATTAGAAGGCACCTCGATTACAAGGCACCCCGATTAGAAGGCACCCCGATTAGAAGGCACCCCGATTAGAAGGCACCCCGATTAGAAAGCACCCCAATTAGAAGGCACCCCGATTAGAAGGCACCTCGATTAGAAGGCACCCCGATTAGAAGGCACACCGATTAGAAGGCACCCCGATTAGAAGGCGCCCCGACTAGAAAGAGCCCCGACTAGAAAGCGCCCCGACTAGGAAGCGCCCCGACTAGAAAGCACCTCGCCGCCCCCGCCGGGAAGGGCGCCGGCCGGCCGCGTGGCCGGTGGGGAGCTCTCACCGATGGTGAAGCTGTAGCCATCGATGCTGAAAGTGGCGCTGCGGCACTTTTTGAAGCCCTCCTTCCTGCTGCTGGCGTCCGTCATGGCTCAGCGGCGGTGGCGGAGCCGCGGAGCCCCGCGCCCCTCCCGTCGCCGGCCGCGCCCCCTGCCCCGCCGCGCCGCGCGGTCCCCGCGGGTCCCCTCCGGTCGGCGCGCGGGCTGCAGGCTGCGGGCGCGGGGACCGCGAAGTCCGCGAGCGCTCCAGGCGCGCCACCGAGTCAGCAGCGCGGCAACTGCCCCATGGCCGGGGCGCACTTCCAGGTGCGGGGGGAGCGCGGAGACGGAGGCGCGCACCCGCGCGTCGGGGGCCGGGATCCGCGCCTTCCGCACCCGCGTCTCCTGGAGCCGCGGAAACCCGCGCGCCGCGGGCACGTCTGTTTTCCGTCTCAGCTTCGCCTGCGCCTCTCTGGAGGCCGGTGGGGTTTGGGGACCCAAGGGAACGGCTCCGACTTGGCGTCGTGCTTGGAGATGTTTTCTCTGGCAGGCGGGCGAGCTCCCAGCAAGCACATCAGCAGATGGAGAGGCAGCCGCGCGGGGCAGATGCCGCCGAAGTTTACTCCAAACAAGGAAGTCGGGGCGGTCGCCACGCCCACTTCCTCCCAGCAGCTGTCCCCTCGAGTGGCCTGGAGCCCCGAGGAGGTCACTGCTCCCCTGTCCGCGGCCGGGAGACAGTCATCAGAGTGCCCGGCCTTCGCGCCGAGGCCCCGCCGTGTGCCATCCGCAGCCCCGCCGAGCCCTCCCGCGGCGCGTCCCGGCGCGTCCCAGCCCGAGCGCCGCTGGGCGCCGTGGGGCGGCGGCGATGTTACCAGCCCTGCAGCTAAGGCTGTTGTTGCAAAAAAGGAACCCGGGGCCGAAGAGGCTTAACGAAGGTCCTACAGCTGGGAGGTGGCAGCGTTTGGACCTCGGTGTTTCATTTTAGGACAGCAATCATTCGTCCTTCCAGGACCTGAAATGACTGAGTCAGGCCAGGTGCATGCAGGGGAAAACCGTCCCCTCCGACCAGCGAGCAGTTACCATACTTTTATAATTGCATGGCTCTGTGTCAGGGGCTGGAACCAGAGCCCACCCCGTGTCACATTCGGGATGACGGTGCCATCTATGCCCGAGCTACTGTGGGACTACAGTTCATTGAACCTCATTTGCTGTGCCGGAATTTGACACAATTAACAAACGCTTGTCAGTATTAAGAGAGTCAATTAGGTATGTTTCTAACTGGTTCCAATTGAGTTTAGGGAGCGGTGGGTCCAGAATCTAACTGAAATTAGAAACCCTCTCCCCAAAAAAGGCACATGGGCACCCATGTGCAGGATTCTACATAAAATTTCAGGGGACCCATAAAACCCTCAAGCCCACTGGAACCCAGGTTAGTGAATGTCTCGGGAATGGAATCTTCTTCCATTGACCGTGTATTTTTAGAGAAAGAGTGTTTTTTAATATCATGTGTAGTTAGTGATAAATTCTCTCTGGGAAGACTTAGGACCACACTCACATGGATAGTTTGCTTAGGTTGACGGCAAGATTGAGTGATCCAGAGGCAATGGGCGTCACGGGTACCATGGTACCTCTCAGCCCGGGAGTCAGGGGGTGCTCATGCCCTGAGGTGCTCCTTGAGACTGAAAAAGGTTACAACGTGGAAGCGTGACGAGGGCTCTGTGGACAGGTAGACCTGAAATTGGGCTCCACCGCTTATCATCTAGATGACCGTGAGCGAGGTGCGAGGCATCCCTGAACCTTGCTTTCTGCGTCTTACAATGAGGAGGCAGAGGAACTGGGTGAAAGCTGGGTACGCACTGGGCATTCAGTTACTGCAAGCATCAGGTGACTCCCAATTTCATTATGTAGATGCTGTGGGAAATTCCTCTCCGTGACAATAATATTTTTTATTATTATCACCGTTAATTGTATAAGAAAATTCTACATATAATATATTACACATCATATTATATATGTTTACTATGGTAAACCACCAAGAGTTTCTTATAGTTCCCATTTCCCTGTATTTCTCCCACTTTCCCAAACCTTTAGCACAAGCACTTTCCTTCTTTTATGCAACGAGGAGCCTGAAAGCCCTGAGTTACAGTCTCCTATAGTAAATGATCGAGAAAAAATAGCCTAATGCAATGGAAATTTTTCCTTGAGTGAGTGAAATTAAAACTTGGTATTTAATCGCTCTTAGCAGAGAAGCTTTTTTAAATGTGATCGATAAAAATAACAACAATGTGATCAGTTCTCTGTCCCCTAAAGACTGGTAAAAATAACCTGCCTGAGCAATTAGAACTGTTTTTAAACCGCTTCTCCCCAGAATCATTATCTCTCTGCCTGGTTTTCGAGATTGCACACCTACAGAGCCACTCAGCGCTTTGCTTCCAGTGCGAAGTCTGAAAGCAGCCTTCCCGGTGTGGGGCTCTTCCGCCAAGCCGGGGGGGCTGAATGCCAGCGTTACATAAGCCACGGGAGAGAGAGTTCAAGACTGAGACCAGAAGAAGCGTTGCTCTTGCAGAAAGGCTCCTTCAGGAAGGCCTGCGAAGTAGAGAAACTAAACCAGGACAGCCAAGCAGAAGTGTGGAGCCTATGCTCGCGTGGTTAGGGCAGGGGTCAGCAAACTAAGGCCTGCAGGTCACATCCAGCCTGCCACCTGTTTCTGTAGAGTCTCTGAGCTAAGAATGGGTTTTTACTTTTTTTTTTTTTTTTTTGGTTAATCTACATCTGAAGATATTTTTTCCAATGATTTTTAGAGAGTGTGGAAGGGAGGGAGGGAGGCAGGGAGGGAGGGAGGGAGGGAGGGAGGGAGGAGAGAAAGAAACATCTATGTGAAAGAGACTCATCGATTGGTTACCTCCCGCATGGATCTTAACCGGGGCCGGGGATCGAACCTGCGACCCAGGTACGTGCCCTTGGTCGGGAACTGAACCCGAGCCCCTTTGGTTCACAGTGACACTAACCACTGAGCCACATTGGCCAGGGTGGGTTTTACTTTTTTTTTTTTTTAATATATCTTTATTGATTTCAGAAAGAGGAAGGGGGAGAGAGAGGTAGAAACATCAATGATGAGAGAGTCATTGATCGGCTGCCTCCTGCACGCCCCCAACTGGGGATTGAGCCCTCCAACCCGGGCATGTGCCCTGACCCGGAATCGAACCCCGATCACCTGGATCCTAGGTCAACGCTCAACCGCTGAGCCACGCCTGGCCGAGCGGGTTTTACATTTTTAAGTGTTTGAAAAAAATTCAAAAGAAGAACAAGTCATGGGACACGCCGAAACTCTATGAAATTCCAATGTCAGCGTCCACAAGAAAAGCTTTACTGGAACATGTCTATGCCCGTTCATTTACATATTATCTGTGGCTGCTTTTCAAGCAGAGCAATGTGCTGGGCTTCCCTGCTTGATTCCTGACTTCCTCTCAGGACTTCCCCTGACACACCCCGCCAACCCTTCTCACTTCAGACTCCCTTGAGAGGACTCTGACACTCTGTGCTTCCTGGGGACCAAAGAAACACCACCACTAATGTTTATTGAACACCTACTATGTGCCAAATCCTTATTAGTTTGCATAGCTAACCTCAGTAACAAATGCCCACGGTCTCCATGTCTGACGCCACAGTAAAGGTTTGTTTCTTGACCATTACCAAGCCCAATATACACTAGGGTTTGGGTCTGTTCTGTGGAATTGTTCAGGGGCCCAGGCTCCTCCCATCTAGTTTCTCCACCACCTCCCCAGGTGCCAGTGTCTCCAGCAGGTGCTCTGCAAAGTACCTGGGATGGTAAGTGCTCTGCAAAATACCTGGGACGTGAAGGAAGAGAAAGGGTGCAGGACCATGAGGAAGGACTTTAGGGACCAGGCCTGGAAGAAACACACATCCCTTCTCCCCAATTCCATTGGCCAGCAGTTAGCCATTGAACCCCACCAAGCCACAAGAGGGGGTTCTAGGAAATGAAGTCAGGAAAGAAAAGAGAGTTTTGTAAACATGGGCCCTTTGAAATCCTATCCTCTGCACTGTTTGGACCAAATTTGACCTCCAGGTCGCCAGGTGCACGCACAGTTTACACCTGTGTGCCAAGAGCTGAGGGAAAAGCCTGCCCAGATCAGAGCTGTAACCCTCCCATCATAAGGGCTCTAAGTGATATAAATTAAAGATTTGCCCCAGAAAGAACGCCTCTTCTTCATGTGGTCTGATGTTGGTGTTATCACTTACAGCAGGTTTAAGGGCATGAACTCTTTTAATAGTATGTTATAGTTCCAGCTTTAGAAAGCAAACCGAAAGAATAATTCATTTAGTAGCTGAAAATTACACCGTCTTGTGACATATGATTTTTTTCAATTTCTGTAACTAGAAACATAAATATAGAGAAACAAACAAAAAAATTCAGTATGTTAAAAAGCAAGGGAAACAGCAGAGAGAAATTGGGTGAATAATCTTTTCTAGGGCAACAAAATTCACCACATCAGAGATGCTTGGCGGGGATCGGGGGAATAGGGGATTAGGATAAATACAGAGCATCCAAGGTGACAGTCTGCACGGTGATAGGTCCCAGATGGGTCACCCGTTACGGTGGAATCAGCAAAACACCTGCAGCAGGCCGCACAAAAGGGAGTTTAGGAGTCTAGCATGGGTCAGGCCACCTTGTGCCAGGCACTGTGCTAAGTATCTTACACATGCATCTATCTCATTTTAAGCCTCCACTAAATAACAAAGAATAGAGTGATGGAGTTAGATTTCTTACTGTGGATCTGAAATCCCTGGAGAAGGTAACTGTTCACAGTGGCAACCTTGGCAACAGAATTATCAAGCGCACCAAGAACACTGGGACCGAAGAGAACAGGCAGGCAGCCCAGAAGGGGATTTCTGACACCACAGTGGATCCAGCTATTTGGCGAAATGACTTGTGATAGGAAGATACTTCTCCATCTGTTGCCCACGGGCAGCTCAGTCCATCTAGGACTTCCTTCCAGCTTAGTGATTCACCTCAAACAAAGCCAGCGAACACGCACCCACTCAGATACACACAGCTAGCTACACACGCACACACTCACACACACACGCTCACCACCTCTGTGTCCTGGAGGTGGCCCCTGCTGTTGATGATAATCATACGGATGCTGGTGTTTCGGAGAACATGTCACAGAACAATAGTCAATGAGAGTGAAGGTAAACTATATTTCAGAAAAAAGGAAACGACAAGTAGGATGCAATATGGTCATGATTATGTAAAAAACGCACTTCAAAAAGACAGGAAAAAAACACACAAAATGGTATCAGTGATTATACTGCGGTGCTGGGGTCCGAGGTCACGTGGGTTCCCAGAGTCAGCGAGATCAGGCTTGTCCTGATTCCTGTGGACACAGACTGGCTGCCCCCGGTGGTCTCCCACCCAGGAACCTGGGGGGAATTTAGTTTCTTCTTCCCCCAAATTTTCTACTACACCTATAACTTTTTAAAAGGAAAAATATTTTATTTTGTTTATATTTTTATTGATTTTGAGAGAGAGAGGAAGGGAGAGGGAGAGAGACAAACATCCATGTGAGAGCAAAACATCAATTGGCTCCCTCCTGAATAATTGGCTGCCTCCTGCTACCAGGGATTGAGCTCGCCACCCAGGCATGTGCCTTGCACCGGGAATTGAACCAGTGACCTTTTGGTGCACAGGACAATCAATGCCCGACCAACTAAGCCACAGCAGCCAGGGTGAAAAAAATAAATATTTTAAAAGCCAGTTGTCCATACAGACACAGGTATCAAAATTACTTCCTGCATTTTTCATGTTTAAAACATTTTCTAATTTAAAATATACATTAAAATAACCATCCTGAGCCAGATCAATGACCCATCCCTAGACCGCAAGCTGCATGAGGGCCACCAGGTCCTTTGTTCGCTATGTATTCCCGGTGCCTGGAACGATGCCACGCACGGAGTAGGCGGCGGGTGAATGAATGAATATTCTCGTTCCGACCGGAGCTTCAAGAAGAAACGAGAAAACTGACACCTCAGCCTTCCCAGTCAGGGGTGAGCGCTAACCATCCTCCAGGAGTCGGGGTGACACAGTCCGTCCCTGCCCCTGGCTGAGTGAAGAATTCATATCCGTCCCTTAAACACTCTCGGCTCCTCTTTGCAACCGGGGTTTCATCCCTGCATCCAACCAGGGCCTCGTGGGACAGTGCTGCTCCCACATCATGGGGAATGGGACCCTCACCTATCAGTACTTCATGAAACACTAGGCATGTTTGTCACACAAGGTGAGCTGGTGCCCGAACAAGATGACAGGCCTGCATGGCTCGGGTTCTCGGTCATGGGTTACCGAGTTCTCCTTGTGGGGAAAAGCACAGAGTCCCTAAATCAGCAGGATGGCTGAAATCTCAGAATCACAAGCAAATTCCCCCAGATACTGCCCCAGAAAACTGTTCTTGAGAACCGACAGTCTGTATTATCATGACAAAAGCAAGCAGGCAGAATTGGCAGCAGGTGGGAGGACTAATGATTTCTCGCTGAGATGCTTTTGTCAGGTATTTAAGATACCAAAAGGTGCGTGTGTGGTTTTTCTTCATTGTGATAAATTCTCACACATGCATTTGGCACCCGCGTTTCCAGCGGGCTGCCTCTGGAGCCAACCAAGGGCGTTTGGGAGGATGGCTGCGATTTGGTTTTCTCTTCTCACGGGGCTGCCTCTTGGCTTAATTCACTCTCCCCCTGACTCTGAAGTCATCCTTCAGACCACGGAGCGTCGTCACCGACACGGCCTGCACTCAGCTGACACTATGGGACTGGCTCGGAGTGTGTGACGACTGAAGCGCGTCACAAGGACTGAACTGCTGCGGGATGGAAATAATAGCGGAAACGGGTAAAAATGAGAGGTTGACTCACTGATTCAATCGAAAGAAAAGAGAAGTCAGTGGGTCGTTCTGGGAGTTTTCTTCATTTTTAACTCGTCTGCAGAGTCCCCCACTGTGGTCCAGCCACCCTGCCAGACCCTTTCACCTACAGAATCGCCTGTAGCCCTGACGACAATGCCCATGTCCCGCAGGAAAGAGCTGAGGCGAATGTGAGACCTAAGTGGGGACCATCTGACTCCTCACCAGGTCTCCCTCCACCACGCTAGGCTGCCTCTCGCCATCTTCTGGAAGGTGTCAAGTTTCCAGCGCCCACTCTTACTGTTCCCTCTTCCTCCTTAAATAAAGTCCACAGAAATCAATAAGCAGGGGAGAGGGGCTCTCGTCAGAGCCCACAGGGTAGGCCCTAGTTCTTCCCCATCCCCGCACCTGGAATACAGAGCTGTGCC
This sequence comes from Miniopterus natalensis, assembly GCF_054644295.1. NCBI lineage: Eukaryota > Metazoa > Chordata > Mammalia > Chiroptera > Miniopteridae > Miniopterus > Miniopterus natalensis. The sequence goes on from NC_142090.1 coordinate 78,218,797, forward strand.
CCTGGCGTTTACTGCCCTTGACCTGAGGTTTCCCTCCCTGGATGGAGCCCCAAGGCTCTCCCCCACCCCACCCTCCCAAGGATCTTGTGGGCTCGGTTCCCATCCACAGCACTGACCACCTTCAGCTTCCTGCTGCACAAAAGGAGACCTGAAAACCCGAGTGTCGTGAAGGTGACTCACGCTGGTCAACAGCCCCTCACACCACTACAGACCTGCTTCCCTGATACACAGCGGGGCCCTTGAAACCTCTCAACAGAGACTCTCCTGGGAAGACAGGAAGAGCTCCAGCTGCCTGGAAGGAGTAAGAGGGAAGAGAGGATCAGAATCCCCTTCAGAGTGTGATAAAAACCTCCATACTCCAAAGCCTCACAGGGTACCTCTCACAGTCCCAAAATGCCACAGCCCATAGAACCAGGAACCTCCTTTGGCAAACAGGCTCTTCTTCCCCCACTAGGGCCCCAGGGTGCTGTCCACCCAGCTGTGCTTACTGCCAGCACCAGTAGGAGGCGCCTGTGTGCTGGCAGGACTCCGCAGGACCTTGGCCCCATACCCAGTGGTCTCTTCTCACCAGGACCCACCCCTTATCTGGAAGAAGTGACCAGGGTGAAGGACAGTGAGCATAGTAGCAGGAGTTAAGGCAAAAAATCATGAAATGATTAGCCACGAGGCCATGAAGATCTCATTTGCAGGGATATTTTCCCACAGAGACAGTGCGGAGTCCTGCAACCAGGCCTCTCAGGTAGCCCAGCTACCTGCACCAAGCACTGGTTGCTGCTGCTTTGGAACTAGAAATGCTTAGGAAACTCCTGAAAGACAAGGCTGGTTCAAGGCAAAAGGCTCAGGACCAAAGCTCAGAAGAGCTAGATTCAAATCCCAGCTCCACTAGGGCTGGGAAAAGCATTAGCACTGAGTCTTGGTCTTTCCATCATTTCAGTGGAACTCATAGTGCTTGTCTGCCATACTTCTTAAGCTGTTGCAGGAGCAGAGGAAAAGAGTGTTTGGAGGATTTCCAACCAAGCCTGTCACGCACAGTGGGGCTTACCTTGCTCTCCTGTGCCCTTGAGTTTCTCCGTGATTTCCCCTGGGCTGTCCAACTCCTCTGCAGCTTCCATCCTCCTGGCTCCTGCCTCTGTCAGCAAAGAAAAGACATATGGCCCGTCAGGCATCTGAAGATCACCAGGGAAGCATGTCCTCAGTGACCCTGCTGGGGTGTCTGATGCAGCTGACCAGTTCCTGTCTTGACTTTTGACTTAGGCTGGTCCTGTTCTCCCATTCCCAGCTCCCTCCTGGCTGGCTTTCTGCCCTCCCCATGCCCCTTAAACACTGGTGTGTCCCCAGGGCTTAGTTATAGGCCCCTTTTCTCACTCAATGGCATCTGTCCCCTTGGGTGCTGTTTGACTCCTATTTCTCCAGTCAGCACATTAAGGGACTGAGCCATCAGGCAACCAGCGAGCCATCACTGAAAAAGGGACCATCAGCTAGGAAAGTGGAGGAGCTGCCTTTAGACCCCTGGAATGATCCCAGATGGCAAACATTCCTGGTCCAGAGGAGGCAGGAATAGAAATGTAGGCCAAACTCTGCTATAGAAAGTCATCTTCCACAACTCTGCAAGTCACTACAATGACTCCCATTTTCAAGTGGAAAAATAAACTCAGAGAGGTTAAGTAATATGCCCAAGTTCACCACGCTCATAAGTGGCAGAGTCAGGATTTGAACATGGGTCCTCAACAGGCCCAGTGCACTCTTGCCCTCCCCACAGTGATCCCTCTGGGTATAAAGGACATGTTTTGATTTGCTGTTTCATTGATTTTTAGAAAGAGAGGAAGGGAAAGAGAGAGAAACATGGATGTGAGGGAGAAACACCCCATACACACCCCAACTGAGGATCAAACCCAAAACCCAGGTATGTGCCCTTGACCAGGAATTGAACCCATGACCCTCCGGTGCACAGGCTGATGCTCTAACCATTGAGCAGCACTGACCAGGGTGTGTTCTAGGTGCTATTGCATATATTAAATTATTTAACCCTTGCACTCTATGAGAAATGTCCCCAGTTCTACAGATGAAGTAAACTGAGTGACTCTGTAACTTGCTCAGGGTTACTCACAACACAAATGATGGAACCAGAATTCAGACCCAGACAGCCTGGCTCCAGAGCCCTGGCAATGAATCACAGCTCTGCAGCTGCCTCTCCTGGCTCGCATTCAAGGAGCTCATCATTGAGTAAAGGACAGACATGGGACCAGAAGGCGACGAAAGTGCGATATGATCGAGCACACTGAGGGAGGGTGACCAACGCGGACTGAGAGAGCTTAGTGGAGTTTGTCTGGAAGGTATAGGAGAGGGGAGATAGTTCAGGCATTTTTGACAGTTGGGTAAATGACACTACACCTAACTCCACACTTCTCCTAGCTCTGCCATTCTACAAAGCAGTGGGTAGCCTTATGTCATACACTAAAAAGCTATTTTGCCTGGGCTTATAAAGAGTGTCGTGCTGGTAAACCAGTTCTCCGGGGCAAAAATAGCCATGAGGGGGGAAGAGCTTTGATTTGTATTTGCAGATTTTCTTTCCCAGTTTCTGTGGTGTAAATAGTCCCACCATGCAGATGTCAGGTGCCGGCCAGACAGCACTTCAGGGGACTGTAAAAGAGCAGCCAGTGAGGGGTCAAGAGAAGGTGGTGTCCTGAAAGCCAAGTGGAGAAGGGAAGGGTGGTCAACACCTTCGACAGGTCAAGGAAAGAGAACTGACAGTTGGCTGTTGGATTTAGTCATTGATCACCTCCACTAGAGCGGTTTCGGGGTGGACGGAGGCAAGACCTTTGTTAGAGTGGGTTTAAAAGAAAAGGGGGGCGGGAATTAGGGGCAGGGAGTGTAGAGAATTGTTTGGAGAGGTTTTGCTGCCCATAAGCGCAGAGCAGCGGGGTGGTAGCTGGCGGGAATGAGGCACCCTGAGAACCTTGTGTCAAGGTGGCAGAAATAACAGCATGTTTACGTGCTGATGGGGGTGACACCGTCTCGAGGGGAAATAAATGACGCAGAGAGTGGAAAGGGGGAATTTCTGGAAAGACGTTCCTGACGGTAGGGATTGGGATCTAGGACCAAAGCCCACACCCCACAAAGGGCACCGTAATCCACCTAACAACGTGGGCAGAACACCTAGGTGTCGTTCTCCTCCCCTGTTTACTTCACCTCTCCCACCTACAACACACACACACACACACACACACACACCCCTACTCCATCAACAATCTCCACTGGCCATACTGCCAAAATCTAACCGTGCCTGACCGACCACCTTCACTACTTTCGTCCTGCCCCGAGCCAAATTTATTTCTCTGTGGGCTACACAATGGTCTCTCACCCTTCCTTTTTTAAGGGAAACTTTTGATTGAAATATGACCTGCATATAGAAAAGTACCCAAATCATCAGTACACAGCTTGATCAGTTTCCACAAAGTGAGCACCCCCGTGTCCAGGGTAACCGCCGCCTAAACCAGGAAATAGGCCTCATCGGCCTCCCCAGCAGCCTCCCCGTGCTCCTTCCCAGGCGCTGGCCACCGTCCTGAGGTCTGGACTTCTATCGACATTGATTAGTCATATCTGTTTTTAAATGTATGCAAATAGAATCATCCAGGACAGCTTCCTTTATTTCTTGTTTATTTCACTCAAAATTCTATTCACAAGGTTCAGCCACGTTGTTTGCATGTAGAAATAGCTCATTCTTTCTCTTTGCTGTATTATATTCCTTTGGACAAATATGCCACAAATTATTTATTCATTCTACAGCTAATAAATATTTAGGTGGTTTCTGGTTTGAGGCTTTTAGGAACAGGCTGTCAGGAACATTTTCCTTCGCACCTCTTGGTGCACACATGTAGGCCTTCTGCTCAGCACATCCTCGGGAGTGGACTTGCTGGTTCCTGAGTGATGGATACATACACCCAGCTCTAGTAGATACGGCCAAACGGCGTTGCAAATGGTTACACCCTTTCACACTCCTCACAGCACAGTCCCATTGCTCGCATCCCTGCCAACGCTTGATATTACGCTTTTTTCACATTAGCCATACTAGTGGTGGATGGTGCTCTCTCATTGAGGTTCTAGTTAAAGAGCCTTTAATTTTGTCTCCCTGCTTCCATGTCTGCCTCCCTCCAATCCTCTCTCCAAATTAAAACCAGAAAAATATTTCTCAGACACAACTCAGAGCGTCCATTCCCCTTCTTATAACACTCCAGTGGCCCCCACTGCACTCAGAATGAACCCAAGTCATAACCACAGCATCCAAGTCCCTACATGACCTGGCTTCTACCCACCTGTCCAACTTCATCTCACACCACGCACACTCCCCGGCTCTCCCTGTGCCCCAGGCACACCGGCTGCCCCCCTCTCCCTTGAACAAGCCCAGCTCCCTCCCACTTGGGGACCTCTGCCTGGCACACAACCCCATTCCCCATCCCCCACCCCAATATCTTGCATGCCTAACTGCTATTAGTCCTTCAGTTCACGCCTCAGGTGAGAACTCTTACCTGACCTCCCTATCAAGTTGACTCCTCTGCAGCACCTACCCACCTGCACACATATTTCTTTATTTACCTGCTCACATCCTACCTTCTCCGATAGCTTCTGAGATCCTTGAGGGCAAGGATATGACTCTCTTGGTCTCCACAGCAGACCCAGTAGCCGGCACATCGTAGGAGCTCAACAAATTTTTATCAGCTGATTGATTTCATAAATAATGTCCCTGTCTGGGGAGATCTGAGCTAAGCTCCCTCTTTTCACTGAGGAAACTAAAGCAACATGCTCTGAGATGTTCAGAGGAGAAGCATCACTTATTGATCATTTGTGAGCCATTGTCTGCTGAGCACCTACTACGAAGGGGATACGCCCCAGGTCCCCTGCAGTGGAAACCACACCTGGGCTTCCTCTCAATGGCCCACAAGCTTTAATCCAGTCGGGGTGACCTTGAGGTGCCCTGAGCCTCCTGCTCCCTGCTTCTGACCACTTTGCATGGGCTCATCTTTACTTCCAAGGTGCAGCAGTGTATAAATAAATGTGCCAAGTGTTTTAATTCAGAAAGCTGACCGGGAGGGTCTGAAAATAATGCTAGTAAATTATCACTTACAAAATGTGGGCACTGATAGGGGGAAACAACAGCCATCCCTAACTCTACCACCCAGGAGCAATCAGGGGGTCTCCTCCCAGGCTTTGCTCTTTCTCTTTCCCTCCCCTGTCGGTGTTGTTTGAGAGGACACGTCTGGAGCGGCAAAGTAGGGCACTGGGGAATTCTAGTTATTCGGGCCCTGACCCGTGGTTATGGGCTGGGAGTGAACCGGGACTGTGTCTAGCTCACTTGCTCAAATCACCATCTACACTTGGCCTTTGTCTCCCCATTGGGGCTGCTCAGGAGCCTGGCAGGACCGACAGCAATTCAGCAAATACTACCCTGGAATCAAGAGTAAACCTGGGCCTGGCTGGCTTGGCTCAGTGGTTGAGCATCGACCTAGGATCCAGGAGATTGAGGTTCGATTCCCGGTCAGGGCACATGCCCGGGTTGTGGGCTCGATGCCCAGTCGGGGGCATGCAGGGGGCAGCGAATCAACGACTCTCTCATCATTGATGCTTCTATCTCTCTCTCTCCCTCTCCCTTCCTCTCTCTGAAATAAAAAAAATTAAAAAAGAGTAAACCTGGGATCTCCCAGAACAACCAAATAAATTCAGAAGCCATATTTGGCCATTTTTCTCAGCATATGGGAGCTGGAAAAGGAACCACCCCATACAGGGTACCCCGGTGCTGGCCACCGTCTCTAACTTATTTATCTTCGCAATGGCCCTGGAGGTCAGTATTATCTCCATTTGCGTATGAGGACTCTGAGGCTCAGCGAGGAAGTGAACTGTCCAGGGATCAAGCTTGAACCAGGATCTCTCAGGCCCCGGGGCCAGGTTCAGCCACACTGATAGATTGAGCCCTGGCCACGAAAGGGGGAACACAAAGAGGGAGAGCAGAGGAGGGCCTCTCCTGGGCAGGATTTAAAATTGCTCGTGGACCCGCAGTGCTGAACGCAGACTACCCAAAGGGGGCTGGGCAAACATCACATTAATTGAGATCATCACCGGTTAGATTACTACTTAATAGACCAGCTAAACCCCGGGGACCCGGCCTCGATACCGCCAGAACTGCAAACTTCAGTCTTGTCTCCTTCTGGGGATGCATTCGGGATGCCAAGCTGCCTGCCACCACCTTGGATGCGTGTGTGTTAAATCATCCCCATTTGGGGAAGGAGCTGGGCCACTGACAGATGGGCGAGGCCAGTTCCAGAGCCCCGGGCCACGATTTGTTCCACCATGGACCTCGGTTCCAGAGGGAGAGGTCAGAGGCAGGGCATGGGAACGGGAACGAGCCCCCAAGCTTGTTTTGTCCCCAGAACAGAAGTGCACAGAGTTCCCTAGAAATGCTATCGGGTGGGAGGGAAGTGAAAGCCAAAGAGCCAAGAGCTGCATCTGCTAAGCAAGGGGAGTTTTCCAACTCAAACAATAAAGCAGGGGCCTTGGTGCCCTGAGAAGACTGTCGTGTTTTCAGTCTTGCCAAGTCCCCGCCTCCCTTCAGCTGACACCCGGCCCCTCCTCTTTAAACGCTGGAGTTCGGTATGTTGCTTCCCTTTCGAAAGCAGGACAGGTGGCCTCGGGGGTAGTGAGAGCTCCATCCCTTGAAATATCCAGGAGATGACCACTGGAAGGGGGCATCAGGGACTTGGTCCAGATGGACAGGAGGCTTTAATTCAATCACTCATTCAAATTCTACAACTCTTTACTGAGCTGCGCTGGTGCACAAAGTAGGCCAGGTCCCTTTGTGAAACTGACAGGTCCGTGGAGGAGACAGAGGCGACAACAGAGGCAGAAAGAAACAGGGAATGACCTGCTGTGATGAGTGCTGCGGAGGAAAGAACGGGGGTTATGAGGGCCAGTGACAGGAACGACGAAGACTTTTAAGCAGATGCTCGAATTTATGTTAAAACAGCTCACTGTGGCGGGTGGAGGCCCCTTTGGAAGCCGTCTCGATGGCCTGGGGAGGAGCTGATGGGCCTGGAGCCCGGGCTTGCGGCAGAGGTGGGCAGTGACCCTCCTGGGCGCGTATTTGGGACATAGGATCGACAGGACTTGGTGGCCCTGGAGGAGAGGAGAGGAGAGGAGAGGGGAGGGGAGGGGAGGGGAGGGGAGGGGAGGGGAGGGGAGGGGAGGGGAGGGGAGGGGAGGGGAGGGGAGGGGAGGGGAGGGGAGGGGAGGGGAGGGGAGGGGAGGAGAGGAGAGGAGAGGAGAGGAGAGGAGAGGAGAGGAGAGGAGAGGAGAGGAGAGGAGAGGAGAGGAGAGGAGAGGAGAGGAGAGGAGAGGAGAGGAGAGGAGAGGAGAGGAGAAGGGAGACGACTCCCCAGCTTGGGACAAGGTCATCTGAAATTGTGAATCATAAGACTGCGTAGATCCCCAGACTACGGGGCTTCAAAGCCCAGATCGACAGGCCAGCCTGCCCTTCGGTGAAGCACGGAGCCACCTGGGGCAGGAAAGCCGCTGCCGCTAAGTCTTCCCCGTGTCGCTGGAAGGAGAAGGAAGTGGGTGTTGCTCCCTTCATGTGCTCTCTCCCTCTGGGCCACACCTTTCCGGATCCCAGGACTCTCGTGCCTTCAGCACATTATCTGGGACGTGCGTCTATGGAAAGAGCCGCCACGATCAGGAAGAAACACACAGACAACCCAATAGGAAATGGGCAAAGGGCCTGAACAGGCGTTTCACAGAAAAGGGCCTGCAGACTGCCAGTGAGCACAGGACATGCTGCTGGCTCCACGTCATTACTCGTCAGGGAGACAGAGCAAACCATCCTCTGCCGCCACTGCACCCCCACCACGTGGCTAAAGGGAAAGCAACTGACAATACCAAGTGTTGGCAAAGGTTCAGGGCAACTAAGCCTCTCAAATGGCATTTGTGGGAATTTAAACTGATGCAACTATTTTGAAAAAAAAGTGCCCGGCAGTTTTCTACTAAAGCTGAACGTCTACATACCCACTGGCCCGAGAATCCACTCCCAGGCACTTGTCCCACAGAAATATGCACATCTTTGTGCCAGAAGATATGTATGAGAACCACTGCTCATAATAGTTAAAACTGAAGGAAACACAAGTGTCCATCCACAAGAGTAAAATAACTGTGACACGGTCACACGGAGGAATGCTATATGGAAACGAGGGGGAATAAATACCTGCCACGTGCGAGAGCATGGGTGACTCTCACAAACATAATGTTAAAAAATGAAACCAAATGCAAAATAGTTTATTTTCTGAATCAATGTATATGAAGTTCAAAAACAGGCAAAACTAACCTACGGTGATGCAAGTCAGGACCGTGGAAACCTTTGGGGAGGGGCGATGGTGACCAAGGCTGGGTCTGAGGAGATCCCCCCAGGCTGGTAATGTTCTTTTTCTTAATTCAGGCACCAGCTGCACAGGTGAGCCTGTTTCATAAGAGTCCATCAAGCTGTACCTTGTGATTTGTCTACATTTAAACATATCTGTTATACGTCAACAAAAGTGTATTCTAAAAACATGTAGGAAGGGTGCTTGCCCGTGGCAGTCAGAGGCAATACAGCTGCAATAAATAACCAAAATCCTAGTCGGGGTAAACCAAGGTCATAAAGGTCACAGCCAATCAGTGCCAACCATCAAGATGAAAGAGTGAGGATTTTAAAAAATAATAAACAGTAAAATCATTGTATTTTCAAATATTCACTTTCAGAACATTTTTTTTCAAGTGGTTGGCCTTGATGTATTGTGATGACAACATTTGGCCGCCAGCCTTTGTTTTGGTTGTGGGGCCCGGCTCTGTTCTGGAGGTTTAAAAGGCAACATATCCCTTTCTCAGTGGTCTTTCCACATGTGTATACGAACACACCCCTCTACCCCCAGGAACATGTACTGTGCATAATATGTGTGTGACAATGAAACAATGAGGAGGGTTCCTGTAACCACCGAAAATCTGATTATGTTATCTTCCCACCTGCTCTCAGTGTGCATGCTCCTGGCCGCCGAATGCTCATTAAAAAACCCCAGAAACTGCCCGGCCAGCGGCGACCTATGAACTAGGAGGTCACGGTTTGATTCCCGGTCAGGGCACATGCGGCTCGATCCCCAGTCGGGGGCGTGCAGGAGGCAGCTGATCAATGACTCTCATCATTGATTTTCTCTCTCTCTCTTTCCCTTCCTCTCTCTGAAATCAAGGAAAACACATATATTTTTTTAAACCCAGAAACTACCTGAGGAGCTGTCTTGGTCATCAAAAAATCAGGCTGTATAATCACAAAAACTCATGCTTTGACGCCCGCCCCTTACCCATGTGTGCCCCTGGACAAATGATTCACCGGCTTTCGCTCGGTGTCTGCTCATAAAAGGGAGGAGGCACTTCCGAAACTGTGGGACTAGAGCGAAAGTTAAGCTGTGTCATTTCCAGGAAAGTTCGTGGCACGTGCTATGACGGTAACAAATGCTCGACCCAGTGAGTGGAAGGACCGGGTCTGATGGAAGCAGGAGCATCCAACCGCATGGTTCTGCCTGCAAATTTCCCAAAATATGAGTCAGGCTCCATTTTCGCCACCCCCTTCCCCGCGGGCGCAGCCTAGCCAAGCGCCCTCGGCGGGGAGACCTGCGTTTCGCCCACGAGGACACCGCTCAGGCTCTCAGGCCAGCTGCCAGCCCGCGCCCGTGAAAGAGAGAGTGTTTATGCACGGCGTTGAATATTTTACTGCATGTTGCGCTTATTGTGTCAAAAATGTGTAGAAAAATGGAAAACTGGCAGGCGGGAATGAGTGATTAGAAACCTAAGTCTCAAAACCTTACTACAGTTGACACAAAAAATGGGAATTATTATGTGGGCTTGAGTCGGAGACTCTCCCAGCTGGGAGCTCGCTGAACTTAAGCTGCCGCGCATACATTTGTGAAGGAAAAAGGGGGAAAATAAGACGAGCTTCCAAAACCAGGTGAAGGGTAGAAAGCGCGATCTGAAAATGGGTTTCAGCTCTCGGGGAACAGCTGCGCTTGCAACATCCAAGCATCTTAGGCAACCTTCCGACACTGGACATTCCTACACCTTTTCAGGCCGCTGCCCATAGGAAACTCTCTATTGGAAAGAGAGAATTCTCTACGGGAAAGCGGGGAGCTGCCTGATACGGCTCTTTGCTGACAGCGCCCCACTACATTATATTAAACAAACAGCTCCAGTGAGCCGGTGTGGCAACGGCCTGGCCTCAGCACTGAGGCACGATTCTGCACAAGTCCTGAGTCAGACTCCCCCCCCTTCTTCATCCCCAGACACCCATACTCCATGGACGTGGCTTCCGTAATTCTTAAATATATCTCTCCCTTTCCCCCCTTACTTTGCTCTTAGCCCAAAAGTATTAGCTCCTATTTTAATGCAGAAATGTTCCCCCCGAGCTTTTGTTCTTATTTATTTTTAAGCCAAACTTAGCACGCGAGTATTATTAAACTCTGGCCTATGCAGCGCCGGCGAAGGGGAAGGCTAGGCTTTCCCCGAGGCCTCTCTCCTTACACCAGGGCAGGGAAATGCTGGGAACGTCAGCGCCAGGGCGGCGCCAGCCGCTAGTCGGCTGCTCGGGGCTGCCACCAGAGGGCGCCGACACGCGGTTCCCGACGAAGCCCTGCCGAGGCGACCGCCAGGAAAGGCAGGAACAGGCCCATCACTAGCAGACGTGCGCCTGGATCTGCCCCGGCCTGACTGAGGCAGGAATTTTTTCTTTCCTTGTAAAGGTTCGATTTCAACAATGTAGGGCCCCCTGGCTTGGAGAACTTTCTGATTTAAACGACTGACAATATTTGTTTGAGTTCGAAGCCACATACCCCACGCCTTTCTCTGAGGGTCATGTGGCCACTTGACTTGTAGAGCTTGAGGCAAGTCTCTTGCTCCCGCACAGAGGCCTGAGCGGGGCTCACGGGCCACCAGCGGCCGGCCCAGGCCACCCCCTAAGGAGAGGCAGTGTGCTCGGTCTGCGCCCCCTTTCCCCAGCCCACGGGCATCCTCTGAACACCGTCCACACTGCTCCGTGTTACTCAGGTGTATGCAGACCTGTGGTTGCACGTGTGAGTCGCTTTTAAGTCTGGCTTTGTTGTAACACTGTAGTTCCTCGTGTATAAAATGGCTCTTTAATCTCCCACAGTCTCTCTTTCTCATTAATCAATTTAAAACCTGTTTCAAAAAAATTTGATGCATTTTTGTATTGAGATTTTATTTGTTTAATGTAGGCCAGTATTTTCACCTTTTTGGCAGCTCTTTGATAACATTCCAGGTTGTTATCATTTCTTATTTACACGGTATCATTTGCCATTTTTTAAAAAGTTAACTATTATTCAACGACCCACTGAATTCCTTGTATTGTTTGTAAAGTCATCTGAGAAAAATGTAACTACTATACACCTGAGTGGAACAGAAATTTAAACATTACGGTTGCACAAAATTTGTTCTTGTTGACTCTACGTGAGGGCTCAAGTCTCTATGGTTTACGAGGCCAACCTTTCTGGCCCCCTCTGCTCTCTGCTGGCATCTGACTCACCCTCCCTCTCTCACCCTACCCTGACCCCACACCAGCCCTGGGACACGCGGGGCACACCGTCACCTGCGGCTTCTGCACTGGCTGGGGCTCTTCCCTTTTTGGTCTTTCCCCAGATATCTCTACCCCACCTCAAACCTTACTCCTTGGGGGAGGTGTCCCCTACCCCCCTACGTGGTGGGGAATAGCTCCAGTGTCCCTGATCCACGTACACCCCCCCTCTGGTTTCCCCACAACATCTCTCACTTCTGTCACGCGGTACCATTTCCTTACTTGTTACATATCATCTGTCTCTGCCTCCTGGAATAGAAGCTCCCCGGGGCAAGGATTTTTGTTGGCTTCCTTCCTCTTTAGGCATCTGTGGGGCCCAGGACAGTGCCTGGCACATAACAGGTGTTCAATAAATGTATTTTAAATTTGCACAAAGGGATTAATAACATAAAAATGTCCAGAGTCGTCTCCATCATTTCTATTATGCGGATTACATCTACCATCCCATTTGCAGTTTTAGCTAAAACGGAGGTTGGTGCGGATCATTAACCTCGGGAGGTGCTTAGGTTCTGAAACAAAGAATAACTACAGTTTCAGCTTCAGTCCCTTCCCCTTGTAGCATCAGATCTTCTGGAAAACCCCTCACCCAGGGCCTGAGGATGCCCAGTCCCTGAAATGTCCCCGTGATGTTTTCCTTTCCATGTGTAGAGTGGAGCTGTCAGGCTAAGACTCTTCATCCCCCCTGAGCCTGCCCCCGAGCCTCTCCCCAGACGCACATGCTGCATATCTGCAATGGGGGGGGGGGGCAGGGAGAGGCTGGAAAGCCCCTGTTAATCGAAAAGCTCACCTTCCTTTTCTCTGTGTGTGCCTATAATACAATCAAGAGAAATTGGTCCCTCGATGCCCCAACTCAAGTAAAAGAGTGGTGATTGTTACCATGGCCCCCGATTTCTTTGCTGAGGAGAGTAATAAAAAGAATCAGATGACACCAAACATAAGAACCATTAAAAATCTGATAAATTAGACTTCATTAAAATTAAAAACGTTTGCTCTCTAAAAGACGCCACTAAGAAACTGAAAAGACGAGTCACAGCGCAGGAGAAGATATTTGCAGAGCATGGAAATGAGATGACTTGTATCCAGAACATATTTTTAAGTCTTACAACTCAGTAATGAGACAGACAGCCTGATTTATAAACTAGTGGGCCAAAGGTTTAAATAGCTACTTCACCAAAGAAAATATATGGATAGAAAATAAACACATGAAAAGATGTTTTACGGGTCATTAAGAAAATGCAGCGCAAGCCCGGCCTGCATGGCTCAGTGGTTGAGCTTCATTCCCATGCACCGAGGGGTCACCGGATCGATTGCAGGTCAGGGCCCTGCCTGGGTTTCGGGCCTGATCCCCCAGTAGGGGGCGTGCAGGTCTCGGTCAATCAATGACTCTCATCATTGATGTTTCTCTCTCCCTCTCCCTCCCTCACTCCGAAGTCAATAAAAACATACTTAAAATGCAAATCAAAGCCATAATGAGATACCACCATACCCCCCAGCAGAAAGGCAATGACCAAAGAGGCAGGTAGGAAGGGCTGGTGAGGGTGTGAGGAAGCCTTTAGACACTGCCAGTGGGAGCGGGAAATGGTTGGGCCGCTTTGGAAAGCAATTTGACATTTCCGCCGCACTCAAGGGAGCTCACACATCCCGGCCACCCCGTTTAAAGGGCAGCTAGTGACCGAAAGCTGCCAGTTGCAGCTTAAACTTAAGACACGTGCGGATTCTAAAGCCGATTCTCCCTCACAGCAGGAGCTTTTCTGGCAGAGAACCGCCAGGGGGCGTCACAATATAAAAGAAAAGGTACATGAACTCTCCTCTGCGGGGATCACCTCAAACCTTTCTCGAATGGCAAGGACTCCCTTCCAGTCCCTCCCCAGGGGGAGCCCTCAAGACCACCTGTGGCCCCCCAGGGGTTCCCTAGACACGGCAGGAAGGTCACAGACTGGACCAGACACTATGCGATTCGGTTCACTTCGCCTCTAGGGAGCCCCATGGTGCCCCGGGCCCTGGGCCGTGACCTGGGGACAGGGAGCTGGGCCAGGCATGTCCCGCTCTTGAAAAACTCAGGCCAGTGGGGCAGACCGTGGCCCAGGACACGGTCATCCCTCTCCCTCCAGGCCTGAAATTGCACGAGGCAGGACGTTTCCCTGCCTGGCTGCCTTGTCATCTCCAATGCCTGTCACAGCGCCTCGCCCGTAGTAAGTGCTCAGGTAACACACTGAGTGAGCGAACGAATGAGCGGCTCCAGCTCGAAGCTCGCGCTCCTAACCGCTGTTACACTACCTCTATCAGTGGCTGTTCTATTTCATTGTAAACTGTGTAAATGTAAGGAACTGTTACTAGATGCTTTCTTTTGGGCCCAGGTGGTCGTGTTCTGCTCTGCTCCGCTCAGCTCCCTGTCCTCACCGTCCCCAGCATAGCTGCGCCGTTCCCACGGCGGCCTTGGCTCCTGCAGTCCCCTCCGCCTGCGGCGCCTTCCTTCCTCCCCGGCACCTGTCAAATCCTACCCACCCTTCACAGTCAACCCGAACCCCACGCGCTCCCGGGGCCCCTGCGGCCCTCCAGCCCACACGCATCCCTCCCTCCTCCAGGTTCCCCTGGAGTTACAGAGGTAGGTTTGGGATGCAGTCGCTTTACATGGAGTGGAGTCCCTCACTTGATGGCAGGCTCGGGGCCGGGGAAGCAGGGGACGAGGGCAGCGTGTTCCCTGACTGTTTATCCCCACTCTCCAAGCGACCTTGCCCACAGACGCTAACGATGCCCGGGTCGCGCCTCGGGCCCCAGCCTCCCCCGGAACAGCTTCCTGGCAGCCTCTGCTAGGCCTCCGAGGCCTCTCGCGCTTCACGCATCCAAAGCGGGACTGTTTCCCCCTCGGCGCCTTCTCCTCCCCCGTCTTCAGACCCAGGGGGACGTGGCAACTTCACCTTCCAGTCGCTCAGACGAGATCTGGAGTCACCCCTGACCCCGCACTCCCTTCCTTACCCCGCAACCACTCGACCTTCAAAACACACGTGGAACATGACCACCCGACCCCTGCGAGGCTCTAGCTTCCACGGTGGCCCCTGTCCCCACCCCACCGGTTTATAGCAGCCAGAGGGACTGCTGATCAGCGCCCCTGGGTGACCTGCACAGCCGCCCACCGCCACCGCCCAGGGCCCACGGCGCTCGGCCTCGCGGGGCTCACCTGGGCCACGTGCGCTGGCCCCGACCACCGCTGCCACCTCGCTGCCCACCCTCCCGCTGGCTCCCGCCCCTCCGGCCACAGCGGCCTCCTAAGTGTTCTCCGGGAGCCCACGCAGGCCTGGCCGGGCTGCTCGGTTGGTTGGAGCATCCTCCTGTGCACCAAAGAGTTGCGGGTTCGATCCCCGGTCATGGCGCATACAGGAGGGACCCAATAGGTGTTTCCCTCTTCCTCTCTCTCCCTTCCGCTCTAAAATCAATAAAAACATGTCCTTGGGTAAGGATTTAAAAAAGAAAAATGGAAAAAAAGAAAGCCCAAGCATGCTTCCACCTCAGGGCCCCCAGCTCCCCTTTCTTCAGCCTGGAAGCGCTCACCTCCAATACCCACATGATCACCTCACTTTTCCAGGCCTCCTCTCAAGTCTCCTAACCAGACAGGCTCCCCTGACCACTGTCCGAAAAAGCCCCCCTTCGGCCCCCGCCCAGCCGAGCCTGCCTTACACATTACCCGCTAACGGTACCGATTTCCTTGCGTTGGCGTGTCACCTGCCTCCCCACCCCACCCTGAACGCCGGCTCCATGGGGGAAGGAACTCAGGCCCCCTGCCTCCCTCCCGGGCCTGGCACGTAGGAGACCCTCTGCATCTTTACTGAGCGCCGCCGTGTGCCGAGCACGGACTGGAGGGTTTTACACAAACGAGCTCAGTTAATCTTCCAAAGAGACCGGAGGCCAGTGATGTCACGATCATGCCCGTTTCACAGAAACTGAGCACAGAGAGGAGCTGATCTTGCCCCAAATCGCAGAGCTGCTAAAGGGCAGAACCAGGATTCGAACCCGGGCAGTTCGAGCCCTGCACCTGCTCTCCAGCCACCACAATCACCTCCCTCAAGGAGTCGGTGCCTAGCCTGGAGGCACTGATGAGGCTCCATCCGGCCCGAACCTACCACCCGGCACCCGGGCTCCGACCTGGGCCTCAGCTCGGCTCACAGGGCGCTGCCCTGCCGGGACGGGGCCACAGCGGGGCCCCAGTTCTGGTGGCTTTACCTCTGCTTCACTCTCCGGTAAAGGAGTCCGGAGTCTCCGCCTTGGCCCACCTGCCCGGAACCCCTGTCCCCAGCACCGGGTCCTGCCTGGGCGCTCCCCGGAGACCAGAAGGCTAAGGCCCTAGGGTGCTGATCATGGGGCTGTCCGGACAGCCTGTCCCAGGAGCGTCCTGCCACGCTGCCGGGGGCTCGCCCTTCAGAATGAGGGGCAGCCCGATCACTGCCCCCACGCCTGGCCCGTGGGGAGTAGCCTGTCGCAGCCCCTGAAAGGCAGCCTCACCGTCACTCGTCTACAGCCCGAGCATCTTCCTAGGTCACGCACATCGTTCCGGGCGCTGTGTACAGCACTTCCCACACATGATCTTATATAATCCTGCGAGACAGGCGCTGTCAAACCCGCCTGACAAGTTCTCAAACTTTAGAAACTTGCCAAAGGTCAAGGTGGGAACAGGAACCCAGTCCATCCGACTCCGGTGCCAGTGCTCTCCCCCTCCCCCGTCCCCTCCCCCTCACTGTCGCCTGGCAGACCTCGCCCAGTCTGTGGGCAAGTTGCCTTCTACATCTCCAAGACAACAGGGGGTAGAAAACTCTGAAAGAGTGTTACAGTCACACACAGAAAACCACGAGGCAAGGCCTCAGCCAGCAGATGTCTCTGTTCAAAACCGCCAGCCAGTTGCACTGGGGCGCCTCAGGACTACCCACACTGACATTTAATAATAACCATCAGCTTGTTAGCTCTGACACTAACTGCAGAAATATGAACAGACGATCAGAGCTCGAGTCGTGAACTTCTCCTCTGCTTATTAAAAAGCACAAGGGACTTGCCTGCGACTGGGGCCTGAGTCACTACATCCACTGCAAGAGCTCCCGGCGTGAGCAACACCCTCGAGACCAGCAACAAGCATTTGTTGAGCACCTGCTGCATGCGAGGCGGCAAAGAACAGTGGATGCAGCTCTGATCTGACTGCTCAGAGGTCCAGCTCTGCCTCTTAGACATAATAAGCTGACGGTTTGCTATGTGACCTTGGATAAGTCGCTCTGGGTCTCTGAGCCTTGGTGAAAAGACAAAATGAAGCCAATTGGCCTCTGATGAGGTCCCTTCTAGATTTGGCATTTCTACGGAGGGACAGAGGCTTTGGATCCCCTGGAGCAGAAGCGGAAGGAAAGTCCCTCTTGGGAGTCTGCCCTCCGTGGGAAAGACCAGGAAGGACTGTTCTATGTTCTGTGGTTGTCCTTTTGGATGTGAAATGCCTGACATACTAAAATAACAATCAGAACGATAAATGGGGTAGATGCCCCATTTATTCACTCACTGAGAAATAAATAGCCGACCTGACGGGCACTCAGGTCCCGACTCTGGGGAAGTCCCCAGCTTTGGGGTCAGGCCCTCCTGGGTTGAATTCCCAGCTCCAGCTCTTACAGTCAGTGTAACTGTTGGCAGGTTGTCTAACATCCCTGAACCTCAGTTTCTGCATCTTTAAAATGAGATCTCAGTTCCCACCACCATCCCTTCCCAGTCTCCAGAATACTAAGAATAGGCCTGTTGGAGACATTCTGATGAAAGGAAGTAAGATTTTATTTGTCACCCACCCATCTGAGAAGCATGCACACATACAGGGCTGCTCGAAGGCCAAAATGAGCCCCTTTAGTTCAGCAGGTGGATGTTTCACATCCCAGGCTCATCGTCAGAGCGGTTGGAGCTCCCATCCATTCCACGAGCTTTCACTGAGCGCCAGCATGTGCCAAGTGCTGTGCCAGGCTGGGTCTAGCCATTCGCAAGTGAATAAACGTGGTTTTCATCCACAAAGCAGACAAGCGCTATGTAAATATTATTTGAGAAAGTAAAAAGAATTAATTAGCAAGACAAGGAAAATCCAGAGTACCTGGGGAGTGCATAGGAGGGAAACCAAAATCAGATTTGGAAGGTCCCAGGGCTTCTTTGAAGCAGTGTCTCAGAGAAAAAACATTCCAGGCAGAGGGAGAATCACACACTCGCCCTGGAGGAGAGACTCAGAGCTCAGCCTGTCACAGACAGAGCAGTTCAGTGACTGTTGCCCAGAGGTCACGAGCCGCAAGAAAAGAGACAAATGTGCTAAGTGCAGGGGATAAGACCTTAAAGGGCATTGTGGAGTCTTTAAGGAGGGCTGATTTCCTGAGGGCAGTAGATGCCTTTAAGAGCTTTTAAAAGGGTAGAGACATCATCAGGTCTTTATCTGAGAGCTCTGCTTCTCAAATCTTAATGCACTTAGATATTGCCTGAGGGTTTTGTTAAATGCAGGTTCTGAGTGAGCAGGCCTGGGGTGGGGCCCAGGATTCTGCAATTCTAATGAGATCCCCGGTGATGTCAGTGGTGCTGGCCCGTGGACCACACTTTAAGAGCCAAGGTTTTAAAGTGGTCACTCTAGCTGGTTTTGGAAAATGGATTAGAAGAGCTAAGTAGGGAAAGTCAGACAGAGAAAGACAAATACTGTATGATATCATTTAGATGTGGAAACTAAAAAGAAGCCGAATTCTTACCAATAGTAGAATGACTGTTACAAGGGGCTGCGATTGGGGGAACCGGGGTGAAGGGCACACACTAGGGCCCAGTAAATAAGTCAGTCAAGGAGACCTAATGCCTAGCATCGTGATTATAGTCAACAATAGTGTATCATAAACTTCAAAATTGCTCACAAACTGGATCTTAATTGCTCTTGCTACAAAAATGAAATAATACGTGACAGGATAGAGGTGTTAGCTAATGCTACCATGGTAATCACGTTACAACGTAATCAAACCAACACCTTGTACACTTTAAACTTAAACCAAGTTATATGTCCATTATATCTTGATTTTAAAGTAAAATTAAAAATTAACATAGGAGAAAACTGGCCTTCTGCATCAGACTAATTATGTAAACCAGGCGTGAGGTTGCTGCTTTGGGGCTCCCCAGACTGCTTGCCTGGGCTCCTCAAAACCCCAAGACCAGGACTGGGACAGGTCCCAGTCCCCTGACTCGGCTCCCTCCACTGTTTCCTCTGTCTCTCCCACCCTTTCCTTTCAAAACCCAGCTCAAGCCAGCTTTTGCCAGGAGGCTTCCCGGGACCCTCGGCTCCTCCTCCGTGTCCCATTTACCCCATGGAGATGACGGCATCTCCTGGACTTCAGCTCCGTGTGCCGGCTGACGCCTGCCTCACACAGTCGAGGCTGAGTCCTGGCGGCTGCTGCTCTGGCGTGGCAGCAGGCAACGTGCGGGTGCGGAGCCCGGCTGACCTGCTGAGTGAACAGACTCCCTTTCAGCAGCGTGACAGGCCTGGCTGCCAAGGAAAAAGGCTCCTGGCACAGGACGCCTAAGATACTAGTAAAAGGTTCCGCTTACGTGGCAAGCTGGTCTGAGAGGGGAAGGAATGCTCAGAGGTTAGAAACTGAGAGAAACCATGAATCCGGGGAGAAGAGCAAGCGCTGCAACTGGCACTGTCTCTGGAGCCATCGGTCCAACCCTGGTGGTTTAGGGACTGATTTTAATGAGCCTCAGGGGCACGGCAGGACAGGAAATAAAGCCTGGAACCTGAATGGGGTGGGAAGCCATACTAGAGATCTCACCAAAAACTAGGGCCTCCAGAAAGCACCATCCTCAATGGTGTGGCCTAGATTTTTTTTACAAACCTTCCCCACAATATGGGCTAACAGCAGCGATCTTGCGTGTATTGACCTGGACTCCAGGTAGCATATGAAAACGGGGGGCAGGGAGCTCCCTGGAGGATTCTTAATCACAAGGCTTTACTCACACGACCCAGAGCTGGAATCTACACTGCCTGTAGGGACAGAAAACCCCAAGTCAAACAGTTAGTTTCAAGGGGTCCCAGGCTGACCAGTAAATTCCAGGCAGAATGAAAAAAAGGGGAAACCAAACCAAATGCATTG
Organism: Miniopterus natalensis; assembly: GCF_054644295.1. Lineage (NCBI taxonomy): Eukaryota > Metazoa > Chordata > Mammalia > Chiroptera > Miniopteridae > Miniopterus > Miniopterus natalensis. Next base: position 78,238,567 of record NC_142090.1, read on the forward strand.
TACTCAACCGCAAAACACGGTTCTTACGGGCCTCTCTCCGAGAAAATACCCGTCAGTGGCACCTCAGAGCGGGACCCTTCAGTCACAATTCTGGAGCTCGGAGCAAGCGAGGAAAGCAAAGCTCCGAGCGATTCTATTTTTGAAAATCAGGGCGTCTGAATACAGCGAGCATGAGGTAGTTATGGTGAGCAAAGGACAGGATGCTCTAAGGTGGGTACGGCCCGGAAAACTGAAGATGCAGCCGTCTCATCAAAGGGTCAAGATGTGAGCTATAAAAAGAGGAAAGCCACCGGGGTGGAGGGACGGAGCATGAGCCCGAGCCCGAGCCCTGCCGTGTACGGGGCGTCCCTGAACCAGGCTGCATGACCTTTCACAGGTCAGCTCCACTCTGGGCCTCGGGTCTCCAAGCTGTGCCGTGGAGGCAACCACAGCTTCCTCGTAGGGCAGGTGTAAGGATTAAATGAGGTCATGTTTGCAAAACCCAGGCCCAGTGCCCGATATTTAGTAGGTAGCCAGTAACTGTTCCTTCTTTCCTGCACCCCCTTTCTTTCCCCCTGATAGGAAGCAGGGCAGAGAACAGGCCGAGACACAAACCAGTCAGAAGCAAAGGAAGCTGAAAGCCCAGACTGGCTTTACCTGGTCTGAGTTACTAGAAAGAAAGGAGCCCACCTCCTTGAGCCCAGCTTTCCCTTTTCTCTCCCCTTCTTCTCCTGCACCCACCTGGGAGTATCCACAGCACCCCCTGCCTGGCTCCCGGCAGGCTTTCTGGGAAGGTCCCATCAGCTCCCTAGAACTGGGCCCCTCTCCCTCGACTCCTCTCTTGAAGTCCTGGCACCACATCATTACTTCTGTGCCTAGTATTTTTAGTTATCTTAAGAGGGAAAGTTAACCTGCAAGGCTATAACTTAAAGGGACATTAGACCTTATTTCAATAGTAAATTATTGCCATTTTCCTAGGATGGATCCACCAGCCTGTTCAGTAGTTATGTCCTGAGTAATTCCAAGAAACACGCTTGCTTCAGCCGCCAGGAGCCCAAAACACCCAGCATCTTTAGGAGGCACAGACCTGGCCTTCAGATAATGTAAAAACATAACCTTATGCCACTTGAATTCGGAGGCTCCTTTAGATTTCATATCAAGTTTTTTGCCTGAATCTCTGCCAACACTCAAATCATATATTTTGTCTTATTGTTGTGGGATCACTCACACGGCCCCCACTTAACCACATTTTAAGAGCTCTTTTCCCAATGCCACACACCGTTCAATATTTATGGGAAACGTATTCCTGTTACAGCTGCACCTGGGAACCACAAAAGAACAAAAACACAGGTGATTGATGACTCAGAAATGACGTCGGACAGAGCTGTCATTGTTCAAGGCTAATTGTGGAAAAATTAATTGTAGAGAAGTAAATACGTCTAAAGCTTGGGAGCTCCCTGACCCTCCACGGGGCCCCCGGGGCTTGGTAATTAAGGTGCACAGCGCAAAGGTTGTGGAAAACTATGCAAAGTCTCTCTGGTTAAACGTTTCTTCAAACTAGTAAGGGACTGTCTAGAAAGTACATCCTGCTGGAAACTGTTAAAAGAGCTGAGAAAAGGAGCTGAAGGTGCAATCGGGATGTCCAGCTCTTTGGAGACTTGCGTGCTCAACGAGAGCGCTAAGGCTCACGCAGGTGACCAGCCTACGGGGGGCAGAAGTGGAGGCTCCATCAGGCTCCACACTGAGCACATGAGCTCTGAGAGCAGGGACTAGCCTTTCTGGAAGGATCTATAGCATTTCAGCAGACTGTGGGAGATATGGGCTTCAGCTTGACCTGGGCCTGGGTTCGAATTCTATTTTCTCGACTTGCTGCAGTGTGACGTTGAGCACACATTTTTAAGCACTAATAATATCTCCCATTCAATAGGGATCTACTAGGTGTCGGGCAGTCTGCTAAGCACTTTGATAAATATTATCCACTTAATGCAATGAAGACTATCATCGCCCTCCTTTAATAACTCGGGGAAACCAAGACACTAAAGGGCTACAAAATTTGCCTAAAGCAAAAGTCATGTCTGTCTGAGTCCAAATTCCTGACTCCTGACCACCACACTCCACTGCCCCCACATTCACCCTCTCTGAGCCTCTGTCCTTTTATCTGTGAAATGGAGAGAAACAGGACTGGTGAACCGTGAGCACAGCACCTGGGCTCAGTCAGTGTCAGCAGCTGTTGGGGAACCCCAGGTGAGTCCCCAAAAAGGTGCCAAAGGTGAGTCATCAGGCAAGAGTATAAAGAATGTGAGTCATGTTGGGCCTCATCTGACAAAAGAGGTGCTAAGAGAAGGGGGTTGCAGGGAGCCCCGAGGAAAGCAAGGATGCATGGTCTGTGCCCTGCCCTGCCCTGCCCTGCCGCTGTGGCCTTGGGGTGGGGTGTCAAGGCTGCCTGGCAGCCCCACCTGAAACGAAGGTGGGAGCCTGCGGTCATCCCAGCTTCCTGCCTCCCGGCTTTAATATCGTCGGTTACTGCTACTCTGACTCCATGGTCATCACGTGAATTTCTGAAAGCATTTCAGCTCTGTCTGGAGGAAAGAATTCACTGATCATTAATGTTCTATAGCAGGACAACTAAATGAATAACTGACATTTCAACTCCAAGATGTAGGAGAAAGATCACAAGCCCGAAGGCCTGGCCCGTGCTCCCTGGACGGCTCCCTGATGTCACTCCCACCTCTCCGGGCGCAGACTTCTGCCCGCCACCGCTTCTGGCCTCCCTCTGCCCTCTTCCGAGGCCCTCCCAGCTGCACCTCCTAGGAAATAATCAGCAGGAGCCCCCAGCAGTGAGAGCCGAGGTACTGGGGGGGAGGCTGCAAAGGAAGACAGCTGCCCTTTTGCCCATTTCTTCTCTTATTTTAATTTTAAGGGTGGCGAGGTTAAGGAAAGACAAAATTACAATAGTAATTCAAACGTTACCCCTGTCACCTCCCCCAACACAAAACTGGTCACTATTGCATCAAACCCTCCACGTGCGTGGATACATATTAGCCCGCTGACTAAGCAAGCGCCTGGGCTGGGGCGTGAACCGCTGGGTCTGCACCCTGGCTCCCCCCGTCGGGAGGTGGACCTGCGGCCTTGGACAACTTCTCTGCACTCTCTGTGCCTCCCTTTGCTCAGGGGTGAAATGGGGATTACAATGGTGGGCCCTCCTCAGAGGGTTGTTACCGGGGCTAAAGAAGGTAGTTACGCATGTAAGGCATTTAGAAGGTGCCTGTCATGCCCTGGCCAGTGTGGCTCAGTTGGTTGGAGCACCGTCCTGTGCACTGAAGGGTCACGGGTTTGATTCCCGGTCAGGGCACATGCCCGGGTTTAGGGCTTGATCCCCAGTGGGGGATGTGCAGGAGGCAGCCGATCAATGACTCTCTCATCACTGATGTTTCTATCTCTCTCTCCCTTTCCCTTCCTTTCTCTGAAATCAATAAAAACATATTTTTAAAAAAATAAAATAATTAAAATAAAATGCCACATCTGAAGGCACTTGTTTCTCTGTCAGCTTGTACTTGAGATTCTAGATGGAGCGTTTATTTCAGCAAGACTCTCCGTGGGAGCCTGTGGGTCAGGCCTGAGGACCTGTCTCTCCAACAAGTGTCCCCATTTCCTGCGCCTGGAGCCCAGGGCACCACAACCCACGTCCACTTCATGTCATACATTATTGTACATTGCACAAGTGTATATCTTTATGCACTATACATGTTGAATATCTGCAGAGATAAGGGCGTAAAAGAGACTTTTATTTCTCCAACCAAACCCAGGATAAAATAGATAAATAACCTGTTGTTATTTTTTTCAGCTGGTTGGTAGGCAAATCTCTTCTCATTCATTCATTCACAAGGGTCCTGGTTTCATGCGTGGGTCTCGGTTCCAATTTTCAAGAGGCCCTTTAACTTCCTGCAGCTCGGCTCTGCGTGTAAAGGCGTGTGCTGTGCCTTCTCAGTCGCCGCAGGACCCTGTGAGAGGAGCCTGTCAGGACATTTCTGCGCCGCACAGCTGGGGGGAAGTCGCAGCCTGTTGGTGTGGCCGCGTCTCCATTGGGCGCACGTCCCCGGGCACCGGGTCAACATCATCACGCTGAGGAGCTCCTGCGACTTTTCAAAGTGTCCACTAGAGTCGTTGTTAGCCCATCACCCCCCGAGGCAGACAGTACAGGTGCCACCTTCATCTTATCAGAAAGGAATAGATGCCCAGAGACGCTAAGTGTCTTACCCACAGGGGCCAAAATGCAAATTGGAGGCATAGCACCGGGTCGCCCTCCGGCCTCTCCTGCACCCTCGGGCTCCATTCACAGCATCACGCTGACCTGTCCCCTGGTCTCACCTGTGACTTCTTCAGTTACCGTGAGCCAGGGTCAGACGCTGGGATTTAAAAAACGAAGGAAAGAAAGCTCTCCCCAGGGGTTCCTAGGTTGGCAGGAGGAAATAAGTAAAACTCTCAAGTACAATACACTCAGGCACAAACCGTAGAGAGAACAGGAGGAGAGCATAGCTTTGCCCAGACGCACGGATGACCCGTTGCTAGTACGTGAGGGGGAAAGGACTCGTCAGAGAGGGCTGCAGCCTTCCTCTCGTGCAAAATGAACTGACCTTTACAGTAAAACCCGTCCGTAAGGCAAAAGGCGGGATCCAGAAAACCCACGCACACGAAGCGCTGAGGTGGCTCTCCTGCAAGGTCGATGGGAAGCATTCTTTTTCAGCGGGGTTTCCAGCTACTGTGCAATGTGTGTGCCTGTGGGGCTGCGGGCGCTCCTGGGAGCTGTTCAGTGTTTCTTGGCTGAGGCAGGGAGACACCCTGCATGTCCTGGGTGTAACCTGGGTGGGAAGCGGCAGGGAGAAGACATTGCACAGGGCTCAGCCTCTGCCCCTGACCAGCTCGTGGAGCCAGGGCTGTGACTCCTGCCCCTGGAACACAGCCGTTCCGACAGGAGCCAGGGACGCTTTACTTTCAGCTGAGGACACGCCACGAGATCTCAGAGGAGTCCCTCCGTCACCCACCACACTCCCCCAGCCCCGCGAGTGACTGGAATTTAAAATCTAGCTGGGCAGAGAGAGGGAGAATTCGTCAGCTGTGTTATGTCCAAATTTCATCACCCCAGGGTACCATTATTGCTGGATTTTATGTGAAAAAAGAGCCCCAGCATACAGACTGGAGAAGTAAGAAAACCAGGAAACGCTTCATAATAAGTAAGAAGAATTGTGAGGGGTGTGAAGATGACACCGGGCAGGAAAGAGGAAAGAGCACAGCAGCAAGGGGTAGCCCCGAGACGGTGGCAAGAACAGAACAGAGGAGTTTCACGTAGGATTTTAGGTTGTTTGCTGTGCTGAGCTCAATGTAACTTCTCTCCTCTGTCCCTAAAACTTCCATGAATGGCTACAGCCATGATCTTGGGTCAGTGGTCCTTTGGGGACTGATGGAATCAGGGCTGAATCCAGAGGGCCTGCAGTGGAGTGATGTGCAGACAACAGGAGGGAAGAAATGGACAACCCTGCAGAACCCAGGAGTCAGAAATTTGGGGTGACCGGGAGGAATGGGCCCAGCCCACTAATGGGTAGGGGAGCCGGGGCCTGTCCTGCCTCCACAGGTGTCCTTGACTGCTCATCCGGTCTCTCCTTCCCAACGGATCAGAGCTCGGACACCACAAAAAGGGGGGGGGATCTGAATGGCGGACCCCTAGACCTCGATCCCTGATGGCCTTGCAACACTTCCAGTGACAGCACTACTCACAGACTCAAAAAGTGCTGCGATACAAACAACTTAGACACAGGTGAAAATGACAGGCCTGGAAAACTGCCAGGGGCCCCCAGAATGGAGTCAGTGAAGACAATGATACTAGTGATAAAAATGCATGCCAAAAAGATTAAATAAAATTATTTTATGAAATGTAAGAGTCGAAAAAGAATTATTCCAAATTAATATATTTTATGCAACTTGAGTTTTTTAGGTAGGTGTAACAAAAATAACAAATAAGTTATTAAAAGTATACAGGTGGGGTTTTTCTAGTCCCTTCAAAGGTTTTATGTTCAATAGGCCATTAACATTTTTTTTAAGTTTTTATTTATTTTATTTATTTATTTTTATTGTTGTCAGTATTACAAATGTCCTCCATTCCCCCCCCTTTTTGCCCTCCTTGGGGGGGAAATCGGACTCACCTTGGATTGGGGGTCATTCCCTTACAGGACAGCTGGGGCACCGGGGTGGGGTGCAGGCAGAGGTCTGGGGCCCCTACTCACTGGGCTCTCTTGCCCTCCCCCCTTTCCCCTCCCACATGGAGCAGGATCCCCAGGACTGCCGATAACAAAGCCAGAGGCTGGAGGCTGGAGAGGGACCGGGCACAGAGCACAAGTGCTTTCCTTCTCCCGGGGGGCCCACGGTTAGTGCGCCTGGAAAAAGTGACAGAATGGAAAAGCCGAAGCTCTCACTGGCGAGGCCGCTGGTGGGTGGGGATCCCTGTGGGGCAGTTTCCCGGCCTGGGCGCTGGGCAGGGCGGGTTCCTAGGGCAGAACATGATGTGCCTGGATGCGAGCTGTGTTGGGAGTGACCTGGGGGGACTGGGGGGCCCTACTCACCTGTGTGGGTCTCCAGAGGCCCAGAGAGCACCTTCAGCCGGAGCTGGCCTTAAACACCACCCCTGCTCTCCCAGCCCCCACACTCTGCCCGGGCTCAGGAGGGTGACCATATTTTTAAATGCTGCTGCGTCTGCCAGTGCAGACTGACCCGGCCGGAAAGTTCCAGAGGACCACAGCTCTGGGCCCCTCATGAGCTACAAGCACCCATCAGGAGCAAAGCCCTAAAGCCTGGCACTCAGGGCCTTTGTGGTTCCTGCCCTGAGTTGAGATGAGACTGCCTCTGGAAGCAACGACTCCAGTAACTGCCAGGGAAGGGAATCATAGCGGAGTGGTTCAGGGGCTTCTTGGCCTGCATAGGACACGGGGACCCCGGCTTGCATCCCTAGGGGGAAGGCAGTGGGGGGGGGGGAGTTCCTGGAGGTAATGCCAAATCCACAGGGGCCCAGCGCTTGCCTGTCACATGCCTGTTCTCATCAGTGTGCCTGTCACTCTCTGAGCTCTTAGAAGGCTGCTCGCGTCTGTTTAGATTAACTCGGAACAGGGTGCCGCTGTGGGTGCTGAAGATTAAAACCCTGGTGGCGTCACCGCTTCACCCACCCACCCTCCGATCTTTAAAATAATGAGTTTTATTTTCACATCGGTCAGCCCTTTTCCAAATTCTTTGGAAATTTCAGCCAAAATTTTCCAAAGAATTTAATCCCAAGTGAAAAGCATCACTGGTAAAGAATCACAATGACCCTGACAGTTTAGAAATTGTCAGTAGAGCGGTGCCCAGGGCTTGGGCAGGTGAAGCAGAGAGAGGGGTAAGTGACAGCTGTGTGGAACCCAGAGCCTCTCTCCTCCATGGCATCTGTCAAGATCCCGAGTCAGGGACTCAACAGTGGCTGACACAATGCATCTAAGAATAGTGACCCTTCCAGGTGGCTTCAGTGTGACCCATCGCTCGACCAGCAGCGGTGGGGGGGGGGGGGGGCGGACTTGCTAGAAATGCAAATTCTGTGTTTAGCAAGACTCCCAGTGACTTTGGTGGTAACAGAATCACTTGGGAAATTTGGTCAAAATACTGCGGTCCCTGGCCCCATCCCATACCCACAGCCTGGGCCTCTGGAATTAGTGCTCCTGGTAATCACGACAAACGCCAACATTTGAAAACCACTGATCCTAACATACGAGGGCTGAGTCAGAGGCAAACAGTGGTGAAGGGATTAGCAGTCCGGTCCACCAAGGTCGTATGACGTTCACTTGAAACTGAAAACACATGATCAGCAGCAACAACAAGAACCGTTACCCAAACTTAAGCAGAGCCTCCCAAAAAGACAGCTGCTATTGACGCCCCCTCCAGGGAGCTCCCGGGGGAAATGGACCCTTAGCCGTGGGAGGTGCACAATTTCAGCCAGTGGTAGCATCAAAAAGTGGGCTAGGACCTACTTTCTCATAGAAGCCCCCCCTTTTTTTGTTAAGTTGGCCTATAAACGTAACCTCTGACTATTCAACAAGTTGCTCGTTACTAAGCACTCCCTCTGGGGAGCCCTTAAATAAACCTTGTCTTTTCTCCTGTTAAGCTGTCTGCTCTTAGTGAATTTGCAGACCTAGCCATGAACCTAAGTGGGTGAAGGAAACGTTCTCCCAGCGATGGTAACCTTCCAGGAGCCCCGGAGGACTTAGATGGAAACCAAGAGGCAGACAGTGAAACTCAGCAAGGCAGCGCTCCGAGGCCACCCGTGGACAAATACTGATGGCTCTGACACCAGCTCGGGGAGGACCACCCTTTCCAAACGTTAATGCAGCAAGACGACAAGTGAAAGGGGTAGCAGCCGAAATTTAAGAGAGCCCCGCTCATTTCAAAGCACAGATGATTATTCAAAAATCATTTAAACCAATAATGTCAAAACCTCTGCCCCTTCAACGCAAATCCCTAGACATTGGTTTGGGCACTGTAAATGCATGAACTGCAATACCCGAGTCGTCTATCCACATTATCAAAAATGGTAAGAATTTTCCAGGGATACAAATATTTATAATTCAGTTGATCTCTCTCTCTATTTCACACACACACACACACACACACACACACACACTAATATTGAGGAGTTTCGCAAAGGAAGTCATGTTGCATTCAATGTAACTTTGACAGGCCGTGATAAGATCATGTGAAATCTAAATTTGCATCCTACACACTAGAAACTATGACCCCTCCAGACCGTACTTTAATAATAACAGTTGGACAGCACTAGGTTACAAACCACTTGTATCTCCATAATGTCCTTTGAAAATTATGGCAAAAGAGACGGTGCAACTCCACTTGCACTCGTTTCAAAAGAGCAGGTAGGCCAGGCTTAGGAAACGCAGGTCTCCTGCCCGAGGATGCAGAACCCGGGTGTCCCGGCTTCAAGTCTGGTTCTCTTCCCATTAATACCAAAAAGACAGGCCCTGTGAGTGGGAAAACTAACACATTTTACAATGGTAAGTCCCCCATTGCAAGGCCAGTGGGCACGTATCTTTTAATTTTTGTTTTAAAAGACTTTGAATGAAACAGGAACAAATAGTAGCTGATGGATAAACACACAATACTTTTTAAGTGAAAATTCTCAAGGGAAGGAGGGTAGGTGTATCCTTACCTCGCATGAGGCAGTGTAAGCCAGTCCCCCTCTCTAATAACCATCTTTTTCTCGCTGGAGGAACCAACTTTGCCCACTGAAGCTACCAACTCCTTCTTGAAAACTCAGCGACAGAAAACAGCAGTGAGCACCACAACCCTGCGTGGGATGGAGTGGGGTCCACGTATGAGACCGAAAGGCTAGTGTGAGAGATTTTTTTTAAAAAGTTATATGTACCCACCAAGGATGTTTTCTCCCACTTACACAAAACAGGACCTGCCTAAGGAATGGAGCCTTTGAATATATTAAATTAAAAATTGAGCTCTAGCCAGTTTAGCTCAGTGGTTAAAGCCTCGGCCCACGGACTGGGTGGTCCTGGGTTCGATTCTGGCCAAGGGCACGCACCTCGGTTGCCGGCTTGATCCCCGGCCTGGTAGGGGTGCATGCGGGAGGCAACCAACCCATGTGTCTCTCTCACATGGATGTTTTGCCCTCTCTCTCTCTCCCCCTTCCCACCCTGTCTAAAAAGCAATGGAAAAAATACCCTCTGGCAGGGATTAAAACAAAATAAATTGAAAAGTTTCACTATTCCCTTCAGTTTCCGCTGAAGAAGTTCAGAGACGTGGTTCAGGCATAACCTTGAATGTCTGCGTGTGGCTAGAGTTTCCAGCCACCCAGGGAGATGCTATTATCGCCCCTGTGAGAAAGGAGATACAACTGAGGCTGGAGGAGGGTATCCCGCCCGGGGTCACAATGAAAGCAACAAAGTCTCAGGTCCACTTCTGACTCCAAAGCCTGTGTTTTCGCTCCTCCCTCGTCACAGTCCTAAAATCGTCTTCCAGCCACCCCCAGCGCCCGCAGGGAAGACTGGTTCAGGCGCCCGGGGCACTAAGCCCGGGGCCAGCGGGAACCTGCAGCCCCTTCCCGCTCCGGGAGGAGAGGGGAAGCTGCGCTCCTCTGCCCTCGGGGGTCTCCGCGTGCCGGCGCCAGGCGAAAGCTGGGGAAAGGGGTCCTTGGGCGCCCCGCCCGCCAAGTTTAAACACCCGCGAAAGATGACCGTTTGGGGGTAACCCGTCATTGAACCAGAAATGAGCCTTAGCTTGTAAAAGGAGTTATGGGCAAGAGACCAAGAAAAGCAAAACCCCGCTGGGAGACAGAGCCTTCATTTCTCCCCCGAAGGTGAGGGGCGCCCCAGCCCCCGACCCCAGGTCCCCAGGCTGCGGCTCCCCTGATCCTCGCTCGGCGGCACTTACCCTCGGCGCGGGGGCTTCCGGGGGAGCGGGGCCGGGCCGGGCGCCCCGCCCGCTTCAGCACCGGGGACAGCTCCGGGCTCGCCAGCCTCGCGCGCCCTTCCCGGCGCCCGGCCGGCGGAGCCTCCCAGGCGCGCAGGAGCCGCGTCTCCCCGCGCCCCGGCCCGAGCCTCCGGGTCCGAGCGCGCGCGAACGGGTCCCCGAGAGCAGCGGGAACAGCCGGCGGCGCGGGCTGCGGAGGCGACGAGCCCGGCTGCACCGCCGAGTGGCGGGGCCGCGCCAGCGCGGAGGAGACCGAGCCCATCGCGGGCGGGCGCCCGGGGAGGCGCCCAGACTCCCCGTGGGACCCACCCCCGTGCTGCCAAAGGCTCGCTCCCTCCTCGCACCAAAGCGCCCCCAGCCTCTGCGGCGCCCCTGACCCCGCGGGCGGCAGCCCCTCCTGGGCGAAGGAGGAGAGGGGCCTGCAGGGAGGGCTGCGCGCCACCCCGGGAACCAAGGACAACCCAGGCGGTGTCCGCGCCTGACAGTCCCGAGTGGGGGGATGGGGACACTTGGAGGGATCCGTGTGCACGGGTTGTCCGGAGACTTTACGGGGGGGGGGGGGGGCGGGGGGGCGTGGCATTAAGTGAGGGATACTTTTTTCTCTACTTTCTGCACTTGGTTCACCTGCGCCCAAGCGCCGCAAGCGCCGCACATCCTTCCTGCTGCTCCCGACGCGGCTGGGCCGCCTCTGTCCCCCGGGAACCCCAGCTCAGCCAGCGGGGAGGGGCCCCATGTGTTTTCCTCTCAGTTACTCTCTTTAGAGCCAGTACCGCTCTCTCCAGGCTGTGCGCTCCGAGGAGCCCTGCGCACCGCTGCCCTGGGGAAGGCTTGGCAAGCCCGCTCCCTAGGGCCTCCTCCCGCCCCTCACCCTGGGCGCCTCCCCACCGTGGGCACCAAGACTGCCCATCTTTTCTGCGCGCGGCGGAGGCCGGAGAGGGCGGCGGGGTGCCAGAGGAGCCAGTGTGTCTGGTTCTCGCACAAGAGCAGGGAGGCCGGCGCCAGTCGGCCCTGGGAGCTCCCCTGACAGGCAGCCAGGGCAGCCGGGACCCTACTCATAGGCCTGCCCGTCGCTCCATCCCTTCTCCGACTGCAGTGGAAAGGTGGTCACGCAGGAGGCAACTGGGACTACGTCCAGCTACAGCCCTGTTACCAGGACAGGTCCTGCCCGGGGTGAGACAGCAGGTCAGTTAGTGGTAGGGCTGGGTCTTGTGCCTGGGACTCCGCTTCCCAGGTCCAGTGTCCTATCCATGGTGCTCCACATTTTCAGTCACTGAATTATGGAGCAAGACAACTGTGCAACATAACAGCAAATCTAAGGTTGGGACATGTGACAGGGATTTCTCAGCCCGCCTGGAAACCAGCCGCCCCTCATTCAGTGCCCAGCACCCTGGCATTTCAAGTAGAGACAAGTCGGAGGGCTAACTGGGATAGGACAGCTGTGGGCCCAGCACAGCCCACTGTCCTTGACATTGTTTCCTGTGAGGTGGGCGGAAGCTGACATCCTAGGCCCTGAGCTAACATTACAGGAAGGACCCACCCCCATTTAGAAGACTGCACCCTATAAGCCCCACACCATGCAAGGACCATGGGGAGTGTCCTCATGAACCCATCTTTCCCGGGCAGGCAACGCCAGATCAACCTGTCTCCTTCTGGGGGGTAAGGCTGTAAGGCTACGAAGACAGCCACTGTGCTCCCACCCGTCTTCTTCTCAGGCTTCACCAGCCTTTCTGCACAGGACAGGCTGCTCGGACCCTTTGCCTTCCTCCATGTGCTCCTCCTAATTCTCTCCAGTTGTTGCTGTTGTTTAACATTTTTCTTAAAATTGAATTCCCAGACCGGAGGCCATGATCCAGATGCTCTAATCGGGACAGAACACTTTGGAACTGTTCCATCCTGTAACCCGGCCGACCCAGGACCCCAGCAAGGTGTTCTGAGGATATCGACGGAAGCCCCAGGCCTCTGAACCTAAATGCACAACTTATAATATCCCTAGTCTACTTAACTTCATGTTCTGCCTCAGCTGCATTAAGTTAAAAAAAAGTTGAATCACTTCCAAGAATCAAAGAAGAAAAAATAAAACACTAGATTTCCTAGTCTAAATAAAAAAGACCAAATCCGAAAGGCACCTGAGTCCCCCTTCCCAGCTTCTTCAGCAATCCTTCATGATACATTTTAACATCTGAGCTCTTCTTACATCAAGACCGAGAGGAACACAGCAGGCGTGGCAAGCCAGTGTCATTTAGTGTGCCGGCATCTGACTGGCAGTGGCCGCCTGCAGCACCGTGTATAATGAACAGTATCCTTTACACATAGGTGCCTTGTGTTTAGCAGGCATCTGGAGCCACATCCGGGCAGAGCAGGAAGGAGCTGGTGATAGATTAAAGGTGTCTGTCAAAGGCAGAGGTGAGGAGAGGGGCAAGTGTACCACCGGTTTGCCAACCATTTGCCCACGAGGCCCCATGGGTCTTACCATGTCTCAATTTCTGCCAAAAGTCCTATGGTTGAAATCGAAAGGCTATTAGCATGAATGTTCCAATTGCCCTTAATTGCCCTTACTTGGTAGTAGGAAATAAGGCCCGAAAAGGAAACCTAACGTCTGTAATTCCCTCCGACTGAAGGGCGTCCGCATGTGCTGGGATGACTGTTCTGCTTCGGCCCCACCCACCCAGCTCTCAGCCAGGGTCTAAACCAGGCACAGGAAGCCTAAGGACGGCGAAGACATTATAAAGTTATTTTTAATTACATGTAATATGATATGAAAGATGTGAAAATGTTCTTTTAATTTTATATAAAAAGTGAGCATTTATGTATGAGTCAGTCCCTTCTAAGACGGAAAGACATATACCTTATACCACATGCCATACATAAAGACATATAAAATAACAGCAGAAATACACAGGAAAAGCAACAATTCATCTCAATATCTTCTGTATTCCTGACTGTCAAATTAAAATAAATTCAGTGTGTTTTTATGTTATGAGGCAAACAAATCTGCCAAATCTGCCTGTCACCTGTTTTTATGTGGCCTGTGAGCTGAGAATGTTCTTACAGTTTTTAATCAGGGGGGGAGGATAAAGTATATGGTATTCAAACTTCAGTGTCCATGAATCAAGTTTTATTGGAACAAACGATACCCAGCCACTGCTATTATCTACAGTTGCCTCTGCGCTGCAACTCAGAGTTGAGTCATTTTGACAAAGACTGCCTGGCCCACAAAGCCAAAAATATTCACTATCTGCCCATCACAAGAGACGCTGACAGACAAGCTCTGAGGGACAGTGACCATGATATGGTTTCTTTCTCAGCTTGAGCACTGCAACCTCTATTTTAGACCCAAAAGCAAGTAAGATTCCAAGTGGCTTGGGGCTTGTTCTTATCCATGGACACAGCCAACCTGCAGTGAGCCACAGAAGAACAACACCCCAACCTCCTCTTCCTGGCCCCCCTTCTCCCACCAGGGCCTCCCACTGATCAAACCCCACAGGAAGCCAGGGGACAGGAGCCTGTGGATGCAGCTAAGACAGGCCAGCCTCCCAGGTATGGTTGCCAGATTTAGCAAATAAAAACACAGGAGCCCAGGTAAATTTAAACTTCAGATAGACAACAAATGCTTTTTTTAGCATAAGTATAACCCAAACATTACATGAGACATACTTATAGTAAAAAAGTATTTGTATGTCCCAGGGCACAGAGCAGGGTAAAGAAGGGTGGAGGGTGGATCTGGAGGGGCAAAAGGAGACAATCCAGCACAGTACCCATGTTCCTTTTGTTAATAATTTTATTCCACCCTTTCCTTTCCTCATTATAGGTTCTGAGCTTCTCAGGCCAGCCTTTATTTCTCTTAGTGCTAACTAATGAAAAACACAGTCATGATCATGAAAAATAAATGCCCTCCCACCAGCTGGTGAAAGAAATCTCCACAAGATCTGTACCACCACCACCATCACTGCAGAAAAGCAAGGAGGTGTCCTTGTCACAAAATTGTCCTGCAAATGGTTTTTCTAACAAAGGAGTCTTCTAAAACAGCCGAACTGTGAAAGTAAGCTTTAACCTCTGAAAGTCTATCATTCTCCTTGGTCTTCTTTCTTAATAATGTATTGCCCTGGTAATTATATTTAAATTGATATCTTTGTTTTCTGGAAGGTATAAATATTTGTAGCTTTTTATGCACAGAAAGAGATTTATTTTAAGGCTCTGGCTCACACCATTGTGGGGGCTGACAAGTCTGAAATCTGCAGGGTTGGTCGTATACTAGAGCCCCAGAGAAGAAGTGATGTTGCAGTCTGGGGTTCAAAGGCAATCTGGAGCAGAGTTCCTTCTTCCTGTGGAGCCTTGAGTCTCTTCTCTTGTGGCCTTCAACTGATCAGAGGAGGCCCACCCACATTATGGAGGGTAATCTGCTTCACTCGTGATCTACTTAGGCTGATCCATTCTAGGTCACTTCCTGAGGTTTCCAGTCAATTCTTCTTCCTACCCTTTCTAACTCTATGTAATTGTCAGGTTCAACTAGGCTATGCTTCAGTAACAAAGGCAGTTTTTAGTAGCTTAACCCAACAAATGTTTATTTCTTGCTCATGTCAAGATGAATACAGATCAGGCAGCTTTCCTTTCCTCCATGGGGTGACTCAAGGATCCAGATGGTTTGTATCTTATTACTCTTCTGTTTCATCCTGTGGCCTCCACAGTCGTCACCAGTCCTGAGTGATGGTGAAAGTCCTCTCTTGGGACAGAGACCCCTACTCCTGCCATGTGCAGCACAGCAGCCTGTAAATTTTCTTTAAGCCAGGGAAAAATTAATGGTACTTTCCTTTTCTCCCACATGCACAAGCTAAAATAAAACCTATGACGCTAGCTAGATTTTTTTTATTTAAACAAAGAGTTTGAAGGTCTATATTAAGATTAGAATAACAGTATCTACCCTCACTGTGAAAAGTAAATGGGCTAATGCCTGGAAGGTAGTTAACAATTACACATAATAAACTCACTTATCAGAGACTGGCTATCAAAACCTCAAACTAAGATTTGTACACTTGTGCATTGGAACAGAAATTCAGAAAGCGGAACAAGCAAGACCAGGAGGGTCATTACACATGGCGGTGTGGGGGGCAGTGACCAGCCCTGGGAGAGAGAGCAGCCAGGCAGAGCCTAACACCTTGGGCTTGTTTAAGAGGCCCCATCAAGGGCTGAGTAGGCCCAACAGGAAGGCAAAAATGGTGACCAGGAGGCTATAAGAAGGTGCCATACCCAAGGACAAGCAGGCAGGGTTCTTCTTAGTGTGTCTAAAATAATTTATAAATGATCACAAGTTACGTTATAAACTAAAACTAATTTTTAACACTTCTCTGTCTTTGCATCTGCTAGCTCATATTATTGTTTTCTCCTCTTTGGAGTATTTTAAGGAATGTTAAACAAATTCACCTGGTGATACTTCACACTTAATGTTTACTTATAAACAATCATCGGAGTTGGTCTTTCCGAAGCTCTTCCGGTGTGCTGGGGATGTTCAATGTAGCGCTTAGCTTACTGTCTAGAGCAGGGCTTCAGGCGACAGGTAGCCTAGATTCAAAGCCCAGCCTCGCAATGCACTGGCTGTGAGGTTGGGAATGATCTCACGTCCCTGTCCTGCAGGTTCTTCTGTGAAGTGGGGGGAGAGAATAAGCCATTGAAATCTCTAGGAAATGCTGGCCCATAGGAATATTAATACATCGGCCACCTCATCTCCTGTCCTCACTACAACCCAGCGACGTCAGTACAGTGTTAATCCCATTTACAGACAGGAAACAGGCTCAGGGAGCTTGAGCTACCTGTCCAAGTTTATACAAATCCAAATCTAGGTCTTTCTGACTCAGCCCCACGCATGTTCTTAACCACGGTGTTATGCCAAACTCCCACTGTTGATCACATCTGCAGCATTTTGAAAATGACAGAATTATTTTGGATCTGTGTGCATTTATTCTACTTTTTAACTTCTGAAGAACTTTTCGCTGGTTTGTCTAGGGGACCATTCATTCAGAATGGAGCTAGGGTCACAACAGATTATCAAGTATGACCTGAAACCACAGGATGAGTCACCTGTTCTGGTTAGGAGGGTTTTGACGTCCTGTCTGCAAGGGGTTTCAGATGTGAAGGGTAAAAGTTCTCGCTGCCCACACGCTTCCAATTCCTTCTTAGTAAGAATTTGCGTTTCAGGATGTGTTTCTAAATAAGGACCTGGGAGGTGATCCCCCTTTGCTTTGCTGGGCTTGGATTTACGGTGCTGAAGAGCAAAGCCCCAAAATGGGATCCTAGAACAGAGCCTAGAAACCAGGTCCCCTGAGAATGGGCCACTGCCCTTTCCTCCTAACTAGACCCCAGAAGACTCTCTGATGGAGACAAATGGGAAATGGGAACAGCTCCTCCTTATCACCCAGGAGACAGAGCGACAAAGGACTGAAGCTGCTTTCAGGAGAATTAATACAAACCCTAGGCCTCCTCTGACCACCCTACTGCCAGCAGCCCTCTCCCAAACCCACCACTCCCACCCCCAGGGGAGGAATGAACCACTTGGAACCGTGGAGTGCAGGTTTCCTTTCTGTCCTAGAGGGAAACGCAACTTCACTTTCTCTCCTCCAGACAACATCCCAATTTGTCTCCACTTAGCCACATAGCCCAGAACAAGCGCTTTGGAAATTAACAGTGATTTTCTAAGGGTAATTGCTTCTGCTCTAATCAGATGCTATGCCTTGCTACCCACGGGGCTCGGCATTAAGACTGCCTCAGGAATCAGCAAGTCGCCCGAAATGTGCTGCTTGCCAGCCTCCAGGTAGCGTGATAGACGATGCTGAGTCACCCTAAGCCAGGTAGTCGCTGCACATCCCTCATAGCATGTGAATATGCTTCTGAGGGAAATCAGAATGTGGGGCTCGGAAAGGTACGGGCTCGGAGTTTTTAAAAACTTCCCGGCCATTTTGGGTTTTCTTAAATTGGAGTGAAATTCATATAACATACAATTGACCATTTGAAAGTGTACAGTTCAGCCCTGGCCAGGCAGCTCAGTTGGTTAGAGCATCATCCAGATATGAGCCAAGGTTGTGGGTTTGAGGAAGGATGAGACCCAACATGTACTGAGTACCTACTGTGGGCCAGGTTCTACTTCATGGTAACGCTCAAAACAGCCCTATGATGTCCATAATATCCTCGCAATTCTATATATGTATGGAATTCCATATATCAATTCTATGTATCATGTACATATAGAAACTGAGACCTGGAAAGGGAGGTAATCTGCTCTGACTCAAATAGTTAGAAGGTGACACCGTCGAGACTCAGAGCAGGTGGGGCGAATTCCAAACCCCCCCTCCCCGCCCTTTCCTGCTAACACAGAGGCCAGTGCCTCTCAGGAAGAGCATGTCCCTTAAACCCAACTTTATAGAATTCCTGGGAACATCAGAAAGCACCAGTCCTCCCAGAGTGTAGAGGGAAATCAACCTGATTGCTTCCCAGGATACCACTTACTAATTCTGCAATAGCGCCTGAACCCTGCCTACAGGGACCACCCCTTAATACACATCCGCTTAACACGAAGCCCTTTGCATGTCGGGGGGCTGTTTCTGCTGCTTGGAGTTTGTATGCAGGATGATGTGGAACAAGCCACAGGGCAGAAACCTATGTACTCGCCTCCCTCCAGGGGACACTTTCACAGGAATTCAGTGCCTAGTAAGTGGAGACATGGTGCCTACAGGAGCAAGTTTCAGAGTCCCGGTGACGTCACAGGCAGTGTTTTCCGGCTGGGGAGTGTGCTGCACAGAAGGACTGATCATTTTAGAAAGTTCACCTGCAGACGATTTCCCCAGTGAGTCTCTGAGGAAGACTCCTCCCTCCCTCTCCAGGGCAACCGGAGCTGGGATTAGTCTTCCACCTCCTGGAAGATACCGGATTCCATATAAAATCCTTTGCCCCACCCAGAAAGCTCTTACCAACAATCACCTGGTTTCCTGTTACACCACTGGGCAATAATCCCATTAAGTCACAGGCATTTAATGGGTGTCTACACCACTCCCAGCCCCGTCAAAAGTATCGAGGAAACTGATAAGAGCAAAGAACTTCATGTGATGGAGGATTTGCATTTTTTGTGAGAGTGAAATTGGACAACAATTGTACAGAAGACATGAGGAGCTGCAGGCAATGCAGGAGTTTCCAGGAGGGAGTGAGGAAGCTGTCACCTGAGGGCACCTACTGCACACCCAGCACTGGGGGTGCTCTCAGATTGCATATATTTCATATATGTCATCTCATATGGTATATGTAACATCATCTACATTTATGAGATACACTCTCACTTGAGTCTCATACGACCCAGAAGTACCCATCACCATTCCAATCGACAGAGAAGGGCACTAAGGGTTAGAGTTAGGGAATTTCTCCAAGGTCACACCACTGAGAAGAGACAGAGCAGGTATCAGAAGCCAGATCCACCCCACCATCATGCTTCCTTTAAATTCCTTCCTAGGCCTTCTTCCTTTCCAGCTCCTGTCCCACCTAAGCCCCGCCCTCTGGGCCTTTGGCTTCTGCTGTCAGCCTTTTTCAAGGCACGAGGGGCCCAGAGGCAGATGAGGCATCATTCAAACAGTACTGCACCCGTAAGGAAAAAAAAGGTCTCTAGAAATAAACAGGGAAAACACATCTCTAGGACACCCATGGGGAAGTACAGGTGACTACAACCAGCTTCTGGGGCAGAGCAGGGTAATTTAATCCAGGGAAACCCAACCATCACCACAGGGTCATGAATGCAAAGCAGCACAACCAAGAACTCTGAACCAGGTCCCAGTGATCTAAGCACTGGTTCCCGCTTAGCTCCTGGGTCCCTCAATCTAGGCCCCTCTCTGGGCCTCATCTATAAGGAGCAGGACTGGGCCTAGAGGTGCCGTATGCTCCTTTCCAACTCAGCACAGCCTGGGTCCTGTGACGTGAGAGGCCACAGATCTCAGTGCAAGCCTGTGTCATCCTCACGCACCTGTCACTAGGCCAGCAGGAGGCCAGGCTTCTCTAGATGAGGTCCTCAACTCTCGGGAGCTCATCATTTCTTTTCCTTAATGCCAGGTAGAATAGAAGAAGCTACCTGTCCATGCAGACGCATGTGATTCCCATTCCTCAAGCTTCTGCAGTCTCCACCTGTGGTGGTGTGAACACCCGAATGGGATCTAGAAAACCTGGGCCAAACTGCCCACTGAGCCTGTCATTCCTTCCCAAGCCTTTCCTCACTTTCTTGCTGGCACAGGCTGCCTCGATTTTCTCCACTAATTAAATGTCACACCTCCAGCCACAATTGCCAAGAGATACCCTCCAGGTGACTCAGTGAAGGGAAAAAGAAGGTCCTTCCTGTTTCTTACTACCCTCATGAGACAATGGCCTTGAAGCTAGCTAAACCCAGTGACAAATAACAGGGTTGCTGTGAGAAGTGTTAATGGGGCCCATCTCCCAAGGGCAGCAATTATGGGACAAAAGATAACTTCCTACTCTATTGTCACTGCTTAATTCAACAGATATCATTTGAGCCCCTGTGCCCTAGCATGTGCTTTGTGATAGAAGATTCAAAGATGACTAGGGGATCAATTCTCAGGGGAAATGTTATGGGCATTGTTGAAATGGAATTGCAAACATAGAAAGACCATAAAAATAAGCTGATCTAGAGGCTCTTTAAATAATGATGATAATTACCACATTACACTCAATTTTTTACAATAGAAAAGGCACCTCTTATAGAAAATATGAAAAAGATTCCTCTTTCAAACAGCAGTGTAAACTAGTATAGCGCCAACCCTTTACCTGCCCTTGTGATGTG
Organism: Miniopterus natalensis; assembly: GCF_054644295.1. Taxonomy (NCBI): domain Eukaryota; kingdom Metazoa; phylum Chordata; class Mammalia; order Chiroptera; family Miniopteridae; genus Miniopterus; species Miniopterus natalensis. Next base: position 78,258,869 of record NC_142090.1, read on the forward strand.
ACCAGCTAGTTTAGTTAGTACAACAAAGTGGAAGACCAGAAACCTGAGTTCCAATGCAGGAAGCTGGTTTCAAATAAAACCTCGGAGGGTGCTGGGTGAAATTGGAACTGGCCCCCACATATGGAGGGCAAGGAGACTGAAGAAAGAGGTAGAGCACACCAGGTTAGTGGGTGGCGGTTTTAAGCAAGAGAACTAACTTATGAGGCTCCTCTTAGGCAACCTCAAAACAAGTGGATCTTAAATGTTTATATGGAGTCCTTACCTGAGTTCATAACTTCTTCCAGGCAGATGGTCTCAACACCTTACTCTCTAGGCTGCATCCTTGAAATGGTTCCTACTGTACTCCTATGGTGGGCAGAGCATACGTTTCAAGGTCAGGGGAGGGGGTGAGGAGCCTCCAATTGCTGGGGTCCAGCTCTCTGGTCAACCAGTGGTCACCGTCCTCTTGAACTCCTCCAACAAAGTTCTGAGGAAAACTAAAAAGCCTTGGCTTTAGCAACTGTCTGCTCCATGGTGCCCTCTGGTGACCAGCTGATGTAATACATGATCTTCCTTATTAAATTCAAGAATAAATGTCTAACAACCAAAGATTCAGCCAGGGTCAACCTTGGATAAAGTAGATTCAGTATGCTTTCCAACCATTCTCTGCTCCAGCCTCACACCTGCTGACCTCACACTCCTCATAAATGGAGCAGATAAAGCGTGGATTTGGGGATCAGGCTAGGCTGAGATTAAGTGCTCCTTACAACACGGAGATGTCAGTGGATGAGACTCCCAGCACCAGACCCAGCTGGAGCTCCCCAGGTTCTGCCTCAGACCTTCCCTATTAACAGACAGGGCCCCATTTCGTCACTGCACTGAGGGTCAATCAACCATGCCAGCCAAACTCTTAAGATAATTCAGATAATCACCTAATCACCATTAATCCTTGCTTTCTACATTTCATTGATTCAGTATTTCGGGGTTTTTTCCCTTAGTATATATAATTTTTATCTTTACAAAGAAAAACCTCAACCTTGAGGCTGACCCAGAACAATAAAATTCCTTATCAGAATCTTTACGAACTTAGTCAAATTGGTGAAACCTTTATCCGTTTACTTCTTAATGGGTGTCGGGGTTTTCAATACTATTTTGCCTCACCACACGTTCATAGTTGAGCAATGCTTCACTGTCCTTTATCAGTTTATTTATACTTAACGGTTCTATCATTATCCCACTAATAGCAAAGCTACACCTTTAAAAGCAATGTAAGATACAGTCTTTGTTTATCCCTGACATCCCTCTGTAGTCTCAATAGAGAGAACAGACTAAGCTCCACGTAGGACCTGTTTCAGGCACGCATTTTCCTTGTCCATGACATTTGCCACCAGTCTTCACCAGTCATCCGTATCTTGGTCTTTCTTTGTTTCTCCATTTGTATCGATTAAATCATTAATCCATTGATTATCATTTAAAAATATGTGGTTCACAAAAAAATTCAACAAAATCCTTGAATATCCCTAATGTCACTTTATAGAATTAAAAAAATTTTTTAAAGATATTCCGATGATGGTGGTGTTGGTGGTGGCCCAGACTCTCTAGTTTCTGGTCCAACGGTGCAACAGGATTGGTTTCCCTTGAAACCAGGACTTTTCATGGCATCAACTGCTTGAGGATATTGTTCAAGACAATGAAAAAGCACCCTAAGTTTCCATGACCAGTAACATATAAGCACTGAGAGCAGTAGAAGGGTGGTGGATCTGGTAAGACTAGCAGGAGGAAGTGACACTTGAGGAGAAGTAAACCAAATAAAGAAGTTTAAAGTCAAGGGTATTCCCACAGGGGCCCAACATGAATAAAGCCAAAGTCCAAAGAGAGGAAACAGTCACCATTACAAATTCTGTGTTACTAAGGCAAGACAAGGTCAACAGGAACCCCTCAAGGTCTCCTGCTAAGGAACCTGAGCTTTTGTTGTGCAGAGGGTGAGTTACTGAAAGGTTTGAAAGCCAGTGTCCTATGGCAATATTCTGCATTTTAGATACATCATTCGAATGCTTTAATGCGAGGAGGACAGATGCGTGGGGGTAACAGGAGGTGGTCAGGAAGAGAAAGGATGTTGTTATATTAGTATAGTAGAAGCTTGAGGGGACCAATAATAGTACCCCTCGTCCCTGATTGAGCTCTGAACCAACTGAGAAAAAAAGGCAAAATAATAAACACACAGGGGTCAAAATATCCTTTTTATTACTGACAGATGCTAGATGATGTAGCTTATATCTATGGACTTCTGTATGAAACTCCCAAATTATTCAAATGTACCCACAAAACCACAGGCAGGATGGACCACCCCAGACTTCGTGTCTTCATGCAGACCCCTATAAGTTACAGCAAAAAGCAGAGCATAACATATGCTCCCTGAAGGCAACCCAACCCCAGGAAGGAGAAGGAGCTGAGGCAAGCGTGCAGTTCCCTCCGCCCATATTTAACCAGCGAAGTCACTCCATGTCTCCTGGGCAGAGAACCAAAGGGACAGGGAAGCCAGGTGCATTACTACACTGCTGTCTCACTCCAGGAAAGAAAACTCCAGAACTGGGAAAGCAGCATCCCTCCCTTTCATTCCCACTTTTTGTTCTTTTCGCCCACTGGCCTGAACTGTTGAAACCGTGGAGAGCCAGAGCACAGTCCATCAAGAAGTCCCTCTCAAATACCAACCAATCTGAGGGAGCAGGGAAGACAGGAAGCTACTGCCATCTAGTGGGCAGAAGCCAGGGACGCTGCCAAACGCCCTGCAGCAGGTCAGCCCACACACTTAAGAATCATCCAGACAAAAGTGTCAACAATGCCAAGGTTAAAAAACCCTTATTTAGAATAGTACCTACTTTAAATGAATTTTGCTATAAAAGTGCAAGCAGGTGGGAGAATCATACCCTCATCTTTGTTACTGTTAAAGACTAGATTAAGAAACAGTTTATCTGTAGGCAAGTGAACTTCCTATTGCTGAACTCCAGAAGTCAGCTCGGCCACCTGGTCACAGACGAGACAACCACAGGCCTCCCTAAGTGAGGTCAGGCCCTCTGACACTCGGAGCATGATGGAACCAAGAACATGTGCTCCCTGCAGGCAACGAACTCCTAGGAGGAAAAAAGTAAGTGCTGAGCATGGCCACCGTGTAGGATACAGTAAAAGGGTGGTAAGAGGACGGTATTACATCATTTAACCTCCCTCCAAAGGAAAGAAACAACAGGAGAGAAAGCAGTCCCCCAACAAGGGTCAGAAGCAGTGGCTCCTGAGAACCAACTGTTAAACTTTGAGGAAATCTGCAAGCCCGCTGTTAAACCCTGGGCAGCTTAAAATCAGCCGTAGCAGGAGTATTTACACCATGAAAATAAAAAAATACCACAGGTCAGTGCTTTGCTTTTAGAAAATAAAGTTGGGTCCTTTCTCATGTGGAAACACTAAAACTGAAGATGGATTCAAGACTTAAATGAAACAAAGAATATAAAAAGTACCCAAAAAGCATAATATCAGCACAAAGGAGGTCTTTCTAATCCCTGAGCACCAGACAAAAACCATAAAGGACAAGACCAACATATAACTACATAAAAATATTTTTTTTTATTTATGTCGAAAATGTACCCCTAACAGGCAAACTACAAACTAGGGAATTTACCTGCAAAATACATGACTAAGAGTAACCTATTAAGAATTCTTACATATTAGTAAGAAATAAGACAAGCATCTCAATGGCAAAAGCCTCACAGAATTCACAAAATACAAAATTAATACAGAAAATTTTAACATAGCACGTTTTGCCTACCACAATGACAAAGAGAAAAGAGAGAATACAGCCAATGGTGGTAAATATGTAAAGTATGAAAAACTGCTGACAAACGTTTTGTTGGCAACAAGATGATATATACCATTTGACCACTTTTCTGAATTTCTTTTAAGAAAAATAAAAATGCATAAAGGTTTAGTTAGACTACTGTGACCAATAATAAGAATAGGCCAACTAAATTACAGTAAATCCAGTTAATGAAATACTGTGCACACATTAATGTCACTGAAATATCTGGCATGGAAAGATGTTCGCCACTTAAATTTTTTAAAAGTCTTAAATGGAGGCCACAAAACAGCGTAATCAGGGTGAACAAGTTTTTGTAAATATAAAATGTGTACTGAGAAAGTCTAAGAGTACAGGCAGTAAAGCACAATAAATGCTTTCCTTTTCATTTATCTGCAGTTCTACAATGCACAGACTACCTGTCTACTTTTGCTTCTTCGTTTTTAATAGAAGTTAATGGAACTTTTCAGTAGAAAAATGCTAATTTCAGAGCATCACAGTTTGAATTGAACTGAATCATTCCAGGTTAAATGCACCTGGTTCAAAATCAAAGTCTGCCATTTTATTTGGAACAATTTTTGAGAATTAATTGGTCATGTAAATAAGGAAACAAACAGGCATGAAATGATAAGAGAGCAACTGACAAAATAACTACTAGCTTTGTTCCAGTGGCTATTGCAGTATAATAAATAAAATGACAATTAACCAAAAACACCTTTATTTTAGTCTTCGATGTTCTAATTTTCCCCCCAAGATAAACATGATTAACTTAAAAAATAGCATTTACAATGCCTCTTCAAAGCATTCCCCTTTAACGGGAAACTTGGCTTCACAGAATCCAGACATTGAAAGGTTTAAAAAAATTATTTTTTGTTGTCATTATAAGACAAAACAGAATCTAGCATAAGTCAAGGGAATCCATTCATACTTCAGGTCCTTCTCCTCCAGGAACCAGCTGCAAAGGAGGAAAAAGTTTAGTAACACCACCACATCACCTAAAAACATCGGCTGAGAGCTCCTCATTGACCAAAGCCACTTCTGCCTCTCCACCCCTCCCTCACATCCCCATTTTCTCCATGGTACCATCACAATTCCACCATCATCAATCAATACTTAGTGCCTCAACAATAATCCTTAGTAAAATAAAAGATTAAAAAGCACAAGTAAACTTATCTTCAGGCCTAACGTCATCTTCAATGGCTCAGCTTTCAAGTCCTAACCACCAGAATATCCCTTTCCTACCTAAAGTACCACTGGGCACGACTGGGCGATGAACACGTAGTCAAGCAAGTTAGTTCTGTAATCCCTTCCCCACAAAAACGATCTAACATCAAAATAAAACAGCTTTACTGTCTTACCATTGTTATATTATTTCCATTTAGCAAAATCTGGTCTAATTTAGTAATCCTTCTTCCTTCTGGTGTGATTTCACTAAATGAATAAAAATAGTCAAGATAAACAGAGATAATGAGAGCGAACATTTTTATCCCTAAAAAGGTTATTATTGTATATAAATGAACATGAGGTCAGACAATTATATGAATAGTTTTCAGAGACAAAGGTTACCCACTGGATGATATACACTCTTCCCCAAAGGCAACAGAGTGGACTGGCTGGCCTAAGGCCCACATCCACTAGGGCTGATGTAAATAAGAGGAGCTGAAACTTGCTAAGGAGATCAAATATGAAATAAAATGTTTACTATCCTCACTCTTTTACTATTACTTACTACTGATTCCTATCCACTAAACCAATCGGCAATCAATTCAATTCTGAAAGCATAGATACTGGTTGCAATCTTTATAACTTATATAATTGAGCCATCATTTACATTTTATCTTATACATAAATTGCAGGGCAATTGATTTCCTTAAGAGCACTACATGCTCTTACTATCAATTCCTTGATTTGACCTGAGCCCTGTTTTTCTTATCTTTTACCTTAAAGTTTTGTCTCCACCAATTTCCTAGCAATTTAGTAACATTGCATTAAGGTAACAACCCTCAGATCCAAATTTACTAGCATGGTGGCAGGAGATAAAATTTCTGTCTTTAAGATAATTCCAACAGGCAATGCCTTCTCACACATCATTTTCTTGACTCAACAGTACTAAAATTGCCTTAAATTAAAAAGAGAGATCCCCCCCCCCGAATTCTTTAATTTTTAACACTACTCACAATTCAGTGACATCTTCCAGTACCATATCTGAAATTTGGTGTTAAGAAAATAAACGTATCAGGTTGAATTTACTCTGGCTTTCTGCCTTGTTCAGTTTCAATTGTAACATTTAACACAATGGCTCGAATTCAAAAAGCTTCTGACTGGGAGGAACTTTATCTTCTTTCAGTTACACATCCACCTAAAATACTATCACAGCTTCCCTGACAATGCATTGATTTTTATTGTAATTAGCAGTAAGTAGACTGTCTATAGTTCTTACTTCTTTGTTAAATAATGAAGAAAAACCCATTCCATCACCATCTTTTAAAAGGATACTGACAAAGTCATCAAATCCTAGAAGCGTGCCAACAATTTCCTTATCACTCTTCATCACGATGTGAATTCTTGATCCTATACACTTGTCCACAAGCTCTGTGTGTTTTTTAAGGGAGAGGGAAAAGATTATTTACCAATTCATTTCTTCAACATATATTTGAGCCTATTGGCATTTATTACTTGCATACAGTGAGATAAGTCAGGAAACGCATCCATTCAAAAACTTTAGATCTTACACTACGTATCTGTTCAACCACTACATTAACAAAAAGTTTTCCCTGTTCTCCCCTCCCCTCTCCTTTGTAGCAATTCATCACGGTTGTGGTTTTATGTTAGATTGCTTAATTAACACATGAGGCAGCCCCCCCACCCCCACCCAGACTCTCAACTCCATGGGAGCAGAAACAGGTTGTTTTTTCCTATCACTGTGTCCCCAATGGACAGTGCCTGGCCTATGCTGAGTATTCAGAGCCTGTCACTGAAAAACAATTGTTTTAAAAGTTTGTCAAATATAGAAAAAAAAAACTTCAGTCACAGCCGCATCCACCAACTCAATCATTCTCAGCTACAAAATATGAGAGAGGCATAACTGTCTTCACCAGAGACTGCTTCTTGCCGCTGCCTCCCTCCCCCTAAGTCTGTCCTCTCTACTCTGACTAGCAGCTTGCACATCTCTGTAGCCGGCTTGGCGCTGTGTGGCTCGCTGTTTATTTGTGCAGTACCCTGTCTCCTCCACTGGTTTGCGTGCTGGTTAGAGGCGGCAGTGGCCGTGATTTAAATTTGTTCAATCGCGCCCAGCCACTGGGGGCCGCGGGGACGCTCAATAACTGCTTGTTGAATGAATGAATGAATGAATGAATGAATGAATGAATGAATGAATGAATGAATGAATGAATGAAAATAGAGCTAGTTTCCAGATCCCTCTTTTTAAGGCTCATTCAGAGCCCGGTGCTTCTCTCTATAACCCGCCGGGTACGTGACAGGGTCTCCTCTGGGGAGTAAAACGGAAGGCTGAGGAGTGGGGCTGCTCACAACGAAGCAGGCTGGCGGCGCATCCCCTAAGTGTAGACCTTTTTCGGTGACAGTGTGGGTCGGGGGGGTCACGAGTCCCAGCCCAAAGGACCCCCACCACGCTGAAGAGACAGGGGCGGCCTGAGGCGGCAGGGACTGGGAGCCCGGAGACACGCCGCGGAGGAGGAAAGCAGCGGCTCCGACACATTTTCCTACACTCGGGCCGGGGCAGGCCCGGCCCGCGGCCCCATGGCCGCCAATCGCAAGCTCCAGCTCCTCGCCCCCGTTTCCCGCAGGACAACCATTACCTAGAGGCAGCAGCTGCGACGGGTTAGTGGTAGCGTTAGCCGCCATCGCGACGCCGGAAGTGCTCTGCACGCTACGACGTCGGACGGCGAGTTTGAAAGAGCGCGCTTCCGCTTCCCGCGACTCCGCCCTCCCACGCAGCCCGGGCAGGCCCGACCAATCGAAAGCCGAGCGTGCGATGGGCAGTCCACGTGGATCCCGCTGGGGTCTGTGCTTCCCGGTGGTGAGATCCCGGGAAATGTTTCTGTCCGCGGACCTTTCTGTGGTCTCGGCAGGTACCCGCTCTCCCCTCGAACTTCCCGAGAGAAGTTAAAAATATCTTACTTGTGAATAAGTCATTGAAGGCTCATTAAGGAAACCCACAATCTGCAACTTTTGTAAGCTTTTCTAGGGTGGGGATTTAAGTGTTTTCTTTTTCTACGGTGTGTAGTTCATTTTTCTTTACCTTGTTATATCGAGGAGTCTAATTTTTAGACATTTTGTATTCACCGTTTCTTAAACGCTTTGCCTAACGGGCAGCCACCAGATGTCACTCTGTTAATGTCATCCCTCCTAGGGCACCTTAATGCTTTTGCACTTGTTTTCAATAGCAAGCAAATTCTCTGTCTTAGTCTATTTTATATTTGTATCCTAGGAACTTAAAGAACAGGAGTCATTGATACGACAAATGGTTGCAAAGTACCCATTATTTATTCACTGAACAAATATATATTAGTTGCACACTCTTTGTCCAGCATCTTGCTGAGCATAAACCAGCCTACAGGACAGAACTACAGCCCGGTCCATGCGGCTCGGCGGTGGAGCATCGACCTGGGATCCAGGAGATCGCAGTTAGATTCCCGTCAGGGCACGGGCCAGGGTTGGGGGCTGGATCCCCAGTGAGGGGCGTGCAGGAGGCAGCCGATCAATGACTCTCATCTTTGATGTTTCTCTCTCTCTCTCCCTCTCCCTTCCTCTCTCTGAAATCAATCAATCAATTAAATAAATAATAAATAAATAAATAAATAAATAAATAAATAAATAAATAAATAAGTAAATATGCTTACTCCTGATCTTCATGACTAACCCTTGAGACAGGTGTTAGGATGAAGTTCCTCATACTCAGGTTAAATAATTTGCCCACTGGCCACATAGGTAGCTTGGGGAGCTTCAGAGGAGTTGAGAGCCGGGTGGTGGAGCATGAGTGAGAATCGGATGGGCAGGAAAGGGCAGCAGCAGCATCCCAAGCAGAGAGATGACCATGTGCGATTGTCATGTGTCCACCTCCAAGCCTCTCTTGCCGCACTTTAAATCTTACATACTTCCTCTAAAGTTTGGCTTAAAACCCTTCCCTTCCCAGATGTTTCCCCTAATAACTCCCAGTCCTTAGTGATTTTACTTTACTGCTCTTAGGATGCTCTGCCCCCAAGTTCTGAGAAATCCTGTGCATCCTTCAAGACCAATGTGACTATGTCTGCGAAGCTTCTGTGACTTGCAGACTTGGTGGGCCACCATTATCCTGCAGCAATGTTAATAGCTCTCAGCATGCTCTGAATGTGTTCTCTTATAATTATCTATCCAAGGAGTTGCCACCCCCAGGAAAAACTGTGAGTTCCTCAAAGTCAAGAACTTTGGGAAGCAGTATGGTGATTAAATCCATTGGTTCTTAAGTGAAATTACTTTGGTTCAAATCTTGTCTCCAACACAATTCCTTCCCGTTATTTGACCTTGGGCCAGTTATTTAACCTTTGTAAGTCTCAGTTTACCCACTGGAGAAAACAAGGATAATAGTATCTACCTATAGGATTGTTGTGAAGATTAAATGAGCTAATCCATCAAAAGTGGTTAGCAGAGGACTGGCACATTGGTGCTTATGTATTAAATGTGAGCTATTACTGCTAATTTATCTTCGTTTCCTAATACTTAACATGATGCTCTCCTTTAGAGTGGGTGCTACAAAAGCTTGCATTACTAGCTGGTTTCACATTCATCTTATTTTTATAGCTAGGCATTAGCCACTTTAAGGCAGCAATTTCTTTTTTCTCTTTTTTTTTCTTTTTTAAATGCACTGTACTTACTACACGCAGTTCTGGTGTACTTTACAGTCTAATGAATGTTCTTTAAGTTGATTCTCACTATTTCAGCCATACCCATGGATATCCTCCCAGATCTTCATGAGATTCTAAAGACAAAGTAATGCCAAATTTGTTTGTAAAGCCTTTTTCTTTTCTATCACTTTTCTTGTTTTCTTTTCCATCTCTTTTCTTCTTTTCTTTTCACCATACCGTGAGAGTAGAGACCAAATTCAAGACACTGTCCCTACTTGATAGAGTTTAAGATTCAGGAAAATATGCTGTAAGAAAAGTCGATACTTTGTTTTCCATTACAGTAATAAAGTGAACATGAGTGATTTTCAATACGATTGATAAAGAGTAAAGGAAGTCTCTCTATAGAGTAGTACTTGCTTACCTGTGGTTTTAATTTCCATGGTTTCAGTTATGCTTGGTCAATCGTGCTCTGAAAATATTAAATGGAAAGTTCCAGAAATAACTCACAACTTTTAAATTGCAGGCCGTTTGGAGTAATGAAATCTCCCATCATCCCTCTCATCCCATCTGGAAGTGATTCATGCCTTTGCCCAGCGTCTCGGCTGTACACGAGCCCCACCCATAAGTCACTGAGTAGCCCTCTTGGTGACCAGATTGACTGTGGCAGTATCTCAGTGCTCACATAACCCTTATTCTGCTTAATAGTGACCCAGAGCACAGGAGTAGTGATGCTGGTGATTCGGATGTGCCAAAGAAAAGAGCAAAGCTTGCTTCCTTTAAGTGAAAGGTGAACTATTTCAATTTAATAAGAAAAAACATAGCATATGTCCCTGCAGATAAGGGGGGACTACTGTAATCTGAAAAAGGAGATAGAATTCATCACACAGTAGAGTTAATGGGGATTGCAGGAAGGGAGTGGTTTTAGTTTATCCTGTTGTTTCCTGAGGCAAGATACAAAAGAAACAACAGGCCAATTCCAGACAGAGTTCATTTTTAATGAACTCGAAAACATGGTCTAGCTCTGTTTCCAGAAGTCATAAAATAGAATTTATATCCACCAGAAAATATATGTAACTAGAAGAGGCTCTTCAATGTATTATGTGTTCAGAAAAGCATTTCTAACTTTGTCTCTGGAGATATATATAAAAAATACAAGCGGGTTTCCTTTCATAATAATGTTCAGAAAGGATTCCATTATCTCAAATTACTTCCAATCTTGATAATCTCCTTCCAACACTTTTCATAAGAGGATAATTTTCGGGGGGTTTTTTCCTCAATACATATTTGTCCTTATAGACATCTTATTAATGCATTTATTATATTAATACAATTCATAAAAAATAATGTAAAAGTTGCTATTCTAAACTGTTAAATGGGCCAGTCTGTATATAGAGATGGAAAAAATTCTGGAAATTCCCTTGCTTAGTTTTTCTCCCAATTTCCCCCATAATGTAGCTTCTTTGTTCACAGCATATTTTAAATGGTATACTTTTTAAACATTTAAGTACTACAATAGTTATGAACAAATTATTTAATCTTAGTTGGAGCCCTAGGATGCAAAGAAACACAGATTTTTATAAAGCTGTTATTGGGTCTCCTGCACAATGAATTAAAGAATTGAGGTTCACTCTAGATAAAGAGTTCTAAAATGCCCCAGCCTTACATCTTTTAAAAAAGATATTCAATTAGACTTTAATTTTAGCTATTCCAATTGTAGAAAATATCAAGTCAGATGGAAGAAAACAGTAACATATTCTGCATGCAAGGAATAAAATAGTTTCACACAGTTCTGAGCCAACGCCAAGAATTTTGTAATATAGGAAAGAAATGATAGCCACATCTTGGAATTTTTCTACAGTATTTTTATTAGCATCAAAACAGTTCTACTGAATCATAGAAACTAAACTTGGTCATAGGAAACCTACTGTTTTTCTCAGCTATACTTGGATTAGGTCCTTAAATGTCAAGGCCTAGAGTGGGAAATATCAGCTGCTAAGGTTGTTTAAACTAAGGGAGGTGCAACTATAATGATTAACTTCACAGCCAATTACTGTAGTGATCTGAAATTCTACTTGAAGCAGGCACCTATCTTTAGTTTACTCCCATGCTGTCCTGGATAAGACTTGTTAAATCTGTTAGTATTTCCATTATTCACTTTTAAATTGACATAGGATGAAATCCAATGCTTTAAAAAAAAAACACTGAAGTAGTACAGCATCAAGGAAATGAAAAACCCTGGTGACAACAGATCCCATATAGTTTGTGCTGATCAGAGTACTAAACCTAGAAACAAGATAGAATGAAAATAATGTTGTTTTAATAGCAGGACTAGAATAATCATTTTACAGGCCTCCCTGTAACCTTCCTTGATTGTCAAGAATATTCTGCTTCAGGCCTTAAGTCGCTTCCAAATTCCTATAGACAATATTTAAATAGGAAGAAAAATAAAAACAAAAACATAGAACGAAGCAAAAGGCAACGCTGGGCACGCATTTAAATATTGAATGCAGACAGCGCCGCACCAACAGGCCCCCCAGTCCCCAATCCTGGAGAGCAAAGGGCACAGAGGGCCCAGGCCCGAGGCTTCCAGGACAGGAAGGGGAGGAATCGCACGCTCGGAACGAACAGAAAGGACGTTAAGAAAGCAGCCAAGCCGAGGAGAGGCGGCCGGGGCGGAGGCTTCAAGGAGGCGGCAGCAGGTGCACAGGGGAGCAGGCGACAGGTGTGTGGTCATCGCCGCCCGGCCCCGCCCCTCCCTCCAGGCCCCGCCCCTAGGCCCCGCCCACCGCGTCAGGTGACAGCCCGGAAGCAGCCGAGGCGGGTGCGCGGCGCGCGGCGGCGGCCCCGGGGGGCGGGGCGGAGCTGCACAGCCTCGGCCTCCTCCAGGCCCCCTGCGCGGCCCTCATGGTTGACACCTGAAGCCCGCCGTCGCCGTCCTCTCGGGGACCGCCGGGTCTCCCGGCCCGCCGCCCTCAGGGGCCGAAGTCGCGGTCGCGCGGGCCCGCGGCGGCTGCCCATGGAGCAGGCCGGGCGGGGCTGCGATGGCGCCCCGCGGGGGCCCGTGCTGCACATCGTGGTGGTCGGCTTCCACCACAAGAAGGGCTGCCAGGTGAGCGAGGGGCCCGACCCCCCGGCCGGCCGGGCGTCCCCGCGGCCGCCGCGCCCGGGTCCTCCGCCTCCGAGCTCGTCGCCCCCCGCCGGCTCGCCCCGCTGCAGCCCGGCCCACACCCCTCGTCCTCCCGCCCCCACGACTGCATTCGGCTGCGGGGGAGCGGGGTGTCGGCGGCCGGGGTCGCGGGCCTTTGGGTGCCTCGGCGGGGTGGGGGGTGGGGGGGAGTCGGAGACCCGCCCCACGCTTCCCGCGGCCGTCCCCGCCTCCGTCGGCTTTCTGGGGGCCACCTACGCGGGGAGCCTTTAGGAGACGTCAGCACCCGGGCCGCGGTGAAGGTCGCGAGCCCGGCGGCGGCCACGCCTGTCCCTCAGGCCGCGGGGCTCGGGCGAGCGGCGGCGGCCGACCGCGCTTCTTTGTTTACCTTGGGAGCGGGCCGCGGGCGCCGCGCTGGCTCCGCCCCCTGCGCCCCGGGCCTCGGCCTGGCTCCCGGAGCTCGCCCGGACCCCGCCTGCAGGTGAGACCTTGACCTCCAGCTCCATTGCCAGGAAAGGAGGTGTCTTTACCCAGCCGAGAAACGTGCAGATGCAAAGTCGTTTTTCAGCGTCTCCCCTGAACGGCCCAGGGAGGGAGCAAAGGCACGTTTGCAGCCTGGGTCCCGACGGCGGGGGAAGGAAACGGGAGCTGGGTTATCTAAGGAGCGCGACCCCTGGAAGGCGGTGATGTCACAATGTGCTCGCGAACCGGAAATCGAGACGTTTAAATATTAAAAATACTGACTGCTACCGCTAGGCAATGGGGCATTTCCTTTCTTGAATTTCACGGGAAGGTAACATTTTGGAAGGCTTCTGTGGGCGAAATTTCAGTTCCACAGAGGAGAACAGAAGGGCGAGGGAGCAAGTGAGAGGATGGTTGTGTTTGTGTCCTAAAGGCTGCTTGCCATCCCGTGCCCCTCGCGTGGAAATTGCACTGGGAGATACCAAGGAGGAAGTGGTGGTATCCAGTGTGGTACTTAAAAAATTCCAAGCAGACGTAGATTATAAGGTTTTTAAATAGGGCCCTATATTTAGAGGCGAGGGGATAGGTATTTGAGTTCGCATCATGGCCTGCAAATAAAGTGTTCATCATCATTAGATTTTTATTGCTTTAAAACTTCACACCTTTGATCTTAATCGTCGCTTTATAACTTGCTTTGGATACGGGTGAAGTAACAAGCTTGGAGGAAGTAAAATGATGTTGCAGAGGTCACACTGCAAACCAGCTCGGGAGGCAGACTTAGACTTCCGCGGGCACCACGTGTGTTCATCCATGTGGCGCTTAGGAGTCTATTAGGGTACAGTAAGAAGTGGGGACCCCACTTCTGAACCAAAACTGTTTAAAGACAAAAAGAAGGGAATATTGGTAGGAAATAGAATAAGATCTCTTAATTTTGCTGTCATCTAAAGTCAAGATTAATTGTTGTTTTATATCTGTTTCATTGGCAAAAGTAATATTTTTATTTCCAGAGAAGGAAAATTATTTTATTTTAGAAAACAAAATGTAATGCTGCTTGCTGCTTAGAGATTAAAGAAAACTTAACAGATTGTAAGATGAAAGAGGCACTTTGGGCTGAAGTAGAACCCTGGCATTTCTCTGGATTTGTCTGGTTTTTGGCTTCAGGGCTGAGGTTTGTAACGGTGACTGGTTTTGTAAAATGAACACTATTGCTGCGAGTCAGGAGACCTGGATGACATCCTGGCCTCATAGCTTCCAGACCTTCAGCAAGTCCAAATTGCTTAATTTTTCTGTACCTTATTTCTTCCTGAGAACTTTAGGCCTGGCGGGGATCCTTAGAGATCATCTAATCCATCTCTCTTTAGATGTACAGATGAGTAAACTGAACCCCAGAAAGGTTAGGTGACTTAAGCATACTTACAGCTAATTTGGTGCTATCAGAAAAACCAGAGCTGGACAGTAGCAAAAGCGGTAAAACCAGATTTTACTCAAAAGCCATTGCAGGAGAGATGAAGAGGCCTCAGTATAGAACTGGGCTCGATTCTGCATGCAGCAAGGAACAGTGGGAATTTATAGCCAAGGAGCGGAGTAGGGGTCAGTGACTGGAAATTTACTACATCAGGGGTAAAGGAGGGTTTCTGGTTAAACTGAACAGGATTCTTGCTAAAATTTAGACAGTGCAGGGACAAAAATCAGTCTATCAGGTGTTTCAGAGGCTCTGATTATGTAAGATTTCCCTCAGGATGTATTCATTCATCAGCTACCTGATTTTCCATTTTAAGTCATTCCTTGCAGGTGAAGAAGAATGAGTGCTTGCCCTATTGAACTGTGACTCTGACTTCAGATTGTTTTAGATTGCAGGAGGGCACTCTGTTAGACTGGCCTTCCAAGTATTCCAGATGCTGCGGGTCATGTTGATCACCAGTTCTTTCCATACTCTGGGATTATTCATAGCAAAAATTCCCATACTTGGTCGTCATTTGTCATTTTTAGATGCAAAGGAACCGAAGTAAAACCTTTGTTTAAAGGACTGCCTTAGAGCAGTCTACAGGGTCAGGCAGGATGACTTTTCACAGAGGAGTATACTAAATGTTCCTAGACTCTTCTGTTATAAAGCTGCTCTACAGTGACTGCCTTGATAAAGGAGTCAGGTCCATTCTCGTGGACCACAAGCTCTCCAGACTAGGCATGTAGATGTTCCATCATCTTGTTTCCTACATTTTTTTCACCTTTGAGGCCTTCAGATGTATTTTAATGAAAAATTCCTTCATTTAAATTAAAATGAACACCTAGTAACTTTATCACTTGGTCATTTTTTCACATTTATTGGGGTCATTTGCAGGAGTGAATTCTTGTGTAGATAACATGTTAATTTCTAGTGGTGATAATTCTAGTTGATGGGTACACTTTTAGAACATTTTTTTAAGAAATTTGTTTTTAGTGGTTAGAGGGAGAGAGAGATGGAGACATTCTGTTGGCTGCATCCTGCATTCCCCCTACTGAGGATTGGGCATGCAACCAGGAGTGTGCCCTGACCAGAAATTGAACCGGTGACCTCTTGGTACATGAGAGGATGCTCAATCCAGTGACTGCACGGGCCAGGCTAGGACATTTTTTTAAGTGAGTGGAAGTACCACCATGACATCTAAAATAGTTTTGAGATATTTATCCATTCCAACTCTTTTCCTGAAATTTAAAAAAATTTAGCATTTAGCAAAGGAGGCTTCTTCCTTAAAAACTCACCTGCACTTAGATTCATTGACATGAGATAATTTATGGACACCTCCTCTGTAGTAGTTCGCTTGTTATAGACCTTGTGTTCCAGAGTTTTGCTTGTTCCTTATTTGCTTTGTGGCACTAAGTACATATTTGTCAGGTTAGTGTATTTTTGGCAAAATAATATAATCAACCATATCAGTTAAACTTTTTCATTCTTTCATAGATTGGAACTTTTTTTAAACACTCAAATTAAGAGGGAATAGTTATTTCCCAAAGGGATGCCTAAAAAGTTGGAATTATTACTTGATTTTTGACCACCGTTCTGATTTTGTTCTGTTCGTGGTTTTGTATACATAGCTAGAAACTTTAATTCTTGAATAAACTGGTTTTACCAGACTTTACTTCTTAAAAATGTAGAACTATGAAAGTACTAGAACTCATGTTTACACTAGTTCCAGTGGTGAGTAAAGCACATAGAATGAGGGAGGAAACAGCATATTTTACTGTTGGTCTGAGCAGGCCCATCCCTGGAACATCTCCTTGGCTAGCCGGATGCTATGTTGCAAATATAGGGATGGGCTGTGAAGATTGGTGGGGGTAGGGGGTGGGCGGATTGGTTTATGTTAGGGTGATAGTGGCAAGCCCTGACCCATTCGGGTTTGGGTGACAGATGGCTTGGCTGACACGTGGAGTTTTGGCTCCTGCTTTTGCTAGAATCCTGTGGTGACAATGACGAAACATTGGGGAGGTATCGTGTGTGATTCTTGGAATAAGCAGGCCTTTGGAAAAGAAAGAACAAACTTTGGAGAGTTACAGGTTAGGGGAAAATAATGTTGAGAGATTTTTTAGCTACTTAGAGAAATTTGTGAAACAAGATTGCATTTCCTGGCCCTCCCAACACTTTTATTCCTTGAACTTTGATATTTTGGTGGAGGTTTTTTCCTGATGTTCACGACGCTTTTTACATGCTGAAATGATGAACATGCCTGGCTTTGTAGGGCTGTGATATTAACACTTAGAGCAGTGGAATAGTTTTCATTTGCACCTTGGCATCCCAGCTAAGCAGGGTGTTCAACCTGTGTAATGGAGTTTTAGTAATATCAGGAAGATTCTTTCGGCCTCTTATAATTCCCCCCAGGTAGCTAGAAAGTCCCCAATAGTGCCCCAATTTCTTTCTTTGACTTATATCTTCATCTCTAGTAAAAGGCTTAGACATCATGGGTAACCCTCTCTTTCATGTTACTGTGATTCATATCCTTTGCTGAGCTCAGATTTTGCTAGATAAGGGAGGACTGCAGAAGGCCCTGGTCTACTAGGGATGGGCGCTAAAAGAGGGAGAGACGACATACAGACATACGAGGAGAGAAGAGTCTTTACCTACTGAATCATTTTGAGAAAGACTGGTCCTATTATATTCCTTGCCATCAGATTTAAAACTCAGTTTCTCTCTAGGAAACTGGAGGACTACTGTCCTTCAGAGTTTAAAAGCATTTTTGCCTTTCAAGATAAAATTCTCCCTTTGATCAACAACCTTTTGTCTAACAACATTCCTTTCTATTTTAGGTTGAATTTTCTTACCCACCCCTGATTCCAGGAGATGGACACGATAGTCCCACTATACCTGAAGAGTGGAAGTACTTGCCCTTCCTTGCCTTACCAGATGGCGCACACAACTACCAGGAAGGTATGTAAGCACAGTGGCACAGTTAGTAAGTGTCGTTTTTTAATTTGACAAGACATCTTAGATTGTAAGTACTTTGTAAATGGAAGGCCTTTGGTTCATCATGACTGTTGATAAGGTATTTAAATGCTGGCTTGGAGATGACCAGTCATGCTCTAGAGGATCTCCAGAGGAGTACCAGACTTACATTGGTAATGGTTGGTGAATCTTAGCCACCCTTGGCAGGACCCTGGCCAAAGTAAGTGATTGGCCAGATTAGGACGTTCACTGCTGGTAGCACTTCCTGCATTTATACTTCAGACTCCTCTCAGAGGCAAACTAAAGGCCTTACCTGCACCAGCTGCAGACTGATTTGGGCTCTGCCTGCAACCTCACAAGGTTAGTGCTCTGGTGGCCACCTGGAAACATCTGGAATTGCTTCTGCACCCCTGGGGCCATTGTTGTCATAGTGCTCTGCCTACAAGTTTGCTTGCATGATGCAGACCCTGCTAACACCCCCAGCGAAAGCAATGCTGTGAAGTTAGTGCAGAGTCTCCTACCATCCTGTAAGTGAGTGCTTTGACTGGCTTGATGAAGGACTACATTTTATCATGGTATTAGAGGCTCTACCAAAACACTAGGTTGAACTTGGTTGGATTACCTGTTTTTCCTAATATTTAATAATTTCCGATGAAATGAAGCAAATGTTACTCTGCAGGTTAACAAACGTTAAATATAGTATTTTAACCTCACAAATGCTTTATCCGAATTTTTAAAATTATTAACACTTTTAAACATACAGAAAAGGTGAAAGAACAATACAGCGAACTTTCCACAGATGTTCTGTGTGTTTGCGTTTGTGTACAGTTTTGCCTGTACCGTGTGAAAGTCAGTTGTAAACAGCATGACACTTCAGCTCTTATTACTGCAGCATGCATCTCCTAAGAATAGATCACTCCCAGGATGGCTTCCCGTATCATTATCACAGCTAAGAGATTTGTCTGTAATTCCATAACACCCACTAATACTCAGTCTATGTTCAAATTTCCCCAGTCTTCCAAGAATTTCCTGGATCTGTTTGAGAGTCATGTATTGCCTTTGGTTTTTCGAGTCTCTATTTTAATCTGGAATGATCCTGTATAGATAAAGTATTTTCTGAGATCAGTGATCTAGTCTCCGTTTGACCAGCTATGATTCATTCAGCCTTTTGTGCTTTTGTGATGAGTGTGTACTGTAAGATTGTGAAGGGAATCCTCACAACCAGTGGTTGTGTTGCTAGAAGGAAGTGTGGCATGGGTTCCTTGTAATAGTCTTGTTTGTAATGGCTGCATTGTCATTATTTATTCCTAAGGGTAATTCACTTTAGTGTCTACCTCTTTCTGTGTATCTCTTAGATACCGTGTTTTTTCACTTGCCTCCCAGAAATGGAAATGGAGCCACTGTATATGGTATCTCTTGCTATCGACAAATTGAAGCCAAGGTACGATAGTTACGATGAACAACAAAAAAGCACTGGACAATTCTTTCTTAAGTATTACTCACTTAAAATGTCAAGTTTGGGGAAATACATAGGTGGCACCTGTGATATTGTTTTAAATTTTTATAAACAGTTTGTAGCTGTTTGCCCAATAGTAACAATTTATTCACATAGATGTTTTTGTAAGTTGATATTGATGATTATAATTATATTTGTATCGTAATATTTTGCACATTGTTTTCAGATAGTGATACCGAACTTGTTCATTTGTCTTCAAAATACTGCATTTAAATTTCATAGTGTCCTTGAGTTTTCTATTTCTAGTGTTTGTTGTATAACTTAGAAAAATGGAGTAGTAATGGGCTTTTTTTGGTTTTGTTTTTTTAAGCAGCATTCTAGAATTAGTGGAAAGTACTTATAATAGCTTCAGACTACTTGCAAGTTATCTTAATTATCTATAACTAAGATTTTGATAATTCTTAAAGTACCTGCCAGCTTAATGCCTGACTTAGGATAATAGCTCTAAATCATAAATTCAGATAGACCACGGTGGGCAGCTTCCCTTTTATGGTTTGCTTTGGGCAGCACTGGGGTTTTTCGCAGTGGGGATACTCCGCGTCGTAGCTTTGTGCATTTTCTTCGTACGCCGTTACCCTCATGCACTTCTGTATGGGATGAGCCGAGCTACTGTCCTTTCCTGGAAATCTGTCTCTTTGACTGCCTTCTGCCCCTGCAGTTTCATCCACATCCTCACGCTCTGCGTAGCCTTTAAGCGCACCTCGCCCGCTGTCTCCCTCCCCGGGGCCGACCCCTCCAGAGTATGTTGGAGTTGCCCTTTTCTCCCAAGTTTTTCTACCCTCCTCTGATAACCAGATAGATCAGCCAGATAGCAGAGGGACCCGGAGTCTGAGGAGGACTTTAATTCCCTGTGAACAAGGTGGGGCCCGATGAATGAACCCAGTCAAGGCAGAGAGGCAGAAACAGGTAGAGGAAAGGCTCTGCTCCTGCTCAGTGTGACCGCTGCGCGCCCGTCCACTGAAGACAGGAGGCCCCTGGGCCCTCAGGACAGACCCAAGGAGCTGGCAGGCAGTAGCCTAGAGGGCAGAATTCTTACCTCCCTCGCAGCCTCATCTGCGGTTGATCTAATCAAGGCGTATTTTCTGCTGGCAGAGAACCATAGAAATCTCATGTAGTCGTCCCCAGGGTCAGGGAGGCAGGCGATAGGGCTCAAAGCTGGGCTGCAACACGAGTCAGCCAGAATAGATCCAGGTGGCCTAGAGCAACCGCCTTAACAAAGCTATGGACAGTCCCCCATCCCTCCATCTCTGGAGGAACATGCTGTTTTGTCATCTCTTAAACTCTCTCCTCACCAGGAGCAGTGGGCTCTGAAAGGGCGGCTCATTTTACAACCAGAACCAAGGATGACTCACTTGCACTGAGTGTGCATCTTACACATAAAGTATTCCTTCACAACAGAGGTGGTCTCCCACAGTTCTGTCCCCTTCGATTCCTGGATTCCGGCACACAGTGGCCTGACCAACTGACACTTATTCATTCAATCAATATTTTCTGAGATTCTCAATAAATATTTTTTGAATTTCATTAACCAAATGCAAGAAATGTTTTCTATCTAATTATTATTTTTATGTTAAAGAATAATGATTTTTAAGTATTTCTGTGAAATATTTCTAATGACTGTTTATAATAGGCATTGAAAGTCCGGCACGCAGATGTCACCAGAGAGACCGTGCAGAAGAGTGTCTGTGTTCTAAGCAAGCTGGTAAGAGACCAGATCGCTCCCTGTTAATGTGTTTGTTAGACTTTCATGACAGCCCTGGCCAGTGTGGCTCAGTTGGTTGGAGCATCATCCAGTACACAAAAGGTTTCAGGCTCGATCCCTGGTCAGGGTGCATGCAGGAGGCAATCGGTCAATGTTTCTCTCTCACATTGATGTTTCCCTCCTGCCCTTAAATAGGAAGATTAAGAACCAAGGAAAAACTGTTCAAGTACATAAAAGGATGTTATGATAGAAGACACAGACTAGTTGTAAGCCTCCACAGAGAGCAGAAAAGGGAAATGAACTTAAATGTAATTGTGAATGTTCAACTAGCTGTAAGAACTGGCTACTCTGAGAATGGGTACATGTCTCCACAAGCCAGCAGAACAGTGCGCAGAATTAGAATGTGTTTTGCATTTTGATAATAATAGCTGATGTGTAAGGGCGTCCTGGGTGTCAGGTGCTCTACTAAGTGCTTTCCCTGGTTATTTAATTCTGAAAACAACTCTGTAGGATGTTGTCTTTTCATATACCCGTGTTCGCATCAGCGAGCAGGTGTGTGGAGGTGAAGTGCCTGGTTATGCAGCTGAGCAATGGGGGAGACCCAGGAGGTCGGTGCCCACACTCAGCTACTGCACTGGGGGGGGTCAGGCACCTGCCGCAGCAGCCAGGGGCCTGGCACGAGCGATGTCACAGCTCTCTTGTAAATAATAGGATGCTGAAGTTGAGAGTTACTTTTTTCTTCCTGTTCTCATCAAGGTAATAGGCTGTGGGGTGTTTGTTTTTTTACTATTATCAAACTAATGGCCATTTTCTTTGTTATTTCTTTAAGCCTCTCTATGGCTTACTTCAAGCAAAACTTCAGCTCATTACACACGCATATTTTGAAGAGAAGGATTTTTCCCAAATTTCCATTCTAAAGGTAACTTTATACCCCTCCATAGATGTGTTTGGCTGAAGGCAGATTCCTGAATCGAGTTAACCTTGTCAGTAATATTGTGAAAGATAATCACTTACTACTTTAAGAGAGGCGTTCTTTGAAGGTAACACTGAAGGGGCAGGGAGCTGCCCAGAATGTACAGTTCATACTTATTGCACTTAACCAAACTGTCTTTTATTAGGAAATAATGCAGGTAACTAGTATAACTAATATAAATGTCTCTGTTAACAAAAGGGTAGTATCCTTTGTTATGGCATTTCTTCTTCTGATCTGCTTGTCTTATTAATACACTGCTAAGTATGTTTATGTATCAGGCTTCTGGTACCCATTGCAAAAGCCAGGAAAACTACATGACTGTTTTGCTGAAATGGAGAGCATGCTTTATCAAGGCTGCCATGAATGGCTAGAACATGGATCTCTCCTGGATTCTAGTGAGAGTAGGACAGTTAGGTGTTTAGCAAGGAGGTAGAAGGAATGTGTGGATTCATCCACCATGTGAATGAATCCAGGTCTGCAATGCAGAGAAGAGACGGAAGGAGTGCTGGCAGCGGGCAAGTGTTCAGAGAGACCTTGATTGTTTCTAAAGTTAGGGCCTCGCAAAACAAACGGCCTCAATTAAAGAACCATTTTTTTCCTGATCATCATATTTCTAATTCAGTGTCCAGAATGATAGTAAAATGTCTAAACTGAACCTGTATTTTATAGGAACTCTATGAACATATGAATAGTTCCTTGGGAGGAACGTCACTGGAAGGATCCCAGGTGTACCTTGGTAAGTAGCTTTTCTACAAGTTGGAAGAAATGCCCTCATTCCTTTCTGTTTGGGACACCGAGTCAGTTGCCTGTAAAACTTCACGATCAGAATTACGTTTCTACAGGGGATTTAAACGCTTCAACATTTGATGCTGCAGCGTCTTTGAATGTCTTCCTAGCCAGTGTTTATGTTGACAAAGGTTATCACATACTGATACCAGTATTCGAAACTATTCTCATATAAGGCAAATTTCTGCTTTTCAGAATAATAATGGAAGGTTTTTCTTTTGCTTACACTAATGCTGACGGGGTCAGTTCCTGGCATAGCAGAGGGAGGGCAAGAGAGATCTGCTTAGTGCTTTTCTATTTTAAGATTTTTCAAGTTGGGGGTTTTGTTTAATTTATACTATTTGACAACCCAAAACATCCATTAGAGTCCAAGGTACTCAGTAGGCACTCAGTAAATATCCTTTTCATGATTAAAACAAAAGTTTTAATCACACTGTGATTTATGCCCACTTTAATTCCTATTTCAGCATGAAGTAGCCAAACAGGTAGTTCACTTTTGCAGTCCTGTGTGTTTCAAAAGCTAGATCCAAAACTCCTATTCTGAAAACATATTTTTCTCTAAATTATTTTCTCTTGTCCTTTGGCAAAGGATTAGAGAAGACTGTGACTCAGAAATAATAACCTATGGAATGTAGTGACCAAAAACCATGTTTAAATAATCGACTGCCACCATAGTACAAGCTTCATAGTTTTTAAGCTTGTGTCCTTTGTGAGATGTTTGTAGAATGGGGAGAAAGTCTTAGAGCTGCACTGTCCACAGCAGTGGCCCCTAGTGACATGTGACTATTTACATCTAACTTTTTTTTATTATTGATTTAAGAGAGAGAGTGAGAGATTTATTGTTCCACTTATTTATGCATTCATTGGTTGATTCTTATATGTGCCCTGACTGGGCATCGAACCTGCAACCTTGGCATATGAGGATGACACTCTAACCAGCTGAGCTACCCAGCCAGGGCCTGACTATTTACATTTAGGTTAGAATTAATAAAAATTAAACAAAGTTGAAAGGTCAGTTTATCAGTCACACTTGCCACATTTCAAGGACAACCCGGATTTAGGACATTCCCATCACTGCTGACAGTTCTACGTTTTCATCACTGCAGTGCTATGCTTGACTGGTAATAATAATTTGATGAATTCTGAGTACACATGTCCATAATCAAATACTACATAATATCTTACGTAATATTTTAATACTTGCATAGTCCTGCTTTCTTTTTTTACCTGCCTTTCCTTTGAGGAGAAATACTTTTTGGATGAAAACATCGGGTTGTAGTTACAGATTAGCCTTTTTGTTAACATCGTAGGTCTGTCTCCTCGCGATCTTGTGCTTCATTTTCGACACAAGGTATGTGTGACACCTTATTTAACTTTTGATGTACTACAATTGTGTTCATTCAGCTGGGCAGATTCCATGTGCTAATGCTCAGATGCAGATTGTGCATAACCATGTTTTAGTCCTTCTAAGACATGTCTCATAATGACACAGAGCCGAAAGTGTTGGTAGTGCTTGTATGAGAAATTTCTAAAGGTACACAGATGCCATTTGTTTATTTCAATGCAGGATAGAGTACTTTTTTCCATTGTCTTTGTAATTTCATATATCATGAAGTTAGAGTGGGAAGACACACGTAATCTTGCAGAATATTTTATGTGTTGCTTTAAGAGTGAAACATTTTCCAGTAAAATATCTATATTTATTTCTTCTGACCTTCAGTACTGAAGCATATGTTGACTAAGACATGCGCACGTCAATCATTCATTTAATGAGCAATTACTGAGTATCTGCTATGTGAATTCTCTGGACATATTCAGAAATAAATGAATAGTTCCCACCCTTTAAGGAGCTTGTATTTCAAGCAAAAATGGGATAGCTTCTTCCGAAAAGCACAATTTGTTAGAGACTTACATGGTTCTCACATTTTTTAGAGGGCACAGGTAGTATAAGTTCACAGTTTCCAATGCATTTGTTTAAAGCACTGTAATTATTTAATATTATTGATTAAATGATATATGGTATGTTTGAGGAGGGGAAAGGGTAATATGTAATAGGCTTGCGTTTCTTATTTTAATACAGTATTTCTTTCTTTGTTCAGGTCTTAATTCTGTTTAAGTTAATTCTTCTTGAAAAAAAGGTGAGATTTGAAGGGATGAAAAATTTAACATTTATTGACATTTCTTAAATGTCATATAAAATTTGAACTAATGATAAAGTATAAATTATCTTTTTTGCCTATCAAATTGTGGTGAGCCGAAGCCCATATTCTTGTTTACTGCCATAGAAGTATAAATTCCTGCAGTTTTTTCCTGGGGGCAGCTTGACTGCATTCTGCTTTCAGTTCTTCGGGGTATACATCCAGATGGGGTATTGCTGGATCATGTGGTAGTTCCGTTTTCAGTTTGAAGAACCACCATCCTGTGGACTGAAGGGTCCCGGGTTCGATTCTGGCCAAGGGCACATACCTGGGTTGCAGGCTCGATCCCCAGCCCTGGTCAGAGCACATGCGAGAGGCAACCAATTGATGTGTCTCTCTCTCTCCTTTCTCTCTCGGTAATTTTTACCTGGATTATGGTGGACGCCTGGTGATTTTCTAATTCTGTCATTAATTCTGTTCTTATTAGCTGTCATTCTTCTGTAAAGAGGTCCCACCCCCCCTTTTTTGAAGTACCACTGTGGACTCGGATTTTCTAATTGGATTTTCATTGAATCCACTTCAGGTTCTCTTTTATATTTCTCCAGTGAACAAGTTGGTGGGTGCCCTGATGACCGTGTTATCCCTCTTTCCAGGTAAGAGGGTAGCAGTACCTATTCCTTCTTTCGTCTGACTTTACTGGAACTTTCAATGACACGTGTTCAAGGATAAACTCATTAGGGTTAACATTTCTATTTTACTAGGACATTTTCATTTGGGCAGTAGGTCTTTTTGTTTGGTCTGGCATTTTCATTAGTTTTAATCGGAATGGATGCAAGCATAGCTCACTAACATCTTCCTGGAGAGCCCGCTATTAGGACAGAATGCGCAGCTCCTCTAATACCTCAGTATAAACCAACCTGCCCCCCATGTTTTGTTTCAGGCATGATCGAGCATGGTCTCAGTGACTGTTCTCAGTACAAGCCCCGAAAGAGCATGTCTGAAGATGCTGGGCTTCAGGAAAATAACCCCCCTGCAGATGATTTTGTGTCCGTGTCTGCTCCCAACATTTCATACACCAGCTCGGAAACTGTCAAGAAAACCATGACAGGAAGCCACGGAGGAGATGCTGCCATCAAGACAGAAGAACCTTTGTTCCCAGTAGAAGACAGCAGCAAAGGACAGGAACTCAGTGACAGCAATCCGTACTTGAAACCTCCTTCTCGTCCGTCTCCAGAGTCTTCAGAAAGTGACTGGGAGACCTTGGATCCTAGTGTCCTGGAGGACCCCACCTTGAAAGAAAGGGAGCCGGTGGGGTCAGAACAGACGAACTCGTTTCCAAAGGAGTCGGTGCCCTCAGACAGTGCTCCGATCACTGTGCAGCCCCAAGCTAATGCGGGCCAGGTGGCCCTGATACCAGGGCTGATTTCGGGGCTAGAAGAGGACCGGTACGGCATGCCCCTGGCCATCTTCACGAAGGTAAAGCCCAGTGTCCTTAGAGAAGCCGACAGTGTCCTTTCAGAATTTAACTCAGTATTGCACACGTTTTCAGATCTGAAAATTTTCCTTGAGAACTAAAATACACACCAAAAGTGTGCCGCTGTGGCATCTGTGGCCATAGCGTAAGACTGGGAACAGTCTCCTGATTTATCTTTATAGGTTTGACTTTCACACTTTGGTTTTTATCTACCCGGAATTAATTTTTGTGTATGGTTGAGGAAGGGAGTCTGTTTCTAGACGTTCTGTTGTTTTTCCCACTGGTGTATTTGTCTACCCGTGGGGCAGCCCCACTCTGTTAATTACCACTGGGGTCATGTCAGGCAGAGAAAAGCCTTCCCCTCCTGTTCTTCAAGAGTCTCTTAGCTCTACAGCCAGAGAAAGACAAATACTAGAGGATTTCACTTACATGTGGAATCCAGTGAGCAGAACTAACAAACAAGATAGAAACAGACTCATAGATAGAGAACAGACTGACAGCTGGCAGAGGGGTGCGGGGTTGGGGACTGGGTGAAGGTGAAGGAATTAATTTTAAAACCCCCACAAAACTCGGATAGACACAGACAACAGTGATGACCAGAGGGAAAGGGGGTGGGCAGGTAGAAGAGGGTGAGGGGGGATAAATGGTGATGGAAGGAGACTTGACCTGGGGTGGTGAGCACACAACACAATGTGCAGATGATGTGTTGTAGAATTGTACACTTGATACCTATGTAATTTTATTAACCACTGTCACCCCAGTAAATTCATTTTTAAAATTTAAATATAATAATAGAAAGAATTTCTTAGCTCTTAGCATTTCCACATCGATTTTAAGATCAACTTAAGTTCTCACACAGGTTGAGATTTGATAGGGTTACCTTTAAACCCTAGATAAATTTTGGAGCGATCCGGGCGTCCCTGCAGTGTGGAGGCTTTCAGTTCATGAGCTGGCTTGTCATCCCTGCCCAGAGGCCAGCTGAGAAACGGCCGTTGGTCCTGATCAGATTGTAGCCCTTTCCAAGTGGCAAGAGGGAAGGAAGGCACAGTGCATTTTGCTGCTCTTTAGCAGATCATCTCCGATAGTTTACCAGGCTCACCACGCTGCGGTGTGTGTGGTGGGGGTGGGCGAGTTGTTTACTTGTTTTTTATTTATGGTAAAAAACATAAAGTTTACTGTCTTCACCATTTTAGTGTACAGGCCATAGTGTCATGTTGTACTCACATACACTGCAGCTGCAAACGTGGAAGTTAATGTACCCCAGGGAAATGGAAACGGGTGGAGTGGGCTCGGGTGCAGAGGCTGCTGTATGTGGGAGACCCGCGCTCTTGCTGCCATTGTATGTTAGAAACTTTTAAAAGATTTAGGCTCATTTGATCATTGCTTTTAAAAGTAATGATAGCAAAAAAGTAAAGCTTTTTGAACTAGCACCTTAAATAACTTTATAAATATGTAATATCTTTACATGGCTCAGTATTCAGATGGGGTGATGGCACAAGCCCCCCTCACTCCCTCGTCCCTGCTCCGCGCCTGCCCTGTCCAGTGGCCACCAGCGTTATCAGTGTCTTCTGTCTCCTTCCGGGGTATTTTCTGCGTGAATAAATTCATAGATACTTTCCCTCCCCTTCTTACACAGACCGGGCAGACTATACCTGGCTTTATGCCCCTTGTCCTCTTTGTACAAAATACTCCTTGGGATGAGCTTCGCGCTCTTCGTCTGTGCCGTGTTTTACGGTGCGGGTGAACGTTTGTTCAGTCCCGTTCGTGAGTGGCTGGGATTCCAGCCTTTCTCATTAGTAAACAGCAATGCAATAAATCACTTTTTACAAATCTCACACATGAGCTGGTGTGTCTGTAGGATAAATAAGAAGTAGAATGCTGCGTCAGAGAGTATGAGTATGTATTTGTCGTTTGCTCTTTTTTTTTCTTGTTTATTTTGAATATGTATTTTTAATGAATGTATTTTTTCATATTCTTAAAAAACTTTGAACTTTTTTTTTTTAATTACTTCTGAGTTTTCATAGGTCTATAGACTTAGCCAAGATTCCACTGTTGACCATAGACTTTCTTGCTCTTACAGTATAAATTATGAATGTAATACTACGAACAATTAAATCCTCTTATTACTGTCTTGCAATATAAAATTTTTGTAATAATTGTCAGTTCTGAGAACGCCTTCATCTGGGATTCTCAGTTATAGTTGGGGGGGTGAGTATTCTGTTTGAAAGAGCATTCAGTACTGTAATATTTATGTTTAGAAACAGACAGTAGGGCAGAGAGAGGAGCCTCTTGTTCTACAATACACGTCACATAAAGTAAAGCAGGAGCCCCGAGCCCCGCACCAGGCCTTGGACCGTTCCTGCGCGAGGAGCAGGGGCCTTCCAGCCTCGGTCACAGGGCGTGGGCCGAGCGGGCTGGGCTGAGTGCCTCTGACGCAGAGACGGGGATTTCTCTCGGCTGCTATTAAGTTGCATTTTCCCGAGCAGAGGACGACATTGTCAAGACTAAGGTTAAAACCAAGTTACTGGACCCATATTCCACTTTCGGAGTCTTCTCTCCCATAGTAGGTCTTCAGCAGCCACTGTCGGGTACAAGGCACATCCTAGCTGCGGCGAAGAGCATGAACTAGCTGAGGGACAGCTCCTGCCCTCAGAGTTGCATGCTGTGATGTAAACAAGGCAGCATCCAGAAAACAGTAGTTCAGCGTTCTTAGCAAAGCGATGAAAAGTAAAAGAAAAAAATTAAACTGCCGTAGAACCTGAGATTGAAAACAAGTTCAGGGCTTCAGCAAGCCTGCACTCCTGGCTCCATGCACAGATTGTGCCACTTGTTGGAAATCTATCTTGATTTAGAGTCGGCAGAAATTCCATGCCCTCCTCCATGCCCTCCTCCTTTATTCTCAGGAAATACTCTGCTTTTTGTACACTTACCTGCCAGCTGTGGCTAGTGATATAACTAATTCTCAGGGCAGTGGTAGTCTCAAATACAGTTCAAATGGAAATTAATTAAATACTCTAGTACTGCCAAGTGTCATTTTTGCTTTAAGTATTTAGGAGCAGATATCTTGAGTAGTTTTGCATAATTTTTAACGAGAGGACAATAAAACGTGCTAATCAGCGCTGTGCGTTTCTAACAATACATCGGAGGTTGTGTGCAGATGCGGGTGTTGTAAAATTTTGCTGGAAAAACTAACAGCTTTCTACTCAACAACGTACTTTTGCATGGGCTTAATATTTCAGTTCCTAAATGAAAAAGTCCAGCTTGTCAGTTACTGTGGGGGCTTTTAAGATGAACCGAGAACAGAGTGATCCAGGGAGACAGCCTTCATGTTGGACTAAGTTGTGAAGGCCATTCCTGAGAAGGTTAGCGATTGGTCTTAATGCAGTCACGACCTGACTTTGTAGTGAGTCCAGAGTCATCTGCTTTTGGGATGGCGCAGAGGTGGGAGGAAATCGGGAGTCTCTTTTCCTACGATTAGCTCTCTGGACTTAAGGAGACAGGTGATGATTCCATTACCTTTTAATGTTTTGTGTTACTCTTGTGATTCGTAGGGGTATCTGTGTCTGCCTTACATGGCATTGCAGCAGCATCACCTTCTCTCTGATGTCACCGTCCGGGGATTTGTTGCTGGAGCTACTAACATCCTTTTTCGACAACAGAAACACCTCAGTGATGCCATCGTGGAAGTAGGTTTATGGATAAGTGTCCTCTACGCTGCTGGTCCCTAGTTTCCTTTCGTAAATGGGATTAGGAGGGCCTGATAATAACACTAATAGTAGTGATAACTGCTCCCTGTGCCAGGCATTGTCAGCGCCTCAGGCATGTTAACTGGTCTAATTCTCATGACAACCTGTGTGATAGGTTAACCTGTGTGTTAACATCCCTATTTGATACCCGTGGGGGCAAATGAACAGAGAGATCAAACAGCAAGAATAGTGAGTGAGCCAAGACCCCAATCCAGGCAGTTTGGTCCTACTACAGTCTTACAATTAAAATGTGTTTCTTGTTTAAATGATTTAAATACTCCTAGCCTGTTTAATATGCTTATGATATCAAGAGCAAGGAGCTAGCGAAAAAAAATTTTACATCTTATCAATATATTAGAAGTTTAAGTCATTTGTTCCACTTTACAGTTTAAGTGACTTAAGAGGGGTGGGGAATCAAAGCTTTAGGTGCTTTTATCCCGATTTTGACGAGGAAAGCTATGGACAGACCTTCCAAGGCAGAGGAATACAGGCAGGAGCACCTCAGAGTTGCTGCAACAGTATTGGTTACATTCTGGCTCCGAATTTGGTTGGCAGGTTCATGGGTATTTGTTTTATTAACCTTCAAAACTAACCTGTAAGTTACGTATGCTTCTTTGCACTTCAAATATTATATAATAAAAATACTCCAGAGTATCTGTGCACTCAAAGGAAAACATTTTAGGAAATCTTCTTAACTGTATTCATTTCTGTCTTGTGTGATAAAGGTGACACCATACATTTCTATATTTTCCAAAATAGGTACAATAAATATGAATTACTTTTATAATTCAAAATTAAACAGTTATACATATACTTGAGATAGAAGGCGAGTACTTTTTAAATAAAGAAAAATACTTGAGTGTAAACACTTGTCTCTTTCTTAGACTCACCTTTTGAGAATGCTAGTATCCATACTTTTTGTTTCCAGCTCCAACCTCCCAGTAGTTGCTCTTTAAAGTGTGGCTTGGATATCCGCGTGAATGCCCCGACTCTGACTTGTACCCGGATACCTGTAGGTAGAAGAAGCCCTGATCCAGATCCACGACCCAGAACTCAGGAAGCTGCTCAGCCCAACCACTGCCGACCTCAGGTTCGCAGACTACCTGGTGAAGCACGTGACTGAGAACCGGGACGACGTCTTCCTGGACGGCACGGGCTGGGAGGGGGGCGACGAGTGGATCCGAGCCCAGTTTGCCGTCTACATCCACGCGCTGCTGGCCGCCACGCTGCAGCCAGGTGAGGAGCACGCGCCGCCTCTTCGCTCTGTAGCAGTCGTTTGAATTATGTAAGAAATATGTCTTCATTGTAGAAAAATGGTTAACGCGGAGCAGGGAAACACAGAATCACTCCCGCATAAAAGCCAGCTCATTCCCCGTAGAAAAAAATGTAGAAAAAGACCAAGTGAAGCTCTGTCATGAGCTCTTGTACCATGGACACCGGCCACTGGACATGGAGTGGTTAGGTGATACAGTTATTGGTGGTGGTCAGAGTGTGCTGAGCTTTTGTTTTTTTCCTCTTTTCCCCTCACTTATCTCTACCACTGGTTTTGGGTTGTTTTTTTAATATATTTTTATTGATTTCAGAGAGAGGAAGGGAGAGGGAGAGAAACATCAATGATGAGAGAGTCATTGATCAGCTGCCTCTCGCATGCTCCCTGCTGGGGATCGAGTCCGCAACCCGGGCCTGTGCCCTCACCTGGAATCGAACGTGACCTCCTAGTTCACAGGTGATGCTCAACCACTGAGCCATGCTTGCCGGGCTTTTGTGTGTGTTTTTTAATTGTGAAATACACATAACCTAAAATTTGCCTTCTGAACCATTTCTAAGTGTCTAGTTCCACAGTGGCATTAAGTACATTCACACTGTTGTGTCCATAGGTTGTTTCAATCAACCCACCACTACCACCTCCCGAGTTAGTTCTTGTCATATGTGTGGAGTTTACCCCCAGGCCTCAGGCATGTTTGTCATTGGGAGAGGAAAGGTACGGTGCAAGTTCTTATTGTTAGTGGGATCTTTTTAAATGTCTGCCTGTTCTACAAATGTAGCAGCTGAGACACCAAATCCAAGCCTGTGACCCAGGACCATGCAGTAATCTAGTAAGAAAGCCCCAGTCCCCACCAGTCATGTAGCTTCACAAGTAACTCATTTACCTTTAAAAAATGTTTGCCCAGGTAGCTGTCAGAACTGAATAATAGTAGCTAACTGGGGGGGTACATTTAATATGTGCAGGGACTTGTTTTGACATCTACTGACCCACGTCGTCCTCATAGCATCCTGGAGGTAGATACCTTGTCATCCTCAGAAGAGAAAGTGAGGCACAGAAAAGTGATTTAAGCGGCTCGCTCACCCCCTTGGTGAGAGGCTGAGCTGGTATTTAATCCCACGAAGTCTGGCTCAGTTCCATGCTGCTAAGGGGAATTCAACCCAGTGCACTGTTTGGGGGATGTGTTCTTAAAAGAACTTCTTTATGCAGCCCGTGGGACCATGTGTATCCCCCCCTTCCTTTCCCAGCGACAAACATCACCTTTCACCTTCAAAGCAAGTGACTTGCAATCAAATATGAAGCCAGAGCCACTGGAATCCCTTCTCCAGCCCTTTTCTATTCTAAGTAGAGGAAACACCTGCATTGAAACGTCCCCATGATACTGATAAAGCTGAAACATTTTAAACATTAAATACAAAAATTTCCTGGTTGTTTTAAGTACAGGGTGTCCCCCCCAAAATGTATACATACATACATACATTGAATAATTATTCATTCCAGTGGGTTAAATCTGAAAAAAAAGAAAAACAAACGACAATTGAGCCATCTAAAAATGTATGTGTATACATTTTTGGGGGGGACACCCTACATTTTGACAGCAAAATGCATGGAAACTCCAGAGTGAGTTTTACCAAATAGCAAGATTCCAAAGAAGAGAAAATAGTGGCTAAAAGAACCAGTTCATGTATCCATTCTAATGTTTTTCTTAGGAACAATGACATCTGTGAAAAGATAAAATTTCCCCTCCTTGCCTACTCCCCGTGTAAACATCAGAACATTGTCTCACTGCCCAGCCTGTGGTTTGTATAATAAACAACACTGTGCCTCCTCGCCTTGGTAAGGAGAGTGCGGCCGAATCTTGGTGTTGAGGAGCCTTAGACAATCTCTGGGTCCCCCCTCTTCCTTTCCGGTTAGGAAAATGATGTTCTCGGTGATTAAGTGACTGGCCAAAGGCCACATAGCTTCACAGGATGTGTGGAGTCAGACCCAAGTTTCCTGACACCTGGTAGACTACCTCCCCGAAAAGCAGGGGCAGAGGGCTGAAACTGTCCCTTCACCCTTTTTGGTGGTTCATCTTCACACCCCTGACTGGTGACAGTCCAGCTGGACTCTCACATATTTACTTGACAGGTAATGAAAAGATCCTCTCGGACTACGGGACAACCTTTGTGGCGGCATGGAAGAACACGCACAACTACAGGGTCTGGAACAGCAACAGGCACCCGGCTCTCGCGGAAATAAATCCCAAGTAAGCATGTCCATCAAAGACTGAGAGAGAGAACACAGGATGGGTCACTTACTCCTGTGCCCAGCGTAGAGAAAACCCTGCCCTAACTGATGATACTGTGAATGTCTTCAGGAATCTCCTGAAGTGGATTAGAAGGGGCCCCCAGATACAGAGAAGCAGCTGAAAACTATCTCCCCACTCATACTTCTTACCCCAAAAATGTTTGGAAGGCCTGAGTGTCTCCCGGCCCTCGGGGTGATTAAGACAGGAAGTGCTGACTGTCGAGAGGCTTGGGACCTTTCAGTGTCCCCTCCCCTTGGGCCCGCACTGTAGCACATGGTCAAACAAGGTGGAAATAATCACTGGTTCAGCAGAGGTTATTTTAAAACATGAAGCATGAAAAACTAACGATATGTGAACTCCTAGATAGGTGGTGAAACTAGCTTTCACATCAGATTTTAAAACCCAGCACCATTTAATTCCTGTCACAGTACTGACTGTTGACTGGACTGTTGACAGCGTGTCCAAATGTCTTTTGGTATAAAAGACATTTGGACACGCTGCGGAGTGGGGCCGTTACGAAATAATACCATCTTTGTGTGGAGGGAACTGAGTGCAGTCTAAGTAGATCAATTGATAAATGTGTACAGGCTGGGACCTTATTTTTTCTAAGTTAAAAGTTTAAAATGATAATGTTTTTTTAACATATTTTTAAAAATGTTTTTATTAACTTTAGAGAGAGAAGAAGGGGGAGGGAGAGAGAGAGAAACAGTGTGAGAGAAACACTGATCGGTTGCCTCCCATACACACCCCGAGTGGGGATCGAACCCAAAACCCCAGGCTTGTGCCCTGACTGGTAGTCAAACCGGCCACCTTTTGGTGCACAGGACAACGCTCAACCAACTGAGCCACACCGGCCAGGGCAGTGGGGTTTTTTATGATACAAGCATACACAGAATGTATTTTAAACTTTTATGTCTTGGTGGGAATCAGACAAAAACCAGCTTCGTGCTGGCTGCCATGTTACTTGGAAGCGAGGATTGGCTTAGCTGGACGGGGTGCGATGACGTCAGTGGTGCTGAAAGGACTTTCCCGCCCACACAGGAAACCCAGATGTTTAAGTCCCAGGAACTGGGGAAGCGTCCACAAAAATGAGGCGGTGGAGAGCATGTCTGTTAAACTGTGTGTCATCTGTCAGGGAAATGACTAGGTTCAGCACGAGTTTGGGTGACTTTAGTCAGAAACCTATATTGCCGTTTGAATGTGGTGAACACAGAATTAAAAGGCAAAGCATGGTAATAGCACTAAAGGAAAGGGCTGAGTTCCAGGTCTCCCTCGCTAACCGCAGGGCCCGTGTGCTGGAGTGAGGGAGAGAAACAACGTGAGCGTGTCTGCTGGCGGCGCTGGGCTGGGGCAGGTCACGGCCACCCACGGCGCAGCGGGGGCATCCGCCTCTCCCCCCGTGGCACCCAAACCCGTTCGGGTCTTTATCAGTCACACATCTGCTATAGGCCCTTTAACTTGAACCAACTCGAAGATTTTATCGCAATCCCATAAGAAGCTTAGATCTCTCCATTTTTTCAGCCTGTGATTCAGGAATCCAGAAAAAAAGAGAAATCATTAATATGCTTCATGTGGCAAGAAAGAAGTTGGCCATTTGGAAAGCCATGGGTGGCACTGTGATGTTTTTATAATTTGCTCTGGATTTCATTAGGGTCATTTTGTGTGACTTTGACAGAGACTCTGAGTGTGAAAGAAGAATTTGGATACTTATCGACTCCTTTCATAGTGTGACTTTGGTTAAGTTGCCTGATTTTATACATGTACCTTTTGCCTTTTGTATATTTTTAAGACCTGCGTTTTTGAGTTGCTTTGCTAACAGAAAGTACAGATTTTACAGGTCTGTCTACAGATCTTTGTATAGCCAATGACCCATGTTTCTAAGACGGCCAGGATCGAAGTGCAGGCCATAGCCATGGCCCAAGTCCCTGACTTTAACCCTGGGCTGTCCTGGGGAGCTTTTTAAAAAATGTTGATGCTTGGGGCCTACCCCCGACCAAATAAATCAACATCAGTAACACAGCGCCCCTTACACACCCTAGAAAAAAACACCTATTTCACAGGGAAGGTAACAAGCCAGAAAAGCTCCCCTACCTGCAGGTGGAGAGCTGGGGTGACACCCCGTGGATTAACCGCCCAGAGGCCCGCCCCTTGCCTGTCTCCCCTGTGAGGTTCACCGGCGCTCCCCGTGATAACTGTTCTGTGGCTTTATGGGCGAAACCCTCACAGTCTAAACTGAAACCTTGTTTTACAGCCACCCCTTTCAAGGCCAGTACTCTGTGTCAGACATGAAGCTAAGATTCTCACAGTGAGTATCTCGAGAACGTACCAGGAGCAGTCTGAGCCTGGGTTTATGCCACGTGTTTCATGGCTAATTGGGGATTGTTTTTCTGCACTTGATAGACTTGAGCTTCAAATAGTCACCGAATATGTGCCCAGCCGTCTCCAGCTCTGCAGTGTGTATGTTTCAAAGCGAAAACACTGCTGTTCGTTGAAGAGTGGTGCCAGCTAGTAGCAGGATTTGCCATTTGTATTCTGGTGGAGTAGCTTCGGCAAATCCTGACTGGGGCGAGTTAGACAGCCTTATGTCCCTACCGCTTTTTGGTGCCTCTGCATGTTCTTTCAGTATTGTTCCGAAAAGTCACATGCTTAATTAAATTAATTGATGCATAACAAATAATGAATAATTTAGTTCCTTTCTCAGTAATTCTCACTGGGGGATGGTTATGGAGTGGTGTGTATGAGAGAAATTTTTTTCATCGCATAACACTTCTTTCCTTTACTCAGTTCTGTTCAAAACAGTGAGCGTGGCAAAAAAATTGGAAGCGTCATGGTCACAACCAGCCGGAATGTTGTCCAGACAGGAAAAGCTGTCGGTAAGGCGCACCTCAGCCGAGAGCAGGTGGAAACCATAGCACAGCTCCTCTGTGTTCTCAATGTCATTGGCAGAAATGTAAAGTTGTAGAGGTCTGTGTCATTCTTTCACTGTCCCTTAACTAAAGTGAAGGCATTTTCCTTTTGTGTCCCCCGTTTCCTTCCAGGCCAGTCAGTGGGAGGAGCCCTTTCCAGCGCGAAGACGGCTATGTCCTCTTGGCTTTCCACCTTCACCGGCTCCACAGCCCAGAGCCTCACTGAGCCGCCCCACGGGAAGCCCTGAGCACGGGGTCCAGAGGCTGCTGTTGCTGTCTTAGGTCGAAGTGTCCCCTGTCTGTTTGCTGCTCCCAGACTGTTCCTCTTCGTCGGCCGAAGGTCCACAGCGGGGGACCGATGCGTCGAACTGTTTACATGGACGGTCGCCCTCTTTCTAAATGAATGTCACAGGATGCTGAAAAGATGAAATCACAACCATAGCAGGGATGGCTTTCCAGGTTGGGGTTTAAATCGACTACTTCTATTTCAGTCTGAGCCTCATTAAAACACAGTGTCCCTTCTAATGATTTTTCAAGTTCTGACAGTATACACTTGTTTACTTAGGAAAGTTTTTACTTATGTAAATGTTGTTCTGTTTTGCTGTCTGAATAGCTGGATGGCCACTATAATTTATTAGTGCTAAAATTGTTATATTAGTATTTTAATTTCTCTGAAGTTGGCCCTAAAATGTGCTTATAAAGTTAAGGGGCTGTAAAGCCAGCCCTTGGTTATTATTTTTGCTGAGTTATATGATGACTCTTTTTTGGTGGTTGGTTTTCTACCTACAAACTGTCAATTCACTTCCTCCCAGAAACGTGAAAGTCACTGGTGGGGGTTCTGAGGACGCAGGGTTTGCTTCCTGTGTAATTTATTCTTTCCCACACTTGTTCTGAGGCCCAAGGAGTGTCGCTGTGCTTTTCCTTCTCTTCCAGTTGTTCAGGCAGAGCAGAGGGACAGGGAGTGGCGGGTGCCGGGCGACGGCGCCATTGAGCATGAGCAGGTATTTAGGGCGAGGCTTTAGAAGAGCTTGTGTCAGTTCTGTCCACTCCAGTCGTGTTGTAATCTCTTACACGCATTTTAACCCCACGTTTGTGCCTTCTATTTCTTCTTTTGACCAGTTTTCCATTGGGTGTTTACAGACCTGCAGGTTTTTTCTTAGTCTTGTTCTTTGTAAGCTTTTCAAGGCTCTTGACTTTCCTACTTCCCTGATGGGAAATTCTGTGATCGACCCTGTCTGAAAGTGTTTTTAAAAGGAAAGCAAGATGATCTGTAAATATTAAATAGAAGTCTCATCTTAGCTCACATTTAGGAAAGCAAGACGCAGGACAGGAAAACTACAGCCGTGACACATCAGTCATGTTCATAACGGACATCTGGTTTCATTCAGATACGTGCACGTGTGTGCTGTCTGCCGCAGATTTCACACAGCTGGACCTCACGTGTCTGCGTGCTCGGCTCTCCTTGCTTTTCATGGGGGTGTGGGATGGGTGTTCTCAGGGAGTACGTACAGGGGACAGCCTGCTTTTTCAGTAACAAAGGACACTTGGAAACTACATAGTGAGTAGGATCTACACATGATACAAAGCATAGTGGGGAGGTAGGGGGCCTAATTAGGGATGACACTTGGTTATATTTGATTTACCCCTTAGGAAATGTTTATGTAACATAAGTCCTTCTAGGGCATGTGAAATGGTCATAGGACATAATCTAAATATCCCTAAATTTTCCAGTTCGTGTTTCAACACAAGTCCAGCAAATCTGAAAGCATATTTCCATTTGGCTTGCGGTGGTGAACACACAATGCAATATACAGATGATATATTACAGAATTGTACACCTGAAACCTATGTTATTTTATTGACCAGTGTCACACCAGTAAATTCAGTAAAGTCTAAAAATAAATAATTATATATATATATATATATATAAAAAAGAATTCAGTGATGATAAATTAAAGGGCTTATTGTGAAAACTCCATTAATTCCACTTCTGCTTGGAAAGTTTCCCTTCTCAGGAAATATTACTTAAAGAGAAGTAAAACCAAACAAACCCTAAAAATGGCATTTAATCAGTTGCACTGAGACGGTGAAGGGTCCCTCCTCACAGCGTGTGGATTCTGAGCCGCCTCACTGGTTGGAGTGACAGGGTATTAGTGAGCTTGTTACCCCTGGACGGCCAGACGCTCCAGGGAGGAGCCCTGCGAGGGGTCGCCAGCAGCTGCGGCTCATCCATTAGTTCGAGTGGTTCGTGTGATAGGATCAACTCCCATCTCTCTCTCATTAAAAGCAGCCTGTCCACACTTTGAATCCCACTGAAATATAATTACATGAAATCTCACTTTGACTTAGTGTCACGTGTTCCCCATTTAATATCCACCTTAAATGAACTTTCTGTTATTAACGTTTCTAGTTAAGAGTTCAATGCCATTTAACTGGCTTTCAGCATAAAATGAATATTTCAGAAGATAGAACTTTTGTCATAGAAATAGTCAAAAGACCGTAGCTCTCTTTCCTTCAGGTTCTGGGAGGCGTGGGGTTTTCAGGGAGCAGAGGCCATTACGTTGTGGGCAGGGGCCTCAGGACAGCCAGCATGGTTGACGGCAGGAAGCTGGGCCACTCGGCCTCTGAGCCGTGTGCAGAGGCTTGGTCTGTAGGCTCCAGCTGGGTGGCCAGCCCAGAAGCAGTAGCCTCCTTCAGTCACTGGCTCTGAGTCACAGGAGCCAACATCAGGCCATCTTCTGACATGTCACTGTAAGGGTGTGTGTTTTGGTTGGCCGTGCTTGCTCCAGTCCTTTTGTGTCTAAGAACCGAGTATGTGTAAGTAGGCCTAAGGGAACTAGGGTCAGCCAGGCCTTTGCAGGGTGTGCCCAGCACACAGCCTGCGTCTGTACCTTGACGGTGGCCTTCCTGTTTGTCTAGGTGACTTAAAAGCAGTGTTTGGGGAAAGTCCCTGGCATACTTTAATTCCTATCAGGCACTGTCATGCCAGTGACACAGGTAAGGAAAGAAAAGAGTTAAAGCTACTGTCTTGGTCTAGGTGAATGAAAAAGTTGCATGTCAGAGGAAGGCTTAGAGTTATTTTGCATCTGCATTTGGTTCTTATAACCTGTATGAATAGTCTGCCCCGAATCCATTCTGTGATCTGTTAGCCTCCCAGCCGTAAAACAACCCCCATCTCCTTTTTGCTGTAAGAAATAGCAGCAATATCCTTGGGCAGCAAACCAGACCCTATGACGTGATTTCTGCAACCTTCTCTTGCTTTCTGAGTTCTGTATCAAGCATTGAATTTTTTTTAGAATAATTTAGTTTGGAAACGCAAGGAGAAAGCAAATTAGGAAGAGAGAGAAGTGAGAAGTCGGTGCAAGGCTGAGGAGCGAGTTACTTATAAAAATGTGAATGGAAGTATTTTGAGAGCCGTATTTCCTATGCTAGAGGTAAGAATTCTTTTATAGAGGAGTTAATGTTTTAATCTGCTGGCGATAAATTTAAAAGGAATTTGTGAAGTTACCTTCCTGCAGGCAGGCTTTGTCTTTATTTTGTGTTTTGTGGAAGTTACAGCCAGTGGTGATGAGTTTGGGAGCCCCCAACTCTGTGAGATGCCAGGGGACAGATCCCCAACCTCATGAACTTGTGTCTGCTTCAGTTTGGGAAAGTAGCCTATTCGGACGGTGTCCTTTTATCAGGGATTCAGTTCGGACTCGAAATGGCATCCACATTTGCATGCTCTGATTCTGTGGCCAGAGGTGGCTCGCGTGCGTGGCCTTTCCCCGCTTCTGTGGTAGCCTTTCAGCACGCCAGAGACCGCAGCCAAGGTTTCTAGAAGGTGACTGTCGCTCCGTGGAGTGCAAGGTGCCCTGGGAGTTTTTTCATTCCAAGTCTTTAAACTTCACAACATTGGCATTGTCTTTTCATAATTTCCAACATTCCATGCATAGTTGTCAAGGACAAAGAAAAGGGATGTGGGTCTTTGTTCTTTCCATGTAAATAACTTTGTACACATGACTTCCCGCTTCGGTGTGTAGGAGAGTGAGCTAGCTCCCTTGTAGGGTGACTCCAAATTACAAGTCTGTGCACGTAGAGGGGTTGAATATATTTTGTAAAACTAATGCATTTGTATTTCTGTGCTGTTCTAAAGTTTACCTTTTTACTTAATTAAAGATATAGAAACTATATATTTAAATCATGTGAATGGGACACAATTTAGGGGGTTTTCCAGTCTTATTTCTCATCAGCTTCTCACACACACAAAGTATGCTGCTCAAAATTTTTTTTTGTTTTGTATGTGTGTGCAATCTAAACATTTGAACATTTCAGTCAGGTACTGAGCCAGAAAAGGTGATTGAAGTTTTTAGAAAGCTTCTGTGCTTAGGAAACACTTGGTTTGCTGGAAACATGAATAATTTATAGCTGGAAAAATAGGATGAAGACTTATCTGTTTCAGGGCACTCGGTCATTGGCCCCTAAACTTAGGAAGCATTTGATTAACAAGTCGGTAAAAGCATTTGGTGGCTGCAAAAGTGGTTTAAAGATTTGAGATTCAAGTCTTTCTATAAACCCTTTCTAGGGAAGTTTAGCTTAGAAATCTCAGAAAGTTTTCCAAGAAAGTTTATCTTGGGACATGTTTGATCCAAAAGGTAGTTTCCCTTTGCTCTAGTAAGTTTTATCACCTGTATCAGTTCTTTGTTTCTGTTGTCATTTGTTTAAAAAGAATGTTAAAATTATACATCGAGTCTAATCTAACTGAATTGTAAAACTCCTACTGTATGTTTATTTTAAAGAAAAATGAGAATAAAATTATCCCGTTTGCCCTGCGTACAGTCGTACTTGACCTGTCTTTCGAGAAGTGCCCTTCATGTTGGGGGTGGGGGTTCTGGCCTGCTTCCCCGTTGGCCAGCAGCCAGTGCCAGCCTCCTAAGAAAGCAGCACATGGAATGACCTGGAGGACTCGTGCTGACCCGATCTCTCCTTTCGACAGTACTCACAGCCGTGCCTCAGTGTTTAAGCTGGTGACCCGCAGGGAGAGCTTCCTCGGTGTCCACAGGGTTGGGTCCAGGTTCCTAGATCAGGTACTCCAGGTTCACCGCACAGTAACCCGCATCCTGTAAGTGTCTCTGCAAGTGCCTCTCCGCAAGCCCCCTGGCCACCTGAAACCTTTGCTGTGACTATGCCTTCCCACCTCTGGTTCTTGGACAAGCATTTTTTTAAAATATTTTTATTGATTTTTAGAGAGTGAGGAAAGGAGAGGGAGAAAGAAACATTAATCAGCTGCCAGGGGTTGAGCCCACAACCCGGGCATGTGCCTTGACCAGGAATTGAACCGGCAACCTCTTGGTTCACAGAACGACACCCAGCCAACTAAGCCACACTGGCCAGGGCTTGATGGTGTCTTCTGATGAGTAGAGTTCTTAATGTAGTTAAATTTATCTTTCCTCTTATGGTTAGAAGAAATCAGACCTCTCTGTCTTAATTAAGAAACCGTTCTCTACCTCAAGGTCATGAAGATAGTCTCTGTAATCTTCTAGAAGCTTGCCTTTCACATTTAGGACTTTATCAACCTGGGATTTTCTTTTTAGAATGGTGTAGAATTGGGGTCAAATTTCTACTCCCCTCCCGCCCCGCAATATGGCAAGAAATCTTGGACACTTCCTATGGAGACATTTTAATTCCAAAATATGGGAAGAGCATAGGGTCAGGATAAGGGAGAATCCTTTTAATCAAAGAATGAACTGCGTTGTTCCAGTTTAATTTGCCCATATTTTTCTCATTTTGTTACAGGGCCTGTGCAAAGCGTTGCCTCCGCACCAGTTCATGGGGCTGGACAAAGGAACCTTATGTTTTTACTCTGCAGCGCTGACGTTCCCCAGGTCTAACAATCACACAGATGCCCAGTGTCTCGAGAACTGCTCTGGGCAGCCACAAACCCTGAGGAG
The DNA here is from genome assembly GCF_054644295.1 of Miniopterus natalensis. Lineage (NCBI taxonomy): Eukaryota > Metazoa > Chordata > Mammalia > Chiroptera > Miniopteridae > Miniopterus > Miniopterus natalensis. The sequence goes on from NC_142090.1 coordinate 78,301,278, forward strand.
TCCTAACACTGACCACAGGCTCGCACTGGCCTCCAGAGACCCAGGATGTTCACATCTTTGGCTACTTCCCCTGGGAAGTCACTCTTAGGACAAACCCAAGTCCCTCGCCCTGCCTTTTAAGCACTGCCTTCTCCCCGTCACGTTCTTGGTGCCTACTGTGTACACACATAGTAGGCGCCCCACCCATGGTTCCTGGTGCCTGCTGTTCAGCAGGAGGAGGTGGACAGTTCCTATAGCGGGTCAAGAGGGCTGGTGACAGGTAAGCCAGGTGTGTTCAAGAACATCACAGTGGTCAACTTTTTTTTTTTTAATATGTTTTTATTGATTTTAGAGAGGAAGGGAGAGGGAGAATGAGAGAAACATCGATGACCTTGATCGGCTCCCTCCTGCATACATCCTACCAGGGATCGAGCCCACAACCCAGGCATGTGCCCAGACTGGGAATCGAACCAGTGACCCTGTGGTGCGTGGGACAGCACTCATCGAACTGAGCCACACCAGACAGGGCCTGGCAGCCAACTTTTTGACAGGGACCAGTAGATGTCTCTTCCCCTGGGAGCCTAAGTTGAGACCAGAGTCTAAGGGATAGTTTGGGGAGAAGTGGGGGTGGGGAAGAGGCTCTAAGATGCGAAGGTCTTCAGGACCTAGGAGAGGAGCACAGGCTAGGGCTTGGGAGCAGAGTGCTCGTTGGCGTGGTCGGAACCTAAATGGCAAGGAGGGGTGGACAAGAGATGAGGCTGGAAAATAAGGCCAGGTCAGGGCGGAGGGCCCCTGTCCGCCTGGCCAGGGGCTGTGGACTTGTCTTACAGGCAAGAGAAGCCTGAGAGAGCTTCCCGCAGGCAAGTGGCTGGCCAGCTGCTGCATTTTAGAAAGTTCTTTCTGGTCTGGGCACCACAGAATTTGTCACCCTAAGCTATAAATTCAGTGACGTTTCTCTGAACCCAACAAGCGACCCCTTTCCCTTCCTCCAGGACCAATTCCCAGCTTCCCTGACTTGAGATTGCATTAGATCAAACAAAACTCGGTCCTCGGTCCAAAACCAGCTACTGTGAGAACAGGTTTTCCTTGGGTTTCGCCAGAGGTAAGATTAGCGGGGTGATTGTGGGCAATGCCGGGGACAGCCCGGAGGACACTTTATAATCTAACTTGCTCTTCCTGGCCAAGCGGAGACTAAGAGACCGTGCCACCGGGGCTGTATTGACATGTTTGAACTCACTTTTTCTTCATGTAGTTCACAAGCAGGAAGGCAGTAGTCTGTATATTCAGCTGGCATCTGGGTTTTCATTTATATTTCAGCAAATCCAGGGGATTTTTTTTCCTGATAAACTTGACCAAAGGAACCAGATGTGCTTAGCTCTGGGGAATGACAGGGCCCAAGCAGGCCAGCAGAGAATATGAACAGTAGCCTCTCCGGCTGCTCCTCTTGGCTGTGCCCTAGAACAGTCACTCAGCCCCTCTTCCTAGAAACCATGGAGACAGGAGCGAAACTGTCCCATCCTCGGCCGCGGGGATCCTGAATCACTTCTTTGTACAAGCCCATCCAGCGGACACCGAAGCCTCCAGGCCCTCAATAGGTTCACTCCCCCGGATGCCTTCAGAGTGGAGATTCCCAGGTAAAGTTTTAACAGGTGAGAATAGAGAATGAGTATTTTTTGTGTGTGTCACCTACCTTATGGTCATCTAAAAGCACCAGGCCAGCAGACTGGAATTTTTAAATCTTACTTATTTCACAACCTTTAAAGTATGTTTTTAAATTAGTGATAGAGCCGTCATTTTGAGACGTGAAGTTTAAAAGATTTTTATTGTGAATGCCACTCATTCCACTCCTTTGAGCATCTGGGATTAATGACTCCTTAGAAGTTTCCTTGTGAGACCTTGTTGGGAAAGGAGACTAGTCACTGCTCCTCTGGTTGGGAAACGTGTTTGTTGTTTCCGTTTAAGTTATTGGGTTAAATCCTGTGACTGTTCTCCCTTGAAGAGCAGGCTATGCTTCCCAAGTTTCTAGAACAATTCCTAGGGCACTCAGAATTGGGTTTCCACATGGACAATGTTATTTGTGTGAGCTATGTCTCAGTTCACAAAGGCCTGCACATCCGTCAGAGGGCCCAAGTATATATGAAATATTGTAAAAAGGTGCTAGAGAACGGAAATGCTCTGTACAGCAGACCAGCCACACCTCCCGCAGGAGGAAGTCAACGTTCCCTCAGTCACAAAACCACTTACTGGGGGTGAGCTGCTCTCTGGGCCGTAAGACAGGAGACTTACTAAAAAATCTGATATAAAGTGATGAGCCCGGCTGGTGTGGCTCAGCAGAGCATCGACCTAGGATCCAGGAGATCGCAGCTCAATTCCTGGTCAGGGCACATGCCCAGGTTGCGGGCTCGATCCCCAGTGAGGGGCATGCAGTAGGCAGCCCATCAATGACTCTTCATTGATGTTTCTACCTCTCTCTCCCTCTCCCTTCCTCTCTCTGAAATCAAGACGTATTAAAAAAAAAAAAAAGTGTCTTGAGAGGCCCAGCAAAGTGTCACGGCAGTCCTTTCAGCAGGATGGGAACTGCTCAATCCAAACCCTGTCCCAGAGGAATGATCAGGCTTCCCGGACGGAAGAGGAGCCACCCCCAGCACTTGACCACCGACTGGTCCCTTCCTTGTTTAGGTCTCTGTGACTGGTGCTCCCGGTACCGTGTCAGGGTCCCACACTCCTACGGGAGTTGTCTCTGAGTGTTTACATGTTGAGCTAACACTTGTTTCACTGCTTCGAGAGAGAGACGTTTTTAAGCAGCACGGCCAGTAAAGCAGGAATGAACATTTTTATGGCCCTCATCTTCATCAGGTGAGCATCTAACGCATTTTAAACAGACTTAATCCCATCCTGAGCCTGACCAGCATAGCATCCCCCTCCTTAGCACTGGTATCTAGGAAATAATCCAAGAGGAAAGAGCTCTGTGCATGGAGCTCTTTGTCACGGCACTTTCACTACACTGAGTGCTGAAAACTTGGGACCAACCCAGACAAGGGCTCAGTTAGGAGACCTGAGCGTAACACTAGGGAGCGTAACACTAGTGAGCACAGTGCTCACTGCAGCGTAAGGCAGCTGCTGTAACAATCACTGGAAACCAAACCTACAAAGAGCCGTAGGCGGCCAGCTTGCCTCCCTCTGCATTTCTTCCCCTTCTTTCCTGTCTTTTAGTTTCTCCCACGTTGCTAATGAGAACATGGAAAAATGAGTTGATTTATGAGGTCAGTGACCTGGCGATTTCCTCCTGCTTCTATTACTATGCTGGGGAGGGGACAGAATCAAAGCACAAGGAGAGGCAGAGAGGACATTGCATGCGAGCAAAAGCCTCTTGGGCCTGGAGCTGGCCCAGTGCCCTTTTCTCCCCGTAGGCCCTGAATATACTTCGTCACCACCCTTACTGTCCTGGGGGCAACAGTCTGGTTTTGAGCTATGGGCACAGGGAGGCTGGCACACGGCAGGCACCTGACGGATCTTGTGACATGAACAAAACCTTCCTTTCCAACACGAGGCTCCGTGCCTGTGGCTCTCCAAGGAGCACGTGGGAGTGACGGTGGGAGTGACGCACTCTAACAGCAAAAGAGAGCAGTGCTTTCAACTATTTGTTTTACAAAGTGCGGGGTGAAGCTGTAAAAGGATATTTAGTACCAGAAAAAGTAGGCCAAGGGTAAGAAAAACTCTCCATACCCAAGAGAGTTCAGCTGACCAAATTCAGTGCGATCCAGAATAAACAGTCCTCGTGTGGAAATCCAGCAGTTTCAGAGCGCAGTGCAAGGGTAGAAAGGCCTTGATGCTGATCTGCCTAATTATGTAACCCTTTAGGAGAGGAAGAGGTGCCATCGCACATGCACATACGTGGGGCAAAGCAAATGCGAGAAAGAAACAGTTCTCGGGCCTCCAAGGGGACTTTGCTCCTGAAGAGAAACCAGGCTCATGTGCCCTTTCCCATGAAGCTGACCATGCTCAATAGTTTTTTCCATGCTCACCCAGCATCCAAGGCCGAAAACAAGGTTTCCATGATCAAGTCCCTCCAATGAAAATAACTTTCAAACAGTTGTGTGAGGAGCACTGCACCTTTGAAGGGATTCATTTGAAATGAAACAAGCTTAGCTGTATGAACAGGTCAAGACCATTTATACTCATCTAAAATTCAGGTTTTGCCACGCAGTTATAAAATAGTAAGGAAAAGGAATTTAGGATATTACCAAGAGCGGTGGAAGTATTAAGATAACAGATATAAGATGGATGGAGAAGTGTGAGGGGAAAAAGTGACTAATGAAACTTCTAATGAGAATGGAGAATTTGTTATATTGGGTTCCACTTATCACCCACCATGCTCCAGTGTAGACAGATCAGCCCCTATATAAGTCCTTACTCCCAAACACGTTGATCACTTTGTAGAAAAGCATTCAGAGCAATAAGAATGCTCAATAAATGACTGACACAATAAGTTGACCAAGGTACAAGGTACAAGGATATAAGGGACTATTTTCAGAGCAGGGTAAGAGGTGGTTATCAAAGGAGCATTCATTTAAAAACTACCTTATATGGGGGATAAATGGTGATGGAAAAAAAATAAAGGGGAAAAATAAAAACAAACTACCTAAAACAGATCTTGGCTAATACAGAGATAGCCACAGGCAGGTTTGGGATGGAAAGACCATCGAGTAGAGCAAGCAGCAGAGGGAAAGGCCGGAAAGTATGGCAAAAGCCTGATGCAAGTTCAGGTTTGTGGGTAAACAATGCCAAGACAAGGCTGGAAAGTTAACTTAAAGCCAAATTATAGGAGAGCCTTACATGTGCTAAAGATTTTTAACTTCACTCTATACAACATGAGAACCCGGTAAGAAGGTGGTCATCTATAAACCAGGAAGAGTGTTCACTAGAAACCAAGCCTATCGGACTTTGGTTTGGAGCTTCTAGCCTCCAGAACTTTCTCAATGCTGGGAAGTCCAAGATCAAGATGCTGGCAGGTCTGGCTCCTGGTGAGATGACGCATCCAGAGAAAGAACACCGTGTGAACAAGCAGATGGCCTTCTACAAGCCAAGGACAGAGGTCTGGAACAGCTCCTTCTCTCACACCCTCAAAAGAAAGCAATCCTGCCAGCACCTCGATTTCAGATTTCTAGCCTCCAGAGCTGCTTGTAAATAAACTTTCTTACATGAAAGAACACGGATGGCATTTGTCCATGGAACGATGCTGTTATGATCCAAGAATTCTTCCATCAAATGTTTTTTGCCAGAGACTTATTCCCAATGTTTAATTCTCTCCAGTTTCCCTTTTCCCTTCACAATTCTTAGGTCAAAGATCCCCTATTTCTACCAATCTCCCTGCTTCCTTTTATGCTTGTTACCTACCAGAAAATGTGAAAACTCACTGGGATCAAGGAGACACACCTCTTAACTTCCATTCTTTTATAAATCACTGGATTACAGTGCTGTCTAGACTGAAGCCACCTCGATTTCCGATAATCTATAATGAAGACTGTAGAGTAACTTGCCTCAAATAGAAAATGTTTACTTATTAAATGGGTCTTTCAGCATTAAAATCACTTTTATAGATTGGCATCTGAAAAAAAGGTTGCTTTGTGTTATGGATTGAAACTTCTTGAATAAAATGTTTTTAAAAAAATAAACTGGGTTTCATTCAGTAGGCAGAGAGAGGCAGTTAAATCTGGAAACATGATCAAGGATGTGCTCTAGGAAGACTGATCATCTAGAATCAAATCCTTATACAGGTACACCTTATTTTATTGCATTTCACAGATACTGCATTTTTACAAATTGAAGGTAAGCAAAAAGGTTACGACTTGCTTCAGTGCAGTGGTACTGAGCCCGCAATCTGAGGCATGCCTGTATTTGAAGCCTAAACCAATGGCTCTCAACGGGACTGCACAGAAGCACCTGTAGTACCCTCAAAAATACAGCTGCTAGGTCCACCAGCCAGATTGAAGCTGTCTGGGATGAGGTTCAGGCACCATCCTGCTTTTAAAAGCACCTCAGATGATTCAAATAGGCAACTAGGGTTGAAAGGAATTGTTAAAAAATATGTATATATATATATCTCAAAATCCTGAAGAAACTACATGCAACAAGCTAAACTGAACCAGTAAAATTAAAACTAAAAGCACAGCATTAAACCATTCTCACCACAGCCCAGCCAGCGTGGCTCAGATAAGAAAGCGTTGACTATTACCCAGGAGACTGAGGTTCGATTCCTGGTCAGGGTACATGCCTGGGTTTCGGGCTCGATCTCCAGTAGGGGGCATGCAGGAGACAGTGAGCAATGTTTCTCTCTCTCTCCCTCTCAAATCAATACAGACATATTTAAAAATAAACCATTCCCGCCACAAAAGAAAACAAATATTGAATATATACAATTTATTTAATAAATTAATGTCATTCAAAATACAGTGCCAGAACATTATGCAGTTGAACATGCTAGTAATGTTGGTCGTGAAGCACCTGTGCTCATGTTAGATGGGCGGCGCCCGCTACTGCTAGTGGTTCCTGGATGAATGCCAGAGCAGCACTCGTTACCTGCTTGTCCGCACAGCCAGTGCAGAGAATTCCTGAACAGTTCACCTTTCTAATCCTACCCACACACACAACAGGTTAAAAAAAACACACCCTGACGGCTAATGGGCATCTACACACAGTCACTCTACAGTAATGCTTGTTATTAAATTAAGATGTAATGACCTGGTTGACCCACTCTAAATCTTTAAGATGGAGAAATACAACAGCAGCAGGTGGTTATATGCATGAGCCAATGTTAACATAATACAGAAAGTGGAGGCATTTACGATGAACACTCCACCTAGACCCGCACAATGAGGGGCGAGCAATCTTTATTGCAAGCCCAGCAACTTAAGTCCACACCTGGTAAATGACCAGCTGATTGGAAGACCTGTATTCTAGAGACAAGTATAAGTTAGTGAAGAAAGAATACATGCACCTATAGTATAGTTAGACTGGTCCTGCAGTCACAGCTCTCCCTGTGCAATACCATGAAATGGAAGATCTTCCTCAACTATAATACAGGGTTTAGGTATTTCTATTCCAACAAGGATGTTAGTGTTAAGTGCAGCTGAACTAATTACACTGAAAAACTGTATTCCAGGACATCAGAACAGAAGCACAGAAATGAGATACACATACTAAAATAACCTCAGCACAATCTGTGATATACCACACTAGGAACAGGAAACTAGTTTAATAAGTGAACTTTTTGAACTGTACATACACAGGGCTAACAATGTTAGATAATCCAGATTCTATGCTCTCATGATACACATAAAAGTTTCTCAATTATTGGATAATCTATTTCATATTATGGAAGCATATCTTTCTGCAAGACTCACTGATATATATTATACTGATGCAAATATTAAGTAGGGCATAAAAATAAAATTTATCAAAGATAGATTTTTATGTACTCATATTTAGTCCTTTCATAGCCTCTTGTTTAGCAAAGAAAATGACAAAGCACATAAATCAGACGTGCACCTCCCGAACTCCCAACTATACAGGTGGTAGTGCAACCATTTCTCCATCCAGTTCAAACTCCTCTGTCCCATCCGGTGAAAAAAGGTAAGTTGGTGGTTTCCACGGAGATTCCTCAAGGCAGGATGGATAAAGTTTCCCAACAGTGCATCGAAAGTCTCTCCCTAAGTCCCACAGGACACGTTCAGATATATGCTGCCGCAGAGACCACCGGTCGAGTTCCAGATCATACTGGTAAGTGACATATTTAGCTCTTTCATTTAAGTGAGTTTCTCGCATAAACACACACAGAGAATTTGAGATCACAACAGCTCGAACACAGGGGTCTGAGTACCTCTTAGCAGGGATGTTGGCTGCCATTTTCCACTCATTTTTATTCACATCATAAATTTCCACAGTTACTGAAGACCCATCTACAGTGCCGGAGGGGAGTCTTATGCCAGAATTGGTAGCAATGTGTAACCCTCCGATATAGAAAATTTTATCACCAAAAGCTGCAGCTGAAGCAAAAGACCTGCTAGTCTGTCTCATGGCCATTTCTACCCACGAGTCAGACCTTGGAAAGTAACAGTACATGAGGTTCAGCGTCATAACATAAATGCAGTCATGAACCACAACCGCTGCACTCCACTGCCAAGCACAAGGCAAAGGGCTCACCATTGTCCACTCATCCTTCTCAGTGTCGTATCTTTCTACGGTCCTCCGATTAAGTTCCCCACCTACACTATCTCCTCCAATTGCATAGATATAGCCTTCACAGCAAACCAAGGATGGCTTTACACGGACAAAAAGCATCGGGGTCTTTGGAAACCAGGTATTTTGCTGTGCATCAAACCAATAAAAGCAATTCACAGTTCTGAAGGCAGTCTGAAGTTTGCTTGTCTTACTGTGATTTGTTTTTGTGTTTTTCAAAGGAATTTGACCACCTGCTATATAGATGTCGTTATCGGGAGTTACAACGGTCCCAACTTTATGCAAATCAGCTGGTGGGCTGCATAGCTTGTAAACTTTTTCTGCTTGGGGACTGTAACAGACAGAAGAGTAAAGACTACAAGAATTTTCTGAAGATGCTTCAATGAAAATCATCATCTCCTCTTTAGTCATCCCAAGTCTTGGTTTGAAAAACTTGGGCATGGATTTATACAGACCTTGAACCACTACAGACTTATCATTGGGTGGCAGACCTTGAAACCAAGCTCTCTGTGTTACTTCTGAAAGGGCATCAATTCTGATTTGGCTAAGAACTGAAGACAAATACTGGGACCGTGACTCTGTGTTGTACTCGAGCCACAGCATAGCAGCTTCTCGAACTGTCTCCTCCTTTTCTACATTTAAATTGTCACTACTGAGAATGTCTATCAGTAGGTCATGTGACAGCTGCATGAACGCTTCCTGGTGACACACAGCAGTGAACTTGTGCTCCACCATTCTTTTAGCACTTTGTTTCAATTCCTCACAGCTGAACAGATCAGCAAAGCTCAACAATCGCACACAATTCTCTGCATTGATTTTTTTAATTAAATATTCCCGACAACGTTGTAACACATCTTCTACCTAAAAGGAAAAAAAAAAAGTTGATAATGGAATAGACAAATTTTATTTTTGTGTAGACACCAATATATAAATCAGATAACCGTAATGTAGTTTTTATTTTAAATATATATTTTGGGCTAAGAGATGTTTTCTGTAATAATAAAACTATAATTATAGCTTTGCATTTTTTCTACCTGTCCAGTGGCCTACTTAACTGCCCTGCCCTATTTAGGAGCCAGTAGTATAATATTAAATAGGCTCTTAAAAAACTAAAGGCAGGGAAATTCATGTATAAGTTATAGACTTTTCTAGGCTTTTGAAAATGTGCAATTGAGAGAACCAAATGAAAACAATGTAAATAAATCAATACAGAAAATGATTATTATTAAGCAGCTGAAATCTAGTTTTATCAACATCGACAAGATAGTCAAATTAAACCAGAAAATCATGCACAATGACTAAGAATATATGCCTTTTTTATCTAGAGAGCTATGATAACCAAAGGAGTAATAAATATATTTCTGTGTAGTTATAAATTATGTACATTTAGATGACTGCTCTAAGTTTTCTAGATTTTTTTTTTCTTGAGAAGGAAAAGTGATCTCAGATGAATCAGAAGTGCTACCTACTATACTTATTCAACATCACAGTGGTTACAAAGAAAAAAAAAAATTACAGTGGTTACCTAGAAGCAATTTATAAAGAGAAGTTGGGTTGCCTGGATTCAAAACTTAGGTTGGCCTATCAGTACCTGTACCCAATTAGACAAGTAGCTACTTCTCTAAGCCTCAATTGTATAAAATGAGGAAATTTTAACAAATGATTGTAACAATTAGATGAGAAGCTACATAGAGCATAGTATAGTACCTGGCATATAAAAACATTATTATTTGATGTGGTTAATAGTGAAAGTCATAAAATGACCTATCCTGGGCTTGCCAGGGTAACCCAATCCAAGAGGGAGTGTCCTAGTTTGCATTTGGGCAACCACATGCACATGGTTTCATTAATATGACAGAAACGATGGTAAGGACAGTGTCACTAATTACAGTAACACAGTGCTCTGGAATTCAAATTTCTTAAAATTCCTCAACTTATTAGCAATTCTAAAAAACATCTGCCTTTAGTCCCAGCTTTAAAAAAGTTAATGAAATTTACAAGTTGTAAAAAGAAGCACTTCACCATTTCAAGTTTGGATTTAGGATGTGAATGCCTTTGACTCTAAAAAATACCAGGAAGCAGCCTACCATCGCCTCAGTCCCCAGTTATAGGTACAATAGGTATCTACTCTATGTACAGTATTTTAAATACTTCTCCTTAAGGGCTGGCTCATGTGGCCACATGGCTATCTACATATTTAAGTTTGATAATTTCCATAAGAATCTTAAAGTTTTCTATGAAAAGTAATACCATCAAAAATTAGTACATCTAAGCTTTAGCAAAAAAAAAAAAAAAAATTGAAGCACTTAAATTTAATAAACAGTTAAAAATGACTTTACTTGAAATCTAAACACTCAGGTAAATTAGGCAGAAGTATAAAATTTTCACTTTTTTAATTAAGTTCCCATCATATAACTAAAGTTTACTGGCTGATCAAATCCTACTGTTTTTCCTTTACACATTCACATTTTAAAAAGAAAAAAACTTTTTCCTTCTAAAATCAGCAACAAGAAAATTATAGAGATATATTACTGAGGAAACAATATTTCTTGAAAAAATAAACCACAAAGCCCTGTCTGGGTAGCTCAGTCGGTGAGAACATCGTCCTGATATGCCAAGGCTGCAGGCTCCATCACTGATTAGGGCACGTACAAGAAGCAACCATGATGCATAAATAAGTGGAACAACAAATCGATGTCTCTCTCTCTCTGCCTTCCCCCCGCTCTCTAAAATCAAGAAATAAAAAATTAAAAAAAAAACAAAAAACAGTTGATGTACACAACAGATAAAAACTGCTCACCTGCAGGAAGCAAGCTGTTTCATAAAGCTGTTCTACAGTGCTGTCACTTATTGCCAAGTTACCCGTGTATGCGTAAGTAATTATTATCTGTAAGGTGGCTGCATCCACATTCCTCAGGTGTACGTGTGTCTGTTTGCTTTCACTTAGTCCACTCATGAACATGGCCCTACAACAGAGAGAAAAAACAAACCTTTGGGTTTAGTGTAAAACAAATGCACAGCTAAAAAGAGAAGCTAGACAATATAGGATGCTTATTTAGGACATTTGCTTATGGACTTGTTGGGAAAACTTTTGAGGGAGGCAAGAGAAAAGTATAATCCAGTGCCAAAGATGTATCAAACTATTCTATGTCATTCTGAGTCACATCAGTATTCATTTATAGGCAAACCTCATTTTATTGCACTTTACAGACATTGTGTTCTTTACAAACTGAAGGAAAGACCCTCCACCAGCAAAAAGATTATAATTCGCTGAAGGCTCAGATAACGGTTAGCATTTTTTAGCAAGAGTATTTTTAAATGAAGTTATGTACATTTTTTTTTAGACATAATGCTATCGCATACTACTAGACTACAGTATGAACATAACTTTTATATGCACTGGGAAACCAAAAAATCATGTGACTCGCTTTATTATAATATTCACTTTACTGTGGTGGTCTGGAACTGAATCCACAATATCTCCGAGGTCTGTCATGGAATACCACTGGACAATAAAAGGGAACTAAGTATTGATACGTATCGTAACACAGATGACCCTCAAAAACATTATGATCGGTGAAAGAAGCCAGATACAAAAGGCCACATAGTGTATGATTTCATTTATATGAAATGTCCAAATATACAGAGGGACAAAGAGGAGACTAGTAAACAAAACATTATGACATTATTTTTAAATTTAAATAATGCTTTAAAATTCCTATTAAAATAAATTACCATTCTGCATTTGAAATGACAAACTAATCAAGATTACAGTACTTACCTAAAATAAGAGCTACATGTTGCAAGAACCATCTTATGACAAGGGAACTCAGTGCCCTCAACAATTAACACTATGTCAGTAAACAACTGCTGTTCATAAAACAGTTTTAACTGTTCCAACAAGGACACAGCATATTCAGTATTGATCTGCCTCTCGTCTTGAGTGGACATGACTGTATTCCATTAATATCTCCCGGAGCAGATTAGAAAAGTCAGTCTTACTGATGGAAGGTCAAGTGAATGTTTCAGAAATAAAGAAAGGAGAAACTCCGCTTGCTGTTATCTGCAGCATTCAGGACCAAGACTGACACTTTCACTAATGAATAGTTTCTTGTTATAGACTTGAAGTCACTCCTAGGTCATCCTGTGTTAATTAGGTTCTTCACTGAGTTTTTCAACACAGTCTGCAGACATCTTGCGCAAATTTGCAATGGTTGTACAGGCTATGAGCGAAAGACAGTAACACACGAGGTAGATTTCGTGGCAACATCCTATATTCTGTGAATCTTCTGGACTAACTAAAAAGAAAAAAAGTTCAGTTAGAGTATCTAGGCCAGTACATTTTAGAATACAATTTTTAAGTGACAGACTTAAATACAAATTATATTCATTTGAAGTTCAACTTTAAATATTACCATAAAAATAAAACATGAGAAAAGAAACATTTTTTAAAAGTGTATTACATTTAAATAAAAACCAGACAAAAGAGAATTAACATTTGTAATTTTACCTTCTATACAAAATACAAACATTCTAGAAAACGAGGTATTTAATAAGTAGACATTTTTAAAGTTGTTTAAAAATAAAGAATTTGAATCATAAAGCCAGATCTCCTAGTTATTTGTGTAGTGGCAATACATGACCTTGACTTAAGAGAAAAAATACCCTTTTTCTTTAAGAGACTCTCATTTTGTGGATATATTTTTAAATGCATTCGCAAAAGCCTTATATTTAATTTACATTATTAAACTACACAATACATAGACTCAATTTATTTGCAAAATATAAACTATGAATTTTGAAGTTTTATTTTTTAAATAAATTTTAGCATTTTATTTTATTATTTTTAATCTTCACCTAAGGGTCTCTTTTTCTCATTGCTTTTTTCAGAGGAGGGTGGGGGGGAAACACTGATGTGACTGAGACACATCGATTGGTTGCCTCCCACAGTTGCCCTAACAGGGGCCAGGGATCAAGCCTACAACTGAGGTACGTGCCCTGGGCCGGAATCGAACCTGGAACCCTTCAGTCCATGGGCTGATGCTCTAACCACTGAGCCAAAGTGGCTAGAGCTAAACACTGTATTTTTTTAAATCTGCAGTTCAATTCTACAAGGGAAGTACATGTAATATTAATGTTTGTACACTGTTTCCTTCCTAGAAATCTTTTTAAAATTAATCAGTTTTATTCCTTCCTTTAAATTTTTATAAGAACATACAATTTTACTAGGGGAAAAAACCAAAAACACAAAATAAGATAAAACAGACATGTTTTCTTATATGGAAGACTCCATATTATATAAATACGAATGTCCTCCAAATTAACGTGTAAATTTAATACAAATTCAATCCAAATCCTATTTCAGAGGATTCATCTGGAAGAATGCACAAAAATCACCAAGATATTTTGGAAGAAAGGAGGGCAATTTTGTCAAATTAGGAAGAGTGGCTTATTTCAACAATAATGTTGGAATCACTGGCTATCCACTAGAGGGAGGGAACAAAAACCTACATTTTAGTCATACTGCATACCACTCATCAAAAGAAACTCCAGCTGAATTAAAGTTTAACTGTATTTGTAAATCAGTATTTACAACATAGGGCAAGGAAATTACAAAAAAGGAAAAGAAGAGGGGAACCCCATACAGAAAGCTAGTAATAGTTAACAGCTACTCTTTTCTAATTAGGTGACTCAGTTCCCACAATCAGAAAGTCAAGTGGTTGGCACAAAACTGATAAATATGAGCATCACTGGATCCACTAAGACTCACAAAATATCATTCATATGTCAAAGAGATCACACTGAACTTCCTGCTCAACTATACTATTACAGAAACTGCTAACTTGATATAAACTGTCACATTTCCGGCCAAGTTAACTGTGGAAGTAACTAAAACAGAAGCAAAGGCAGAGTGTGACTTTGGGTCAGTTAAGGTAATGACTTGGCTCTTCCAGATCTGAAAGTTACACTGTAAACCTAAGTTCTACTATTTACTATAACCTCTAAGGCTAATGATGCCTGGACTCACTGGCTATTTTCATATATTAATAATGCAGCAAAGCTTAGTGAGGATGTGGGAAAATGGCATTTTTTTTCCTTTTAAAATACGTATTGATTTCAGAGAGAGGAAGGGGGAGGGGGGAGGGAGGGGGGAGGGGGGAGGGAGGGAAAGAGGGAAAGAGAGAAACATCAGTGATGAGAGTCACTGACTGGCTGCCTCCTGCATGCCCCCTACTGGAAATCAAGCCAGAAACCCAGGCATGTGCCCTGACCCGGAATCGAACCTTGATCTCCTGGATCATAGGTTGACGCTCAACCACGCCAGATGGGCAAAAACAAGCATTCTTATACAGGACTGTAAGTTCATACATACCTACACATCCTTATTCAAAACTCTTGGAGCTAGATATGTTCAGATTTTATAGAGGTGATATGGTGCATATATCATGTATTACAAGGCTCTCTCAAAGAGTCTGGGGCAGAATCCCATAATCAAACATATTACTATCCTTACAGCAGAAAATATGAACAGCGTGAAAACTACTACTATATATAGCCTAAATGCTATTTCACGTCAGGTTCTGCAGGCAAAGTTTTATTAAAAACTTGATTTTACGAGCTTTTTGAACTTCAGAATTGCAAATGCAGTATTACATAGGTATAATATTTGGCATTGTAAATACTTAATAACTCAATCAATTCTATCTCTAAAAATTTATCTTACAGAAATGCCTGTGTAAATAAACTGAAAGCCCTAGCCCCAGCTGCAGGGCCCCAAATCATCCCCATCCATATGTAAACCAGGTGACAGGAACCGATAGCCAGGGCCAGGATGGATTCGGATCACACTGCTAGCCCCCAGAATTCCTTGCAGGCCAGCTGTACAGGCAATTTCTTTAACCTCCTGCTATGACCTGATTTTTTTGAAGCGAGTCTTTTGAGCCCCATTTAATTTGTTATGTCTGGATTTTACTAGATTTGATCTTTTAAATCACATATGAAACTATATTAAAACAAATGAAGCCTGCTTTTAGAATATCACAGTTAGACAACTTTATGTAATCCTCACTATCACTGATTTATATGCCCCTATTTCCCACCCCTTCTTCTGTTATTTAGGGTAAAATTCTTCCTGATAAGGTAATTTTTATTCAGGATATCTTAGTATTAAAATAGGCAGAAAAAAGTAAGCCATTTAGATACCACACTTAAGTAAATTAAGCTTATTTACTTAATAGCCAAACTCAACAGCCAAAGGAAATGGGCAAATGAGTCAAGCAAGTGGGGTATAAGAAACATTTTTCTTGAAACCTAGCTGTCTTGATCTTTCATTTCCAAACTTTTGATAGAGATAAGAAAGTTTATTCTTTATCGTATGGCAAAGTATATGAGCAAAGGATGTAGTTGGCACCTGCTCCCACTGCTAACTAGTTCACACTGCAGAGCAAGGAAAAACTTATTGAAGACCTATTGAATTTACTAACATACACAATGATCACCTAATTTTAAAAAACCACAGACTTTCAAAAGGTGTACTATTCTCTCTTCTCATCACAAAGACAAAATATTTTAGGCTTTTTAAGCCATAAAGTATGTGTCCCAAACACTTAACTCTGTTGTTGTAGCCTGCAAGCAGCAAAAGACAATATGTGAACAAATGGACATGACTGTTTCAATAAAACTTTATTTACAGGCTGCAGGCCACATGTACCAATCTCTGGTGTCAAACTGGTTCTTGATCAAATATTAAAAATCAGTGAGAACCAGTTATCTGGCTTCTATTTTGTCCACTGCTTAAGTTTGTTCCTGTTTAAACTGTTCCCCACCCCCAATGGTGTGACACATGCCCATACATACTATATTAAAATGAATACATCCTTGTATTTGTATTTTTGTTTTCAGCACTGCCAAGGTGCTATGGGAAATTAAAGTAACAAAAATTTTAAAAAATAAAATTATTTAAAGGCAAAAAAAAGTTTTTCTTGGAAGAATGTTTTCCCTTCAGATCACAAAAATGAGGAAAAAGCATAAAACTTAAATGCTTGAAAGTGGAATTAAATGTAATTCTTTATCTAATCTGTATATACTCACTTTTCTTTTCAACCGAAATATTTTAACATCTCATACCTAATCACACAACTGCTTTCTCACCTACTGCAGATTCAGTGGAATATGGAATACTTTCTTTTATCTAGTATAACCTGCTTACACGAGGTTAAACCTTTATTACATGTTTTTAAAAAGGGAAATCCCTCTCCAAGATAATCTGTTGAAAAAACTCACAATCAGAAAAGAAAAACTATTAGTCTGAAACACTTAAATTACTTTTCATTTTTAAGAACTACAATACCTACATACATTTGAAAAAGAGAAGATGTACACAAGGCAATGCTTGTATAAAGACATTTAGTGGATACATGGATTCATCAGATGAACAGAGGGGCAGAGGCTGAGATACATGCTACAATTCCTGGTACCAAGTACTTCAAGATTAATAGGAAAGTTCTATATTTTAGAGCAGGTCATTAGAACATATTTCATACTGAAAAATGCCAACTAGAGTAAGAATAAGAAATAGGAGTCATACAAACATGGTATAATGAAATTCAGACTCTAATAAAGAACAATGTACTTCAACATAAAATTTAGGTTCTAATACATTTTGTCTAGACTATCCAAGCCTCCAAGGTTCTAATGAGTAAATTCCACCACACAAAATAATTTCAAAACATTCTTTTATTAAGTAATCATTAGGATTAAATCAGTCAGCAATCCATAGTAACATATATAATTCTACTTAAAAATCTTAAACACCTCTTATGGAAAATTATTGCAACTGGTTTTCCTCCCCTAAATAATCAATGAAACTGATCAGCAGTTAACTGAGCTATGTGTGTCAAAAGAAGGAAGGAAAAAAAGATGAAGAGAAGGGTACAAAACAAGGATTGCACAGAAATTACACAGCAGGGATAAAACAGTGATAGAGAGGAAGGGCAACGGGCAACGGGTCACCACCTGTATGAAGCACCTTAAAGTTGTGTATTACTAACCTAAGCGGTGCTGCATCTTCCAGGGCTACCAATGTCAACAAAGAGGACTGAAAACCTCTGTTGGAGAGGATCCAAGGCTTTCTGAATGTTAAATATTGCCAAAAAATTAAGAGCACCAACTGTGGAGCCAAATTACTTGGGTTGAAAGCCCAATTGGCAACTTACTGGTTGTGTGACCTTTTTTAAGTTATTTACTTTCTGTGCTGTAAAATGGGGGATAAAAATAAACTCTTCTCAATGGGTTACAGATTAAATGAATTTTATAAAGAGGTTGGAAGAGTGCCTGACACACGACACTACTATATAAATATGTGCAATTATTTTTATTGATGCACTACTGGTGAAGCCTTTTGTAACACTTTCCTAACTCCTGAATCTCCACACCAGCACCACACCTAGGGGTCCCAATTACAAGGTCTCAGCACTTAAACACTGAATGGTATTTTAGGTAAGAGAAATTCGTTCAAAGTTTTTAAGGAGTATTTTGATGGTAAAATCATGAAACAAACTAATTCAACAAAAACTAATCCTGAGAAGACTGATGCCAGTGCAGAAAAAGGAAATGAGGGCCAAGAAGGCACCCATCATAAAACAAGCCTTTCTTCACTTCAACGAGGAGCCAGGCCGCTCCTTAGCAAGAACCAAAGACTGGTGCCAGAAACAGTTTGCTTTCAAGTTATCAAAACAACCCTGACAGTGAAGAATGTTCGGAAGACTTGGTCTTTAGACTATCAACCACTCCACAGTTTTTGGAACTGTGACAAACACCAATTAAAACACAATCATCTTGCCTTTTGAAGAATTTATCAACTTTGATCAATTTCAGTATAGTGACCCCCTACTCAAATCAAATTCAGAGCTTAGGCCTATTCCCACGTTCCTCCTTTCCCACCACACTGAAAAAGACTACATGGCTCCATCAAGAAAATTATGCTCAGTACCCTAAGTAAAGTCAGGTCACAAATTTAGTAATTTACCCCACTTTTAAAAAATTAAAAAGAACATAAAGGAGACACCATCTGTGATAGAATAATTATGGGTGTGGTATGTCCTTTTATTTTGGATATCACTTTTTTTCTCTGCACAATGACTAAGGAAAGCTTTAGCTAAACTTCCCTAAGTGAAATTGACCCTAACTTTTTCACTGGAATTTCATTTTCCACCAAGTCAATGATTTTTTCAATCATAATAGGAGAAGAAAATATTTCCCAGATAGTCAAACATGCTCATGTGGTCATTAAGGGCATAGTCACTTAACAATGATTATAACTACTGACATTTCTCGGTTTCTTTAAATAATAAAAGGTAAACTGAGGAATACTTAAGAGAGTTTTGCTTACCATGGAAGCTACTACATGCCACCACTTGTCAGAGGTATGGGAGTGAAGCAGAAAAAGGGAAAGATATTTTAAAGCACCTCTCATCAAATGATAATATTTTCTCCAAATCTCCTACAATAATTCTTCCTCTCACACGGAGGAATCCTAGGTACTGCAAATTTCTGGCAAGGGAACCAGGAGCAATCTTCATATACTTAAAAAGTTACTTGAAATCAACCTATAATTTCTAATATTCTGAGTTATTCAATTAGTTGCTCTATTCAAACGCCACAAAACTGAAAACGGTAAGATTGAGATATAATGAAGGACTCTGACATTTCCATTCATACACTTTATGACAGCAGGATTAATCCCTTCTCCCTGGTCTTAGGAATGTGGGCAAGGAGAAAAGCAACTCTTCCAAATGTGTGAAACCTTTGGGAAAACCAAGGTATCTTTTGGCTTTTAAAGTTGTATTCTAGTTTCCAGGAACTGACCATCCATCCACCTTAAACATATTCGATGCTCAGTGTTTCGATCGTATGACATCTCATTTCCATTAACCAGGAGAAAGAAAGTCTACGGAGTGTGAACTCAGAGACTATGTCACCTCTATTCCCACTCATCTCCTTACAGGCCCTAGAAATAACTAAAGTTAACACTTTATGGTAATGCTTCTTATGAAAGCAAAAAGGGCAGAAGAGTTACAGCGCGGAAAACTCGACAAAGCTGTGCGGAGAAAACAGCACCGTGCGGCAGAGAGGGGACTGGCAGCGAGCCCGCTGCCCCGCCAGAGTCCCGCGCGGTTCCGGCCGGCGACCACCTCCGGAGGGTCCCGGGGCCCCGCGGAACAGGCTTCAGGAAGCACCAGACCAACGCAGGGCCCAAGCCAAGGCGTCAGCTTCCCGTTAGCAGCCGGACGGAAAGGGCGACGCTCCACATCAGCGAGACTGGGGAACAACGGGCCGGTTTTACTTTTCAATTTACTTCAGGTCAGAGAGAAAGTCCTTCTGAAACAACGTCTGGGCAAGCCCTTACCAAAGGTAAACTACGATAAGTCACTCGCAATGACAAGAGACTTGTAGTCACAGTACTCAAATTCAGGCAAAAAGAAAGAAAGACAAAAATCACAACTCAGAGGAAAGCCACCCTGTTAATTAGACGAAAAGCAACCCGGTCGGAGCACGCTGCGGACACGGTTTGCGCCGGATGCCCGAAGACTCCCTGGGCGAGCAGACAGAGTCACACACAAGCAGCACGTGCCGGCCCAGCGCCCCCCGTTTTTATGTCTAGGTGACGCGGGAGAGCGCTATTTCACACACACAGACCCCCTTACAGCTAGTTTTACATTTTGGATTCTTCTGTTTTCACTTGCACGGCCCATCGTGATAGCGGACAATTCTAGAGATTTGTAGCCCATGGGGTGATATACTGTCCCCTGAAGGTAGCTATAAAAAGGGATCTGGGATTGCTACAGTAGTAAAAAAAAAAAAGGGGGGGGGAGGCATGAACTCGAAATAACTACCCATCAAACTAAAGGATATTCCTCTACTCCACGGTTTCTCAATTAAGAGGGAGAGGGCGGTGGTCGAGTTCAAGCAAGTTACCGATTTCGGTCGAAAGTAAACACGTACACAATTTTCCGTTTCAAAGGGCAGCTTCTGCTTTCTTCCCCAAAAATCATTAGTGCTCACAATGGGACCTCTGTTCACCTAGACATCTTTCGGTTACTCCTTCAGATGGGCCGAGAAAGAGAAACCGCCAGGAGCCCCGGCCTCCTCCGGCCCACCATCTCGCCAACACGTCGCGAGTCGCTCGGGGAAACGGCTTTATTTTGCCAAAGGCTGGCGGGCGGGCGGGCGCCGGGGCCCGGGCCGGGGCCGGAAACGCCCCCGCCGGGCGCCGCGCGGCAGAGGGGCCGCCGCAGGGTGCGGAGGGCGGCGCCGGCCCCTCGCCCCTCCCCCGCCCGCGGCGGAAACGTCTCCGGTTTGAAAGATGCCGCCGCCGCCCCCCGCCCGCGCGCCCGCCAGGCCACAAAGGGCCGGGCCCCCGCCCGCCGCAGCCCTCCTCCCCCAAGTCCTCCAGAGGTCGCGGCGGGCTGCCCCGGCCCGTCCCCTCTCCCTACTCACCCGCGCCCCTCGGTCCCGACGGTTGGGAGCCTGCGTGGCCGGCGGCCCGAAAACACTGGGCCCCTCGGGCGGGGCGGGGGCGTGGCCCTCCCGCCGCGGCCCAGGCCGGGGTCTCGCCTGAGCCTCCGGCCGAGCGAGGCTGCGGCCGCCGCCTCTTCCTTCCGGTCTCCTCACGCGCCCTCCCTCGGTCGGCCCGTCCTGCGCGGAAGCCCGCGTCCTCTAGGCGCCGCCGCACGCTCCTCACCCGACCACCGCGACTCCTCCCCCGGGAGCCGCACCGCCCGCGCCGCCGCGTCAGCCGGGGCCGCCAGACGCCCGCTCGCCGCTGCCGCCCCGCCCCTGCGGCGCGCTCTGCCCCCTCGGCGGGCCCCCGTCGCCGCCCGGGGACCAGCGGGCAGCGGGCAGCGGGCAGGCCCTCGGCAGCCTGGCCTCAGCGCTCGCGCGCCCGGCGCACCAGCGGCAGTTTTGCAGTTTCCCGGGTTCTCGCGCCCCCCACCCCCGCCCTCGCCGCGGCCCCAGCTCCCCTCCCTCCTGCCTCCTCCCTCCTCCCTCCTCCCGCGGGGGATCCTACCGGAAAGCCAAAACAATCGGGTCCGCGCAGGCGCGAGGAAGGAAGCGGAAATAGCAGGAAGGGCGGGGGCGGCGGGAGGGGGCCGGGAAGCGCCGTGGAAGGGGTTTCCCGGGGAAGGTCGGCGGCGCGCGTGCGCTGCTCCCCCGGCCCCCCGGCCCCCGCGGCCCCCGCCCCCAGGCGCGCGGGCCTGGCTTCGCCGGCGGGTTTCGGCGGCGGGCGCCTTCGGCTTCCGCTGGTGGAAGGAGAGGCCCGATTTTACTGCCGGGAAATCCGGGAAGCAGAGCTCCGAAGTTTACGCCGTAGGCCGTTTCCTCCCCGTTGAAATTCAGAAGCCTGCTGGGTGGGTCGGGAGTGGGGCAGCGGACCCCGGGCGGGGCGGTGGCGGGAGCCGCGCGGCTGGCCCCCCGGGCTCGTCCCTCCAGAGCGGCCCCCGCTCCCCGGGGCACGCTGGGTCCTCCCGGCCTCATCCGGGGGCCTCCTGTCCTGGCCTCTCGGCCGAGGCGCAGCTCCGGGCGGGGGCCGTCGGGGTGCGGGGGAGCCCCTCTGCGTGTGAGGCTTTCGGGTGGTTTCGTGCCGCAATGCGGGCTGCGACCTGCCCCCGCACCCCCTACGCCACAAGCAAGTTCCAAAGGAGCGCTGTCAGCTCAGAGCCAGGCCTCCGTAGAGCCGACGGCCCTGGCCCCACTGGTGTGGGTGACTTGGCACAGTTCGTCCTCGTACTTGATGAAAGTTATTTATGGATCCGAAATTGTCAGAAAAGCCCCCACAGCCGCCACCTACCTTCCTGACTTCGCTCCTGGCACACGCCCCGTCTGCAGAAGGGACAGGACTTGCTTGCAAGCTGAGCGCCTGCACTGGTCGCCGCAGAGCCTCTTCCCGTCCGAGGCTGGGTCAACGGAAGGCACGCGGGGGGTGTGCATCTGGGACTACTACCCATCGAGGGTTTTCCAGGAGGTTTCAGAAACCAGATCCACTAAACAAGTCTGTATTGAGTGCCCAATACGCCATCACTCTGCTTAGTCTGATTCAATGTTTACATGTTTTGATATTAAACAACAAAGAAGCCATGCAGGATACTCAGTCACTGAACAAACGGTTGAGAACCTGCTCTGTGCCAGACTGGACCCTGGAGATTCTTGCAAAGTGTAAACAGGAAGAGGAAACAATACCTATGGTAAGAGCGCATTGCATCGTGTAGAAGAGCCATTTTTCTTTTTAAGATTTTGAAATTGATTTTGAGAGAGAGAGGAACGGAGAGATAGAAACTGATGTGAGAGCAAACGTTAATCAGCTGCCTCCTGGGTTAGGTGCTTTTCAGTTTTTTAGTATGAGCAATGCTACTGCAACAAACATTTAAAACATGTCTCCTTGCCTGGCCCGCGTGGCTCAGTGGTTGAGCGAGGACCCATGAACCAAGAGGTTGCAGTTGGATTCCAGTCAGGGCACATGTGGGGGTTTCAGGCTCAATCCCCAGTAGGGAGCATGCAGGAGGCAGCTGATCAGTGACTCATCATTGATGTTTCTCTGCCACTCTCTGGAATCAATAAAAACATTTTAGGAAAATAAATGTCTTGTGCATATATGAAAAATTTTATTCTAGGGTATTTCTAGAAGTAGAATTGCTAGTTCATGGAGTATGATGCATTTGCAACTTTTTAAAGATACTGTCAGCTTGCTCTCCAAAGTGATTTTACCAATTTACACTCTCACCAGCAGTATATATATGTTCTTGTCACTCCACTTCCTCCTTAACACTTGGTGTTCTCAGACTTGTTACATCACCACC
The DNA here is from genome assembly GCF_054644295.1 of Miniopterus natalensis. Taxonomy (NCBI): domain Eukaryota; kingdom Metazoa; phylum Chordata; class Mammalia; order Chiroptera; family Miniopteridae; genus Miniopterus; species Miniopterus natalensis. Next base: position 78,324,350 of record NC_142090.1, read on the forward strand.
CCCACCACCACCCCCAATCTGATAGTTATAAATGGCATCTCATTTCAGTTCCACAAAATGTAGACTCCCTAGGAATTATAATTTTGTTTTTCTTCCCTACTGTTTCCTTAGGGATAGAATTGCGCTGGTCCCATTGTAGGGACTCAAATATTTGTGGAGGGAATGAATGAATGAAGGATCACTAGTGAGGCTAAGCATCCTTGGTGTGTTTATTACTGACCAATATAGTAAAGATGAGGCTCAAGGTGTGAAAACATAGACTGTCTTTACATTTGTGTTTAAAATTTCAATGTGAAATCAGCTCGTCAACTGAGGAGAGAATTGAAGTCACTCTGCTTTAATGAGAGACATGGACTGTCAAATTGTCAAAATGAGGGTGGCACTGACCACCCAAGCACTAGAAAAGGTCCTGGGCCTGAGAATCCAAAGATCTCAGCCCATTCCCCTTCCAACTAGAAGGATTGCAACTCCACGTGTATGGGCAGATTCTTAACCTCTGTGAATCTCAGGTGTCCTCATCTTAAAATAGAAATGATGATGCTAATACCCACTTGGAATCCTGAGCAGAGAACACACAGTTCACTAACTAGACCTTAACACCAAAATAACAGCCACCATCTAACCTCAGATACCCCACCACACAAAATGCCACAGTTAGCACAAACCTCCTTACATAAGAGGCCCGTAGGAATCTATGGACCAGGCAGTACCACTGTTTCATCCTTGACATCTTCCAGCACTTCCTCCAGACCCAGACCCAGACAGCTGGCATTTCCGTGCATTCTGATTCCACTCCTGCTCCCTGGGAATCTACCTACCCGCCCTCTCAGCTATGCCACCTGGAAGCCCTGTTTGGCTACACATGAGTCACCATATCCCTCAACTTATTCCCTGAATAGTCCCTGAGCTGTGTTCCCTCCCAAGGACAGCTCCCTCACAAGGAGGTTCTTCTCCCCCTCTCCGTGCACTTCAGGGCTGAGATACAGCCACTTGCTTGTGGCAGATCCAAGTTTTATGGAGACTAAAATATTATAAAATTTAGGGGACTCTAAGAAAAACATAACCGGGCCAGAGTGACACAGCTGAGTGCCGTCCCATGAACCAAAAAGTCACTAGTTTGATTCCTGGTCAGGGTGCATGCCCGGATTTCAGGCTCCATCCCCTGAGGGGGGTGTGCTGGAAGCAGTGCATTGCTATTTCTCTCTCTCTTTCTCCCTCTCTTCCTCCTTCTCCCTCTCCCTTCCTCTCTCTCTCAAAAAATTAATCAAAACATTTTAAGAAAAGAAAAATATTATAAAATTATGAATACTGACATCTGATGTTTCTGTCTCTCACCTTGCTGGACACTCTGCCACATTCATTGAAGACCTGGGATCCTGTAAAGGATCTACAATATAAAGGAGGGCGTGAACTCATCCCAAACCCCAGCTTTCCAGATCTTTTCCTTCCTCAGCACCAATGACCTCACTCCCATAGCTCTTCAGCAGACCGCTACCATGGCCACCTGGTGGACCTTGTTATAATTTGCAACTGCCCCAACTCTGATATCGTACACTTCAAATTTCCATTCTCTGACCACAACCCCCTTCCACTAGCTCTTTGACTGTCATGTAGAAGACCTCCAATGCTTTTGTCCATTTGATCAGTTCCTGTCTGACATTATTTACTTTCTCTCCCTGGCTATATGCTAGGCCACTAAGCAGGGTGCAAAATTTAGGAGGCGCTCCCGCAGGGTCGTCCGGGTGTGGGATATACAATATGCACCATAATGTGTTACTTTAATTTCTCACCATCACATTGAACTTTCTTGAGCTCTTGCCTTTTTCCCCACAAGCCCTGCAAAATCACAGTCCTTGACCATCCAACCATTCAGTGTCTCTCCCAAGCGACTGAATATGGCTGACAAGTGACACACCACTGCAGATGGGGGCCACTACAAATTACTGACCCCCAACCCAGTTCAGCCCTCCATTCTACCACCAGCCCTTTCTCATGTCTGTAGATCAGTGCTTCTTCCATTCCCTGCAGCAGCATGGCAGACATTGCCATCTGCTCAATTAATACCCATTCTCCTCCTTAGTCACAGCATCCCAGTTTATTCCAAGTGCCCAGCTAAAAGACCCCTTCATTTCAGCCATGAGAAGCCAACTCGGTAAAACCTGAGCTGGGCCAGGCTTCTAGAAAAGCCCCTTTGGAGTAAAACCGATGACAGGGCAGAAGCTGATGTGTGCATACCCTCTTCCTTCTCACCCCTCTGCCTCCTGCCTGGAAAAGGCATCTTGAAACCCGAGGCAGAGAAGATCAAAGCCAGTGCTGAGGGTGGCAGAGTAGAAAGAGAGGAGGTTGCGTTCTTCATGACAGCGAGGACCTACCAAACCGGCCCTGGGGGGCTGACCGGCAGACTCCTTAATGTGAAAGGAAAACAGTCACAACTGTGTTTTGTCCAACACAGTTTCCACCGGGTACTGCTGCCAGTCACCCCAATTTGCAATGCCCTCTGCAAGTATTAGCCCTAACCCTGCTTCACTGAAAAAAAAAAATCATTTATTAGACGCCAAAGCGCTTAAACTCCAGCCTTTAGGACTTCATTTTCCTTCAATTCAAAGATTTTCTTTTGTGCAAAGTCGAACATTGCAACCAGGTGTAGCTACTCTCTGCCTCCTCAGAATATCTTCCAAACATTCTTTCTCTTGCCACCACCTGTAACATCTCCCTGTCTCTCCATTCAGGAGATAAAAATACCTAAGTCTCTATCTTAAAAAAGAAAAAGAAAAATGCAAATAAAGAAAGGTCTGCAATTGCCAGCTTCACTTTCAACCTGCCCATCTGTCGCCCCACAGACCTGTCACCTTACTACTGTGATGAATCTAAGAAGAGTTCTTCGTTTTTCAGAGCAGCTTTTTACTTTGTTAGGACTCACTTTCAAGCTTCTCTTAAATATCCAGAATCAGGAATTCTACCAACTTTTAAATATTGGACAAGCAATACACGGGGCTGTACAATTGAAATTAGGGCTGAATTTCTGTTCTTATAAATGGGGACCTACCAGTCAGAACAGATACCTACTCTAGTGCTGAAGGGTCTGGGGAGCCCCACTATTCCAAACTCATCGCCCCCCCATTTGCTGAGTCCTGGGATATCCAGGGAGGAACTGGGGGCCATTAGTTACTAACTCCATGGTCTGCCCTACAGGCACATACTGTCTGAAGGAGACAAAAAGACTACCTACCATATTTTCCCTCTAGGTTTCAGAACTGGAAGTCTGTATTTTCCTTGTTCAGCGGTGCTCAGTGAGCATCTGGCCTCCTCCTAGCTCAGTCCCCGTTGCCCACTACACTTAACCACAAACCTGCATTCCCGTGTTATAATCAGGTGCAATTCCAGCACTAGAGTGGCTGCGGGAAATGAAGAAAAGGAGAGACTCAAACTGAACTTCCGCAGGCTGAGGACATGAGTAAAAAACAAGACTCGCACTCAGAAGGCAACCGAGGCAGGGCGACCAGCTCCTCTGCTGACAGTGACGGGAAACGGACAGCATTCCCGGGACACGCCGGGCTTTGCCTCCTGCTGCCCAGGAGAGGGAGCTCCGTGGTAAGAGCTCTTGCAAGGGCATTCCGGATGGAACCGGACTCGAGGGAACTATGCATCTGCCAAAGATAAAATGATGGAAGAGGGCAAAGGGTCCCGCGTAATACACTCCGGAAGCCTTTCAAGAAACTGTGTGCTTGTGTCAGCTGGGTTGTGGGAAAGCCGTGACAGACGACGCCGTGCAGCCCAGCGGGACTGAGGAAAAGTCAAAGCCTTTAGCTTTATCCCAAAGACGAAAATGAAAGGTGTTGATAATGATTCTCTGTGTAAGACATCTGCGTTTGTCATACAACCAGTTTAAGGGAATGTACTATTCCATTGTTGTTTCATAGGAAACTCATTTCTGAGTCCCAGCCACAAGGAATAGCTAAATATTGCCAGGGCACGAGGTTTGCCTTAGAACATTGATCTCTCTCTCTCTCTCTCTCTTTTGTTAATCCCCACCAGCCATAGATTTTTATTATTATTATTATTTTTTTAGAAAGAGTGGGGATTTTTTTGTAGAAGGGAGGGGGAGGATAGAGAGAGAAACATCGATGGGTTGCCTCCCCGCACACACCCCGACTGGGGCTGGGGATGGATCCTGCAACCAGGGTACATGCCCTTGACTGGGAATCGAACCTGAGACCCTTCAGGCTGTGGGCCCCTGCTCTAACCACTGAGCAAAACCGGCCAGGGCATTGATATGTCTCTTGACTTCAACTAAGACAGCTATTATACCAACAACCAAATTAAGAAACCGTGACATTGTAAAGCCTTTGGAATGGTAAGTTGTAAAACAGTAAGTAAATTGAATTGCACATGGGTGCGATTCTTATACATTTTCTTCCCTTCCCCAAATGGCCACATCACTGATACCACCACCAAAAGGGTTGGGTCATTTGCACATGCTTCTGCCACATATCCTGTCTTATAATCTCCAGGGACCTTTAGATAAGGTTAAAGGGATGGTGGAGTTGAGGACAGAAAAAAAAGATAAACAGGACGTCCTCTGTGGATAGACTATGCCTGGCTCATTTTTATAGGTAGAGAGACCAGGCACATCGTAGGTCCCTGATAATCACACTGATAGATGTGCCCAAGGGTGGTTCTAGTACCACATATTCTTCCAACCCGTATACACTCCTGGAAACAAGGGAAGGTTAAGTAAACAGAAGTTCTTTATATTCAGAACCTGGGACCTTGATGGCTGATTTATGGAACCAATCTCCTCCCAGCAAGTCATACAGATTAAGTCCGACGAGGTGCCAAATATTTATATGTGGTTTATATTGAAGCCCCTCCCAACATTGTTTGAAAGAACAGGGCATTTGTGGGAGAGCGGGGGGGGGGGCTTGCAGAAAGATTCTCTGGGGGGCAATATGGACAGTACGGTGACACATACAGACGGGTCCACCAGCGTTGCCTCTAAGTTACCCTGTGGTGAAGATGTCCTATTTTTTTAACTCCCCATAATAACCAAGAACCTCTCAAGATGGTGTAAGGTGGTACAAAGTGACAGCAATGCATTTTTTCAGATGACATGCAAAGGCAAACAAAAGGTACTGTTTTCAAGGTTGGTCTGAATGAGGCCTGACTTTTCTTAACCCCGACTTCAAGATTTGGTTTAGATATTCCAGAAAATCACCTTTGGCCCACATCCCCACCCACGGCTGACGATGTGACTCTCCTGTGTGCTCTAGTATCACCGGTGTTTTCCCTTTCATAGCCCATTTCAGGACATAACACGAGACTTCAAACCGTGATCTCCAGGATCATAAGTCAACACTCAACTACTGAGCCACGCCAGCCGGGCAGCTTTGCGTCAATCTGGATGAACAGGTTTTGCTGTGGTCACTGTTCCTACTGTTCCAAGCCCAGAACACAAATGAGGAGGAAAGGCTGAGAAAGGAATGCGCTGGCTGGAGTAACTGAAAAATAGGGAAGACCCAGATGACCCAACTTCCTTGCTTTTATGGGAACTGGGAAGGCATTCCACTGCTCTAACTCCCCACCCCAAAGTCCAACAGTCTGATTCATTCCCCCACAAATTCCCGTGAGGAGTGTGTTACTATGAGTGAGTTGACTCTGATTGCCTTTTGGACATGTGTGAAGTAGGAGTTTGAAGTGTTGTGGGTGACGAACTCAAGGCACTTAGAGGGCCATAACCGGGCAAGATGTTGGACCCTAGAAGGTGGGGAAGCTGCTAACCCAGGCATGTGGAAGCAGCAGCACAGGAAGAGGAGGGTGCTGCCAATGAGCACTTCCCTGGCTTATAATCCTTCCCAGAGCCTTCCCTTTATCCTAGAGGTTAGCTGCAAAGTCAAGCATACATTTGGAAAATGGAGTCATTATTGATATTATTCTTCTGTATTCTAAGAGATTAAGTTTAACATAAATGGCATACCAGCAGGATAAAGAAAATTCCTGGGAGAACTTGCTGCTGCGTGCTGAGCTGGGATGCCCAGGGTAAGTGCAAGGCACAGCTGGATTAACTGGCCTTAGGGTTTTCAGAAATAACAAGCACTGGCGATTCCCATCTGGGCTAATTGTGTCACTGAGATGAACTTTCTAAGGCCAAATCTAGGGGTAGTTATTGAAGAGAGCTGGGGAAGGAGCCAGCCTGGCCCGCCTTGGTTATTCTTTAAAAAAAAGGGATCCACCTGCAGGGGAAGAGGCAAAAGAGGGAATGGTGAGTTCTGGGGACCCTGAGTAACGATAGCAACAGGCCCTGGTAGAGGTGGAGGGACACTTGCCCCTGAGCAAGATCTGGCTCCACTCTGGCTCATCAAAGAGCAGACACCCTGCCCTCGCTGCAGGCACCACACCAACCTGCTGAGCTGCCCTGACTGCGCACAGTCAAAGCGTGAAGTCCCCAGGAGGGCTGTGCCAGCCAACAGGATGACGGCGCAGTCTGGGATGTGGTGGCTGACCCACGACAGTAATCGCTATATCCTTATAAATTTTCCAAGTCAGTTATTCTGGACAATGGCAATGAACTTCTTTTCATTGTTATTACAGGATATCCAAATGCCTCCCAAAAAACTCCACCCATCGTCTCGGGGGTGTATGAACACAGCCTTCTGAGAGCAGCAAGGCAAAGCCCAACACACTTTATGCTGTTGAGTTAAAGAGTGAAAAATAAAAACTGTGCCAAGAAATGTGGATACTATGCTAGCATTTATGTTAAAGTAAAAAAAAGAAAACCCATATTTTCTTATGATACATGAAATACTTCTAGATGGCTTCACAAAAAACTGGCAACATTGGTAGCCATTAGGAAAGGGAACTGGGAAGCTGGGGGAGGAGGAAGGTTTTTCATAATTAAACCTTAGTACCTTTGAAATTTGGAACACATGCACGTTACTCAGAAATAAAAAATAAATATATTTGAAAATAAATAATGACTTTTATTATCTTCAGCAATAGAGAAGAGTCCAGCCTGAAGTCCAGGAGTCAGGCAGCCTCACCGTGGAGGTGACAGCGCCTGGAGAAGCGTCCTCGGGCTCCCTTAGGCCGGCGCCCCGACGTTTCTAAGGAACCACAGCCCCAGTGGCCCCGGGGGCGGACCCGGGAGGAGCCTTCCAGCTGGAAGCGGCGCTGTCCGGAGCGGGCACCTGGGGGGCCGCGAGCCCCTCTCTGGGGTCGCCCTTCCCGGGAAGGCAGGTGGAGTCCCGCCTGGACGCCAGGCGCCCTCCGGTCCCTCTCCAGGTCCGGCTGCTCAGTCCCGCTCCTGGCCGCAGCGCTGACCTGAGACGCGCCGAGCGGCCGTCAGTCCGAGTCCGAGCCCGCGCCCTCCCGGGACCTGGGGGCCTTGTGCTTCCGCCGCTTCTTCCTCTTCTTCTCCTTCTTCCTCCTCTGCTTTTCCCTCCTCTTCCTCTTCCTGGGCGCGGCCTCGCCCTCCGAGCTGGAGCTGCTGCTGTCGGTGGAGGTGGAGGCCTCCAGGAGCCGCTTCAGCTGCTGGATCCTGCGGGAGACGGTCGGGGCTCAGCGGGGCGACCCCGAGGCCTCTCGGGCGCAATGAGGGCGGCGCAGCCCGTCCGGGGCGCAGCGCCCGCGGCTCCGACGGCCCCTCGTCTCGTCCCCGCCTCGGGGCTCCAACCTGTGTCCCCGCGTCCCCGGCCCGCCGCTGTGCCCCCGTCGCTCAGCCCACACGAGGTGACGCGCCCGGGCCGCTGTGACGCAGGGCACCCCCGAGGAAACAGGCCCCCGGTGTCACTCTACCTTCGGTCCGTCTAAGAATGATTTTGCCAGCAGCGCGGGTCCCTAACGGCGCTGCAGGACAGCAACTAAGTCACGCGAAGGGACCAGGCACGTGCCCGAGCCTCAGGCCGCGTGGTTGCCACGCGCTCCGGGTGGGGGAGGCCGGGCGCCCGGGCGGGGTCGGGGGGGGGGGGGAATCCTGTGCCGGGGACCGGCCTCCGCAGAGAGGCCCCCCCCCGCATGGCCCCCCCCCGCATGGCCCCCCTCCCCGATGCCCCCTCCCGCATGGCCCCCCTCCCTGATGGCCCCCCCTCCCTGATGGCCCCCCTCCCCGATGGCCCCCCTCCCCGATGGCCCCCCCCGCATGGCCCCCCTCCCGCATGGCCCCCCTCCCCGATGGCCCCCCTCCCCGATGGCCCCTCCCGCATGGCCCCCCTCCCCGATGGCCCCCCCCGCACGGCCCCCCCTCCCGCACGGCCCCCCTCCCCGATGGCCCCCCCCCGCACGGCCCCCCTCCCGCATGGCCCCCCCTCCCGCATGGCCCCCCTCCCCGATGGCCCCCCCCCGCACGGCCCCCCTCCCGCATGGCCCCCCTCCCCGATGGCCCCCCCCCCCGCACGGCCCCCCTCCCGCATGGCCCCCCTCCCCGATGGCCCCCCCCCGCACGGCCCCCCTCCCGCATGGCCCCCCCTCCCGCATGGCCCCCCTCCCCGATGGCCCCCCCCCGCACGGCCCCCCTCCCGCATGGCCCCCCTCCTGCACGGCCCCCCTCCCGCCGCCGCAGCGCCCTCCGCCCATGGGCGCCTCCCCAGCTTCACCCGCGCCCAGCCCCGGGGGCGCCGCCGCCAGCTCACCTCAGGTCCTTCTCGTGCCTCCTGGTGTCGCGGATGATGTCGTACATGGGGTCTTCGTGGGCCTGCGGGCCAGAGGAGGTTGAGGCTGGGCCTCAGGGGCCGTTAGGTAAACATATTAAATCTCTGTGCTGCTAGAACCGGTTACTTCCCCAGCTCGGTAGTGTTTTGTTTACCATGTTCCAAGTCTCCCTAAGGGCCGCTATCACCACTGACTCGCCCAGGCTACCAGGAGGGTTTTCCAGTTAGAAACATACAGGATTGAAAAATATATGTATAGGGTATAACTTAAAGTAGAAATATTGCGGTAATTCTCTTTGGTCTACGTGGGTAGGTGGCTAAGATAGTACTTTAAAATAACAAGTGAATTACAAGAGATGATAAATAACAGGGGTGGGGAAAGTCCGGCCCACGGGCCAGATCATTTGGTCTGGTCCTGCCAAGGGAGCCGCAGGCGGGACTCGAAATTCAATAAATCTAGTTTTTTTCATAGCTAATTTTAAAACTGATAATTTTGTATGGCTCTCAAATGGTGTTATAAATACTCAAATGGCCCCTGGAAGAAAAAAGGTTCCCCACCGCTGACATATAAGAATGAAACATTTACGGGTACACAAAAATAGATGTTAAGTACCCTAAACAAAGTCCAGAAGTATATAGGAAGCACAGATAACTTAAAATGATTTGAATTACTTAAAATAAGAATACATATATGGGAAACGTTATGGTATGTGAATGATCTCAATTTTAAAACAGAAGAAATATAGAAATTTTAGGTGTTACCAAAAAAATTAAATTAAAAAAATCTATTACCTCACTACCCAAGAGATAATTACTATTAACATTTGGTCTCTTTCCTGCAATCATTATTAATAATTTATGAAAAATTATAATCATTTTATATATATAACTCTATTGCTTTCCAGTCATGAACATTTTCCTATCATATTATACATTCTTCTAAAACATAATTCCTAATGGCTAAATGACTTTTGTTACAGTTTATGTTGATATGCTGGACTACTAAATTGTTTCCTATTTTTCTTTAGTTTCCGTTTTTTCAATCATATAATTAATTATAAAGTTATCCTGATACATACATAAACAGCTGTGTATATATTGATGCTCTCTTATGTCCTTAAGGTAAATTCTTAGAAGTGGGATTTCTGAGTAAAATAAAAAAGTTTAAAGTTTTTGCGTTTAACACCACTCTGTTCTATAGTATCTATAAAAACTGACATTCCACCTAGAAGTGGAATGACTGATCAGAAAAAGTATTTAAGGTTATTAAAGAAATAAAACAAAGTATTTTAAATGACTGTTGACCCCAGTTTGCCATACGCTGCCAACCTCAGCGCCCAGACAGCAGCGTATTTCACTTGGCAGCAGCAGTAACTGAACAGTGACTCAACATCTCTGGGACGTGACTGTTAAAGTGAGGACATGACAGATTTCTTTTACTGTCATCTAAAGAGCATATATAATTTATACACACACTTCTAGCTTATAATTTAAAGATATATAATCTTTAGATAAAGACTGGGAAACTAAAACCCTGCTTTCAGTTACGAAACATGATTTTCCTGTGTAAATTAAAAACAAAATTACTGTCCTGGTCGGTGTGGCTCAGTTGGTTAGAGCATCATCCTGTGCACCAAAGGGTGAGGGTTTGATCCCTGGTCAGGGCGCGTACAGGAGGCAAGGAATCGATGTTTCTCTCTCTTTTCCTCTCCCTTCCCTTCTCTCTAGAATCAATGAAAACACATATCCTCGGGTGAGGATTGAAAAAAAAAGGATTCAATAAATAACAATGTCTGCTTCAAAAAGAGCAGCTTTATTTTCAACATATAATGAACTGATCTGTCACGCAAATGTAATTAATTCAACAGAGATGTAGTAACACCAGACACTCTGGTCGAAATGCTTCTGGGAATGTATTTATGTGAACCCCCAGTTCACCGGTGACTGCCTGATTCATGGATATTCACCCTCCGTAAGAAGTTAGATCCACATGGTGGGGTTCTACTTACTACTCTGAACTGCTCCAACTTTTGGTTGCCTTTGATAAAGAAAGGGCATTCTTTGTCGCCTGTTCGGTGACCGTACCGTTTACAGCGCCAACCTAAAAACAAAGAAAAAAGGAAATATTTCTGTAAGATAAACACAGTTTCACTTAATGAAGATAATCAGTAGATCACGTTAAGGTTTTTCTTCATTAAACTCCAAATTCCAAAAGCAAATGTAATCAGCGAATGAACCGTTAAGATCCTACAAAATCGGCAACATGTGAGATTGTTAGAAATGCAGAGTAGTGGGCCCACCCCAGAAATACATATACTTGAATTTCAAAAGATTTATTGGTGACTTGTAGACATATTAAAGTTTTAAACCACTCTTCTAAATAGCACTACAACCAACAAGTGAATGAAAGTATGTAGAGTATACATGTCTTTTCTCCTGTACGGGACGAGTCCAAGTTTTGGGGAGCCTGGTGAACAGGCAGCAGTCACTATTCCATTTTCTGTCTCTGTGACTGTGACCATGGCAAGTACCTCGCATAAAGGAAATCACACACTATTTGACTTGTTTGTTAATGCCACTTAGCATGCTGCCCTCAGGGTTCATCCACTGTAGCATGTGTCAGGATTTCCTTCCTTTTTAAGGCAGCACAGCATTTCATTGCATGTATATTCCATATTTTGTTTATCCACTCATCTGTTGATGGACACAGGTTGCTTCTACCTTTTGGCTGTTGTGAATAATACTGCTATGAACATGGGTGTACAAATACCTCCTCAAGACCCTTCTGTCAATTCTTTTGCTATATACTCAGGAGCAGAATTGCTGGATCCCATGGTAATTTTATTTTTAATTTTTTGAGGAACCACACTACTTTTTCCCGTAGCAGCTGCACCAGTTACATTCCCACCAACAGTGCACAAGGTTCCAGTTCTTCCACATCCCTGCCAACATTTATTTTCTGGTTTTTTGGGCAGTGGCTATCCTGATGGGTAGGAGGTGGTATCTCACTGTGGTTTTGATTTGCATTTCCCTAATGATTACTGGTGTTGAGCATGTTTCCATGGGCTTGTTGGTCATTTGTATATATATCTTCTTGGGAAAAATGTCTCTTCAGGTCCTTTGTCAAATTTTAATCGGATTGTTTCTTTGTTGTTGAGTTAGGAGTTATCTCTACATTCTGGCTATAGTCCTTTATCAGCTATATGACTTGGAAATATTTTCTCCCATTCTGTTGGTTACCTTTGTATGCTATTGATAATATCTTTTATTCACAGAGTTTTTAATTTTTGATGAAGTCAAATTTATCTATCTTTTCTTTTGGTTCCTGTGCCTTTGGTGTTTTATCCAAGAAACCACTGCCAAATCCAATTTTGTGCAGCTTTGCTCTATGTTTTCTTCTAAGAGTTTTATAGTTTTAGGTCTTACATTTATGTCTTTGATCCATTTAGTTATTATTTTGTATCTATTAGATGAGGGTCCAACTTCATCCTTTCCCATACAGATATCCAGTTTTCCCAGCATGATTTGTTGAAAAGACTATCATGCTCCCCTTTAATGGTCTTGGCACTCTTGTAAAAAAATCAGTTGACCATATAAGCAGGGCAGTATTTCTGTGCTTTCCATTCTATTCCATTGGTCCCTACGTCTGTCTTTCTACATACCTCACTGTTTGATTACTATAACTTTGTAGTAAGTTTTGAAATCAGGAAATGTGAGTCCTCCAGCTTTGTTCTCTTTTTTTTTCAAGATTCTTTTCGCTATTTGAGGTCGCTGAGATTCCATATGAATATTAGGATGAGTTTTTCTATTTCTGCAAAAAATGACATTGGGATTTTCATAGTAATTGTACTGAATCTGGAGATCGCTTTTGGTAGTACTGACATCTTAACAATATTAAGTCTTCCAATCCATGAACACGGATGTGTTGCCATTTATTTGTCTTTAACTAGTTTCAGCAATGGTTTATGGTTTACACTGTATAAGACTTTAATCTCTGTCATTAATTCCTAAATATTTTATTCATTTGATTCTATTGTAAGTGGAATCGTTTTTATAAGCCCCTTTTCAGATTTTTCATTGTTGGTGTATAGAAATGCAGCTGACTTTTGCATGTTGCCTTTGTATGCTGCTGCTTTACCAAATTCATTTATCAGTCCCAAAAGGTTTTTGTTTTTTTTAACATCATTAGGGTTTTCTACATATCAAATCATATTAGAAAAAGTGATTTTTAACGTAGCATTCTATACCCTGGCAAATTAAAAAAATCTGTAAAATAAAGATTTTTCCAGTAAATTAAGGTCTTGAAAATCCTATCTCCTCTAAGCCCATTTCAGAGGAAGCTGTGGGAGGATGCACTCCACCGTAACAGGAGAGTACTGTATAACAACAAAGGAGATGACTCAACTGCAGGAAACAGGAGCTCCAACACAGGAAGAGGCTGAGGGAGACTGCAGAGTGATGGTGTCTTAGAGTCAGCTCCGGCTGCCATAAAAGACATAGGCATTTATTTTCTCACAGTGCTAGAGACGGTGCCAGCACGGTTGGTTTCTGATGAGTGTGCTCTTCCTGGCTTGCAGACAGCTGTGTCCTCACACAGTGGAGAGAGAAAACAAACTCTCTGGTTTCGCTTCTTTTAAAGGAAACTGCTCACATCAGGAGAGCCACCCTCATGACTTTACCTAATCTTAATTATTTCCCAAAGACCCCATCTCCAAATACCATCCCATTGGGAGTTAGGGCTTCAACATATGGATTTCGGGGGATGACAAAGACGTTCAATTCCTAACACACAGTGAAGGGCGAGCCCGGATGTTCAGCATGGGAGCAGTCATTTTCAGAAAGATGAAATTGACAGGCTACCTCAAGCATTTGAAGGTCTTATGATTCAAGCTTGGGAACAATTGAGGGTTGAATTAGAAATCAATACATGGAAATAAAAAACAGTAATAACAATAGCAAATGAACAATACACACACACACCAAAAACTAAACAAAAAAACCCCACTAAGATAATTCTGGGGGAATTGATATAATTATTCTGGACACATGGAAGGAAAAGTAATCAGTTTCCTATATGACTCAGCTCTGAATATAATCATAACAAATACCAAAGACTTAACAAACTAAAATTATGGTAAAACCGTTCTTAGGAAGATGAACTATAATAAGGGTATGTGTGTGGTGAGAGCAGGAGAGAGGTAAATTCCCATCCTCCGTTGTACAATGTCAAAAGGTAAGGCCTAAACCTGGGAATCAATTCAAAATGAGCATAATCTTTAGACATAAGAAGTTGAAGGTCAAAATAACTAATCAAAAGAGCTTCAAGTGGGAATGGAGAAATGGAGCTGGGAACGGCTATTTCAATTATGTGCACGGAGACTCTTTGTACAAACAAATGTCTTTAAAAGGCTGCGGCGCCCTTTCTTCAAATGCCATCTTGCTGGAGCAGGCCTTGCTGCGCTGGTGGCGGGGGTGTGCACACAGCTCTGCCTGTCCCAGACCCACCCTCTGGCCTGGAGCCCCCCAGGCACATGGACAACCTTACCACCACTGATGGGGGGACCGACTGAGGCAAGACCCACAGGGACCTGCCCTCCAAGGCATCCCTTGTCCCCCACGGCATTTCCACCATGGAAGGTCCCTTCTGTTGCAGGGACATTACTAAGAGTGTACTCAAGGCAGCCAGCGTCCTGTGGAGGCCACTGCACTGGGAGTCAGGGCCCTGGAGCCCCGCCTTTGCTCCACCTGTCACCTGGGCCTGCTCCCTGCCGCCTGCAAGTTGGTCCCCGTGTCTATAGAGCAGAGATCGCGCGTGACTAACAGCACTGTCACGGGAATGAGCTGGATGAGAGAAACACTGTGAATGGAGGTAAGCAGCCCGCGTGTGTGTCCTCGGGACTCCACACACTCTCACACTCACACTGCATGACTTTGACCTCCTTCCCCAGGGGCATCCAGAGTCCTTTCGTTGGTGCGTGGGCCAGGAATTCCCTGGCGTGTTCGTTGCCGGGTACATCGGGGATACAGTCCTCCGGCTTCGTCTCATCCTCCTGAAAAGGGAAAAGGTGCGTGAACAGCAGGGAAGAATGCCCGGGGCCCCCCCTGGACTGCAGAACACAGCGCCCAAGGCCACATCCCTTACCTCTAGGAACTGGAAAGACAGATGAGACCTGACCAAAGGGGGATAAATGTGCCAGAAGAACTATGTCACAAACACGAAGTGGCTGTTCTTGGAGAAAAGTTACTAGTGGAACAGAATAGAAATCTGTCCCTCAGACAGGAATGATCTGTGAACTCTAAATTCTAGAATATAGTAGATTCTAAGATCAAGGAAAGGTTTCACTACCTCAAACTCTTTGTGGAATGAGGCAAGGTATAAGTATTAAACAAGGCTAGCCCTGGCTGGCGTGGCTCAGTTGGTTAGAGCATCATCCTGATACACCAGGGTTGTGCCTTCAATTCCTGGCCAGGGCACACACTAGAATCAACCAATAACGCATAAGTAAGTGGAACAACATATTGATGTCTCTCTCTCTTTCTCTCTCTCCCCCCTTCCTTTCTCTCTTTAAAATCAATAAATATTTTTTAAAAGAATTAAAGATGGCTATCTGGAATAATAAAATGGCATGTTGCATTAAAATAGCTTATTAGCCTTGAAGGCCACTGTCATGTTTTCCAGTCACACACATGCTGTATCTTTGATACGCATTTTCACCACTGAATAACTACAGTTATCACTAAGGAGTTCCCCCCCCAGTTTCCATGAATATTAAATTTATAATAATAAATTTTTAAAAATCTTTTTTTAAAGTTGAAAGTTAAATCTTTAAACAGAAAAGGTAGCTTTGGCCTTTAACCACTCCTCTTAGTCTCACTCCCCCAGAGACTCTGACACTGAGCAGGGCGCAGAGAAGGGGAGTGATGGCTGAGGGACACCAGGGGCCTGCCTCGGTTTCTCAGGGAACAGACACATGAGTAAATTTCTACAAGGGCACAAGGCTTGTGACAAAGCCCAAAAGTGTCTCACTGGCACCTGCAGGGAAGACACAGGGTTACCACAAAAGGTGGTTCAAAACCTTATGCAGCTGCTTTCATAGCAAGTTACTGAGCCTGAGCCCCGAGTGAAACACGGCTCAGAGAACAACCCAAAGGACGCTCTTCACACTGACCTTGATCAGCCCGGGAGGAGGTTTTTCGTAACTAGAAAGAAAAACACACACCATCAACCATGTTAACAGGGACACGACACATTTTGAAGAGCAAAAAGCAATTGTAGGCTAAAATCAAAAGGATATTTTAAATAAAACCCAAAAAGTGCGTTATATCTAAAACAGCTAATAAAACATGCCCAGCCCTGGAGAGATCACATGTAAACAAGCTGGTGCTTTACCACATCCCGCTGAGATCTGGAACTTAAGTCCAGTGAAATTGTAATTAACTTGGTGTCTTAGCACATTGATTTTATTTTTGGAAGAAGGGAAAACAGGAGATTACAGGGAAGCCTTGGCAGGTGGGGCTCCGTGGTTAGAGCCTCGGCCTGTGCCCCGGAGGGTCGGAGGGGGCAAGTTAATGCTCCAGAGTCTCAATTTCCTTGTGCGTAAATACTTGGCAGCACACGTGAAGGGCACTCCACAAAGCTGGCTTCTGCCCCTTCTGTGGAAGACGAGGTGATGTTCTCAGCAGCCTCATGAGGCAGCTCAAGACTGGATCACAAAGGCCAAGCCCTGGATCCAGCACAGGTGGGAGAAAACAGCCTGTTGGATGGTAAATGACAAATACCAGAGCTTTTCTAAGCGGACAGAGGAGGAACTGCCCCATGAATATTACATAGTGAACGACTGGGCATGAAGAGACTTAGCTGCTTAGGTGTGGTACAGTGCTTTCCCCAAGCAAATGCTTAAAGTATTTTCTAACACAAGTGGTGGCATGCCATAGCTGTAACTTAGTAATAACACTGGAAATCTGCATAAATTGGGAAAATGATACAGTTTACCTGCAACCTAGAAACATGAATGGTACGCCTTAGGCGTAGACACACAGTAGTACAGTCTATAAACCCGATAATCCATCCTTTGAGCCACAGGAGTTGTATAAACAACAACATATGGCCAATCAAATTGAAACCCAAATTCCTGAAAAATATGTAATGTTGTTGCCAAGATGAAAAGAAGTGTGATGGAACCACACATTTGAAATCTATGATTAGCAATGGCATTGCCTAAAAAGTCCATTGCACAACCGTTTTCACAAGTTTAAAGGAAGGTAGTTGATGGGTTTTCCTAGGGCTAAACAATTCCTTAATTTAACATATTTAAAAAGATAACTCTCAAAGGTTAAAGTAATACTTAATTACTAAACAGAACAGATTTGGAAATGGGAGTATGTTAATGTATGGCTGGCGTCTGCCCTCTGACAGTCAGTCTCCATTATCTTTGCAGTTAATTCCGAATATTGAAACCAGCTGGCGGAGGCCCATCATTTTGCACCGTCTGAGAATCCAACGGTTAATTCACTCAGGCGGTAATCATTTGCTCTGTGTAGTAAGAAGACTAAACTTATGTAAGAGGGGAGAAATATTATCTCCCCAGTTACGTATGGGCAAGAAATGTTTAATTTCTGAGCTCGGCCCACAGTGCCTTGAAGGGCCAGGGCTGTGGATGTCACCGTGCAAGGCCCCGACCCTGCACCCCGCCCTCCTGGGGTGACAGCTGGGGGGGGGGGCGCACTGAAAGGAGCAGGCCGGGCTCCAGCAAGCAAAGCATGTTGTCAAAGCTCAAGAACAACTGACGTCTACAGCTCCTCAGGGTCCAGGGCAGGAAGGACGGCAGGTCCTTAGTGCAGTCCCCCCTGTGTCCCCCATGTCCCCTGGAAGCCTCCCCTCCCCCCGCGGCCTCTGGAGCGGGGGCAGCGCAGCGCCCCCAGGCCGGGCCGGGCCCCCGCAGGAGCTGGTCTCCGGGCCCGGCTCTTCCTGCCGAGCGGGAGCCGGCCTCTGTCGCCCCAGCCCCGGTCGCTCCTGGGACCAGCGCGGGGTCTCTCTCCGGCCTGGCGGCGCCCCCCAGCCGCCGGGACAGGTCCCCGCCCGCGGGTCGCTGCGGCCGCACTGACGCCGCGGGGCTGCGCCTCCTCCCCAGCGGGAGGCGCGAGATTGTCTGGTTCCCGCGGGCCCTGCGCCCCGACACCGCGCAGGACGGGGACCCGGCGCGCCCCCAGATCCCGAGTGGGCGCCCCGCAGCGCCCGCCTGGCTCCCACAGCGCGGCGCGTGGCCAACGGCGCCTCCGCGCGGGGGGACCCCCCCCCCCGGGAGCGCCCCGGGGCCCGGGGGCGGGGCCTGCGCTCCCTCCCGGCCCAGGCGGCCCCGGGGCCCGGCACGGACCTTCGCGGCCGCCCGGGATCGCCGACGGCGGCCGGGCCGCCCGCCCACCCGCGGGTCTCCGGGGACCCCGCCCCACGCGCCCGCGCGGCGCCCGTTTCCCGCAGGAGCCCGGCGGCGGGCGGGGACTCACAAGGACTCCAGGTGCTTGAGCTGCTGCAGCTGCTGCGCGTCGTGTCGCCGCCGCCTCTGCTCCCGGCGGCGCTGCAGCTCCTGGTCCGGCGGCTCCCGCGCCCGCCGCGCGCCCCCGGCCCCGGGGTCACCGCGCCCGGACCGGGACGACATCGCGGCCCGCGCGGCTCACACGGCACTTCCTCCGCGCCCCCCCCGCCCCTCCCGCCGCCGCCCGGCTGCCGGCCCGCAGAGCCCGGGGCCCCCTCCCGAGGCCGCGGATCCCCGCCTCCCCGCGGCGCCGCCTTCCGCCCTCGCTTCCAGCGCCGCAGCCCGGCCGGTTGGTGCCGGAGGTCGGAGCGCGCCCCCTGGCGGCGGCCGAGCGCTGAGGACGCCGGCGGTTGGGAGCCCTTCCCGGCTGCGCGGGGACCCCCAGAGCGTGCGACCCCTGGTTAAAACAGCGTCCATTGAATTTAGACAGGCTTTGGGTGCTGAAAATGAGAAGCTAATACATATTGAATGTTTTTATGTGCTGGTCATTGAGCTAAGCCCTTAATAAGATCTGACTTAATCTTTATAAACTTAAGTTCTGTTACTACCTTTATGTATTATGCTAATTTTGTAGCTGAGTGTAGGAGCCCCAGAGAGTTGAGTGACATGCTCAAGGATGCAGAACTAGTAAATCGTCCATCCAGGATGCCAAAGTGTTAGGTGCTTAACTAGATTGTATTTTAAAAGTGTTACCTGATATGTGAAGTTACAATAACTGTTTTAGCTTTAACATGATGGAAAAAACCACCAAGGAAGTAAAAATAATAGCATAGGGGATGTTTTCCTCAAATGTGGCATTCAATATAATTATTCCCTAAAATATCTGGGGAGCTCTTTCATATTTATTACAGGAAATCCAAATAAACACACAAAAGGCTATGAACAGACATACAGTGTTACACGGATGGGCCTGGGAACTTGGAAATCAGGTTTTCCTTTGAGAGGGAGAATCTGTGTAGGAACCAATCCAGTGGTTGATGCAAGTTACCTGGGCCAATAGCTCTCTCCTCCTGGGCAGACTTTGTTGCTGGTCAAGATACGCTCCTAAAGTGAAAGAAATGAAGGAAAAGATACAAAGAAAAGATACCAAACATTCTTCAACCACAACCCATAACCCTAGAGCAAGCAAACAAGCTGACTTTAGAATATACTTCTCTGCAGAAACCAACTGAGTAATTCTTCTCACCCTGGTGATTGAGAGTCTTGACTGATTCAAATATTTGCTTAACTCAATGATTTGATCTCTCAGCAAGAAGACCCAGGGATTAATAGTTCCATGTTAGCAAGTATGAGTCCAGACTCTTTTGAAAACAACAGACCAAAATCCAAATCAAACTCTTTTAAGAAGAAAAAAAATGTATTGTCTCACATGTGAGATGTCACGGGGTAGAACTTCAGGAGTGGCTGGATCTAGGTGTTGAAATGTTAGAGTCAGAAATTTCTTTCTCTCAGCTTTCCTTTCCTTTGTATTGCTTCATTCTCATGTAGGTTCTCCCACTGTGGGGGCAAAGGTGGCCAACACCTTAGCAGCCCCAGCTTTAAGAAACCTTTCTCAGTTCCAATAGGACCTCCATGTATTATACTCATTGGCTTAGCAAGGGTCCTTTAGTTGTCATGGAAACAATCACTGTGGGCAGGGAGAAGCCCTACTCTGACTGGCCAAGCCTATGTCACATGCCCACCCTAATTCCCAGGGGTGGGATCAGCTTTACCCAAGCCATATAGACTAACAGTGTTAACAGGATGAAGTATATTAATAGGTTTTCTATTTCAATAGAATAAGCTCTAATACGAACAATGAACATTTGTTTAGTGCTACACGTAGTTCCTCATTAGACCCTGGGATCTAATAAGATCTCTAATTTGTAATTATCATGTTTTATCTTCATCTTACCGAGGATGCTGTTAATTAACTTGCCAAAGGTCACGTAGGCAGTCCACATGTTATATGTATTATTCCTTTGATACATTGTTGAATTCAGTTTGCTCATGTTTTATTTAGTATTTTTGCATTTATATTTATACATTAGATTGGTGCTGGTGTCTCTCTCTTTTGCTATCTTGGCCACATTTTGTTATCAGCATTGTTTGCTTCTGTGGATCCTGAGAAAGAAGATACCTACTAAGTAGGGCTCCTGCTGGCTAACTGAGCTCAGATTTAAAAACGGGGCCTAGCAGCCATTTCTACGCAGGGGCCTCTCATGCAAACTGAACTCCAGGGAGAAGCCTGAACTGATCTGCTGGCCTCCATTGTTCCTGCCATCTGAACCAGCTCCGGGGCAGAGCAAAGTGGTGCAGGGCAGAGTGGAGAGGACAGAAGCAGAGCTGTCCAGCTGGAGAGAGGCCTCCCCGGAGGTTTCTCACAGTCCTGGAGTTTCCTAATTGAGCTATAACGCTATTGAGCTCCTCCACAGCTGTGCCCTTCTCATGGCCGTGCTGTATCACAATTGAGCTGTTTGCACCGAATAAAGTCTCCTTTTCATGGCACCCCGAGCTGGGAATTGCGGTTGGCTTTGACTTGGTGGTAACAACCATTGCTTCACACTTCCAAAATGAATCAAGAAAACTTTGGTGATTCGCTTTCCTTGCTGCCAAGTTTTAATGAGGACAACGGAGTCTAAGCTAAATGCATTTAACTACTCCAATGAACTTCTTGCCACATCTAAGTCTCTTGTGCAGTCCCACCTGGCTTAGTCACGTGTTTGGGACCGTGCGGGAGGTTTGCTATTAAGTCAGCTCGCAGTGCACCTGGATGGCTTGGGGAACACTCACAGTTAGCAACTTAAAACTTGCCTCTGTCAAGGGAGTCTGACAGCACATGCCTCCCCTTTCTCTAATCCTGAACGGTTTCAGTCTTTTCCAATGGAGACTCCATTTATTATTATTATTTTTTAAAATCTAAGTTTCTCTCCCTCTCCAAAGCAGCAAAGGGAAATTGGATCCAGGGCCACGTAGGAGCCTCTCGTGGTTCTAAATCCGGAGTCTCCAGGGCCAGGCGGAGACCGGCGGGTCTGCTCAGGCAGTAAAGGCTTTTCTCTCGCAACTCAGGGCCCAAGCGCAGTCCCGAGGAGCGCAGGACTCCTCCCTCGGGCCGGTCCCCCCTGCAGCCGCCAGCCCGCGGCCCGGGGTGCGCCACGGGGCGGCCAGGGGAGGGCCCGCCGCGCGCGCGGCCGCGGCTCCTCCCCTCGCTCGGATGTGGCCGGGGGCGGGGGACCAGGCGAGGGGGTGGTGGCTGCGGCCCGGGCAGGGCCGGGATTCCTTTCCACGTTTGCAAACGCCGCCGCTCCCAGGCCCGCCCGGTGCGCTGCCCGAGCTCCGCGCGCCCTCGCCGCTCCGCGCCCGCGGCCCGCGCTCCCGCCTCCCCGCCCCCGATGGCGCTGAGGGCCAGGGGCTGGCGGCCCCCGCCGCCGCCGCTGCTGCTGCTGCTCCTCTGGGTGAGCGGGCAGGCGGCGCCGGTGGCCGGCCTGGGCCTGGGCTCCGACACGGAGCTTCAGATGGAGCGGCGCTTCGTGCCCGACGAGTGCCCGCGCGCCGTGCGCAGCGGCGACTTCGTGCGCTACCACTACGTGGGGACCTTCCCCGACGGCCAGAAGTTCGACTCCAGGTACCACGCCCCGAGCGCCCCGCGGACTCCCGCTTCCCTCTCTCCGCACGGGCCTTTCCCTCCCGGCGGACCTCCCCCAGCTCCGCCCCGCGCCCCCCGCGCTCCTCCCTCCGCCGCCTCCTACCCCGGGGCGCCCCGACCCTAAAGGACCCGGCGCGGGGGCTGAGCTTCCCGGCCCTCGGGCTCCCCCAGGCCTCTCACCCGAGACTGGGACTCGGGGGAGACCTTGCGCAGCGGAGTTGGGACAAGTCACGCCCTCCGTTTCTGCCCGGCGCTTTTCTGTAAAATCCTCGTAAAACGGGCACTCGGCGGGTGACCCTGGGGTGTCTGTGGTTGTGCGCCTGCCGCCCCCCTTCACTGATCCTTCCCCCAGGCCCCTCACCTAGTCGGATGGTGCTCAAACTGACGATAGCAGCCGCTAAGCTTATGGAGATAGCACCACGTGCCAGGGTACTTCCAAGTGCTCTCCGTATAATGAACTCATTTCATTCTTACCACAGTTCTCTGAGGTTGGTATTGTTTAAGTGGAGTCGATTGAAACCCGGACAATCCAAGCAAATCCAGAGTCTGTGCGGGTAGCTACCCCTGCCCTCCCTTCGGCCGTAAAAAAACCCTCCCTTGGGCCGGAGGGAGTCCAGAGCAAGCCTCTCAGCTTTGCCCTGGGGCCCTGCACCGTGCCCATGGTTCCTTCCCCTAACTCTGCCCCAAGATCACAGCCCCTCTCCCCGACTTCACTCCAGTTTAGCTTTAGGGTTAGCAGGCCTCTGTGCTCCAGCACCAGGCCCTCCTCCCCGGGGCTTTGTTACCAACCCAGGTCTTTTCCTCCGGCCCATCTTAGTGAATCACCAGGCTAGGCCAGGAGAACCCGGGAGCATCCGCTCTGCGCCCTAGGCTGGGCTAGGCTCTTTCCTGAACTTATCTTTTTAAAAATACTCTTACCTTCCCTTGCGTTTTTTTGAAATTCCAGACAGTGAGTGAATCTACAAAGCTGTTTAGCATACTATGAGGCATATGGCAAGTGCTTAGAAATACTCATTCTTACTGTTGTTTCAAATTTTTTTTGGAGACATAATTCACATACCATTCACCCGTTTTAAAGTGTACAATTCAGTGGCTTTTCGTATATTCACAGAGTTGTGCAACCATCACAACTATCTAATTCCAGAACATTTTTTCACTCCAAAAAAGAAAAGCTAGACCCATTAGCAGTCACTCCCTTCCCCCCCCAGCCCTAGGTAAGGGCTAATTTACTTTGTCTCCTAATGGAATCACACAATTGGCGGTGCTTTGTTTCTGGCTTCTTCTTTCCCTTAATGTTTTCAAGGTCTCTCTGTGCTGTGGCATATTCTCAGTACTTCATTCATTTTTACGGCTGTATAATATTTCATTGCATGGCTATACCACATTTTTTTATCAATTTATCAGTTGATGGGCATTTGGCTTGATAACACTTTGGCTGTTATGAATAATGATGTGTGAACATTCATGTACAAGGTTTTGTGTGCATACGTGTTTTCACTTCTTTTGGATATATGCCTAGGAGTGCGGTTGCTGGGTCCTGTGGCAACTATATTTACTTTTTGAGGAACCGCCCAACTGTTTTCCAACGTGGCTGCACCATTTTACATTCCCACCAGCAATGCACGGGGGTTCTTATTGCACCACATTTTCCCAGCACTTGTAATTATCTTTTTAATTATAGCCATCCTAGGTGGGTGTGAAGTGGTATCTCATTGTGGTTTTAAGTTGTATTTCCCTAAGGCTACTGATGCTGAGCATCTTCTCATGACCATTTGTGTGTCTTCTTTCATTGGCTTCTTTAGTTAGAAACAGGGAAGAGTTTCCTGCTTGTGCTAATGGTTTTTAATAATTTCTACTAGAGCAGGGGAGGAAAATAAGCTGGTGGAGAGGAAAGGGGAGTGGTGGAAGTGCTGGGTGATTTCCACTTGCCTTTCTAGTTCCACTTTTCCCGGTCTAATAACACAAGGGGGTTATATCAGCGACCCTCTTGTCATCTGACTTCTGGTTGGGTTCAGCTGATGGGGTGTCAGCAAAAGAATAGAGGGAGGAAGGTGAGTAAAGTGGAGATATTTATTCCCAGGCTCCCTATCTGTAGAGGCTCGGTGGGCACCTAGCTTAGCTTCTGTCTGGTGCCCTGAGCTACCATCTCTGTCCCTGGATCCTTCAGGCCCAACTGTGACAAGAGCAGCCCTCCTGGTCCCCAGGGGTACTGCATGCCCCTGTCTTTTCTCTGCACCCTGCACACACACATTTTGCACACAGCCCCTTTTATTAACCTTTCCTGGAACTGCCCAGTTTGCATGTATCATCTGTATCCTACAGGACCCAACCTGGGGCAGCTGTAAAAGGCGTCAGTCAGCCACATGCTGGGACAGGTTGTATAACTGCCCGTCCTGGAGCTTCATGTTCACGGCCAGTTCTGGGCTTGACGCTGCACACGAGTGTATGCCCGTTGTACTGACCAGCACAAATTTGCTCAGAACAGCTTTATTTTTCCAGAGTTTAAAGCAGTAAATAAGACTGGCCTGCCTTGCATTGTTAGTTTCTCACATATGTAAATTACACATTTTCTTTTTAGAAGGGTATTTTTTTGTTTTTAGCACTTTGCTTAGGAAGTCATCAAATGAATTAATACTTCGAGGCAACAACAGTTTTTATATATCATCTGGGGAGGCCCTGTGCCTGGAGGGTAGGAGTTGAACTGCCCTGGGGTCTAGCTTTTCCCCCCCCACTTGGCTTACCATGTGAGCTTGGGAAATTTTTTCACCTCCTAGGAGCCTGAGTATCAGCACCCACCTTAGAGGGTTGTGTGAGGGTCCAGCAAGGTACTATATGGAACAGCTTAGTTTGCCTGTGTGCCCAACATCATAAACGCTCTCTGAATAGTTATTATTAAAAATTCTCTTTCAGTTTGGGAACTAGATTCAGGGGCTGTGGATGAAAAACATAAAGTAGTTTTCCGCCTGTGCGTAAAGGGCAACAGGCTTTGAAGCATTGTGTTCTGGTCGTTATTAACATAAACCCGCCAGTGTGATGGTGGTTCAGGGCGAGGCGACCGGCCACGTGGAATTCCAGAGCTGGCATTCAGGGGGGCAGGGGTTGGTCCTCTGGAGATGGAGGGTTGAGGTTAAAGCCATCCAGGGTACAGAGCTGACCATGTTCTTTTGTCCTGTGGCTTGTTGGCCTGAACTTGGAATTTTGTTTTCTGTCCACTGACCTTGGAGAAAGGAAGGCTATTAAAATGGGCAGTAAAACTGGGAGGAAAAAGGGAAGGGGGGGGTTGGGTTGAGGAAGCTGCCCTGGCCGGTGGTGAGGGGGACTGTGCTGTTTCCCCAGCTTTTTTTTTTTTTTTTAAAGAAAATGAAAAAGGTAGAAGTAATTTACCAAATAAAGAGCAGTGCATCCTAATGAGGTAAATTCCAATAGCTGTTAACATTTTATTACACAAATATTACATGGTCATTTTGAAAATTAAGAGAGAATAAAAGAGAAAACAAATCACCTATAATCTACCCATAGATTACCATTGATAATATTTTCATGTATGGCCTTGTGGATTTTTTCATGTGCATCTATATATATATGAATTCAAAATGGGATTATTTTATACTGTGGCTTTGTAGCCTGCACTTTTCTCTTAATGAGTGTATCTTTTTGTGTTAGTGAATAGAAATCTGGTTGGGTTTTTTACAAATTTTTAATTGAGGTATAATTAACATATAGCATTAGTTTTAGGCATACAACATAACGATTCGATATTTGTGTATATTGTAAAATGATCACAGTGTAGTTAACATCTGTCACCGTACAAAATATTTTTTCTTGTGATGGGAATTTAAAAAATCTACTCTCTTAGCAACTTACAAATATGAAATAGAATATGCAAATTATTAACTGTAGACCCCATGCTGTATGTTATATCCCCATAACAGAAATCTGTTTTTATTTAAAAAATTTTTTTGGTTATTATTATTTTTCAAAATAGTAATATTGATTCAGAGAGAGGAAAAGAGAGGGAGAGAGAGAGATAGAAACATCAATGATGAGAGTCACTGATCGGCTGCCTCCTGCACACCCCCGACTGGGGATCGAGCCCGCAACCCGGGCATGTGCCCTGACCGGGAATCAAACCCCAATCGCCTGGATCCTAGGTCAGTGCTCAACCGCTGAGCCACCCCCGGCCAGGCCACAGTAATTTTAAAATTATAGCCCTGTTCTTCTGGTGTCAATAACTCCTCTGTAGGCTTTTTGCTTTGCAGTGACCTCACTGTTCGTGGGTGCATTTTCACAGGTTGGTTTCCCTAAGGGAAACATTATTTCTTCTTCTTTCTCCCTACCTTTGGGTGCTCAGCTACGACAGAGACTCCACTTTCAACGTGTTCGTGGGAAAAGGACAGCTGATCGCAGGGATGGACCAGGCTCTGGTTGGGATGTGCGTGAACGAGAGGCGTTTTGTGAAGATCCCCCCGAAGCTCGCTTACGGAAGCGAAGGCGTTTGTAAGTTGTCCTTCGTGTTTGTCAGCACATCTGCAGAAACAACCAGAACGTTCGCAGGCTGTGCGGTCAGGCCCACTGGGGAATCCTCGGAAGCTTTAGATTGGGGAAAGTAAAGAGCAGTGAACACACCCACACACACTTAGAGCTAAACTTTCTCAGGTTGATTTCTTCTAGAATGAAAGAAGCTGTTATTAACACAGGTGTAGTGCATGTTACCCTCCTTGAGAGGAAAATTTTGTTTTTTCTCTTTTCTTTCGATTTCATTTGAAGGAAAGGGGGAGGCGTGGCTCTTTTTGCAGTTGGATGCCCACGTCTACTTGACCCCTCGGCAGCATCCTAGGTGTGTATCTGGCCTGAAAGGCGGCAGCTTCTCAGTGTGAACCCTCTTTCCTTTCCAGCTGGTGTGATCCCCCCAAACTCAGTGCTTCATTTTGACGTTCTTCTGATGGACATTTGGAATTCTGAAGATCAGGTTCAGGTTCACACTTACTTCAAGCCCCCGAGTTGCCCTCGGACCATCCAGGTGTCTGATTTCGTGAGGTATCACTACAATGGGACGTTCTTGGACGGGACACTGTTTGATTCCAGGTAAATCCCACATTCATATCAGTGAAATGACCCTGAGTTCCTCCGTCTCACCTGCCTTTTTTATTTTTATTTTTTATTTTTATTGATTTCAGAGAGAGGACAGGAGAAGGAGAGAGAGAGCTAGGCACATCATTGATGAGAGAGAATCATTGATGGGCTGCCTCCTGCATGTCCCACACGGGGGATCGAGCCCACAACCCGGACATATGCCCTGAGTGGGAATCGAACCGTGACCACCTGGTCCAGAGGTCGACGCTCAACCGCTGAGCCAACACCAGCCGGGCATCACCTGCTCTTTTTTAATCTTCCCCCGAGAATATTTTTTCCATTGCTTTTCAGAGAGGGTGGCAGGGGGAGAGAGAGAGAGAAATATCGATGTGAGAGAGACACATCAATTGGTTGCCTCCACATGGGCCCTAGCCAGGGCTAGGGATAGAGCCTGCAACTGAGGTATGTGCCCTTGGCCACAGTCGAACCCGGGATACTTCTCTAACCGCTGAGCAAAACTGGCCAGGACTCACCTGCTTTTTATACTGATGGAGAAACCAGAAAATGGACTCTTCCCAGTTTCCACCAGCAATGACTTCTTCACTTAAGGCTTTTGGGGAATATTTTGCTCTCTTTTGCGCCAGAGTCAAAATTATAAAACATCTTAGAAAAACCCGAGAACAGTGTTTATCTAAATGAACAGTATTTTCAGCTCTCATTAAGTAAAGGGCCCTCTTTACCAAATAATTTGTGCATTTTTTGGTTCATTTCTATAGTGTCTCCATGGAAGGAGGAGGGGAAGGCTGCATGTATATGAATTTGGAGAAGTGTGGGTGTAAGGTGCTAAGTGGGGGAAGTGAACTCTTTCCTCTCATTCTAGTGTGTGTTTGATTAGGCAGAACAGGCCTATTTTTGTGAATGGCTATGGCTTAATTACATGCTTTTTATAAATTCTAGGACGTGGGCTCTGTGATTTGGAGCAAATATCTATATATGCTTGTCTTTCGGGATGCGGATGGGTTCATTGTTCAGCTGAGATGTGGGTAACAAGAAGCCCTGTTGAGGGATGAGCTAGAAATGTCCTTATGGTATGGAACTTTTCCCTTTCTCCTTGGTTTTCAGTCATAATCGCATGAAGACATATGACACCTACGTGGGAATCGGCTGGCTGATTCCTGGAATGGATAAAGGGCTGCTGGGGATGTGCGTGGGGGAAAAACGCATCATCACCATTCCTCCCTTTCTGGCCTATGGAGAAGACGGAGACGGTAAGTCCTTCTCACAAGTCTTTTTTTTTTTAAGATTTTTTTTTTTTTTTTTTTTTAGAAAGAAAGGAAGGGAGAGAGAGAGAGAGAAACATCGATCGGCTGCCTCTTGCACACCCCCTACTGGGGACCGAGCCCACAACCTGGGCATGTGCCCTGACCAGGAATCGAACTGACAGCGTTTCGGTGCACAGGTCATGCCAACCCACTGAGCCACACCAGCCAGGGCTGTCCTTATTTTTATTGCAGTGATTAATTCAACTTGCTATGTGAAATCCTCCAGACCTTTGGTCTAGACGTGCACTGTCCAGTGTGGTAGCCATTAGCTACTTGTCGCTATGTGCATTGCCGAGTGCTCCTGTGCTGGACGGTGCAGACACAGCGTGTCCATCACTGAAGAGTTGTGTGGGACAGAGCTAGTCTAGCTCATCTGCTGTCCGATGACTGAGTGGCGGAAACCTCCACTTGTTCACGGTCACTGCCGTTCAGAAGTAAGCCGTCTGCCACTGCCTCGTGAGCTATAACCTTGGGCGCCAACCTCCCCAGCCTGTGCTTTTCCCATCTGTGAAATGAGATTTGAACTAGACAGACTAGAGGTTGTAGATATCAAAGTAGAAATTCAGCATCAGATGCCAGAGTTGCCATTTTTTCCCAGATTTGTACCTCCAGGATGGTCTTTACCTGTGACATTAGCTCCACGGGGACAAATGTGAAACACATTGTTAGAAAACAACATTAATTTTAATTAATTGAATTGTTATGCCTGTTTTATCGTGAAGGAAAACATAGAATATTGGCATAAATAGAATTTATCAGTCATATTTTGAATTTCAGGCATATTGAATCATACCAATAAGCTGATACAACAAAGAGACATCTGGGCATTTGAACAAGCAGATATATAGAGTTAAGAATGGAAATGAAGCCCAGCCAGTGTGGCTTGGTTGAGCAACATCCCATGCATGCACCACGAGGTCATCTCTTCGATTCCCAGTCAGGACGTACGCCTGGGTTGTGGGCTCCCAAGTTTTTTAACACCATCCACATGCACCCGACTTACAGAATAAAACAAAATGCGTAGCCTAATACGAGAAGTATTACTCAGTCAATTCGTATATGATAATGGTAGAAAAATTTAAGCCCTGTGGTGATTTTTAAGGTTTTCTTTTAAATGAAAAGATCCAGAAAAGTACATAAGATGAACATTGCACTGCATCTCTCCCCCCCTCCACACACACACATCTCAGCATGGGCCACACCTTGCATTTCTGAGGCTGACTCAGCAGCCTGGTTTCTGCAGATTTCATCATCTGCCTTGGGGAAGGGGACAAAGCCAGTCGAAGGAGCTCGGGCTTGGCTTGCCACATGGTTCCCTTGCCCAGGCCTGTTCCTTTGTGTGGTGTAACAGTGGCAAGTAAGAGGGTGGAGATCGGTGAACTTTCTTTTATCCCCAAGGACTGGATTTTGAGTTAATTGGTGGTTGATGCGGATCGTTGCAGCAAGAGCTAGTGCCCGATAATCTCCGCCACGTGGATTGTCATGTGGCTGATACTCAGTGAATCCTCGATGTCAGGAAGATCCAAGAGAGGCAGCGCCATCCAGAAGGGAGATGGAAACGACTCCAGGACTTTTTATAGTTTAGATTGTGGGTGCCACTTTTTCTCTTACCTCAGCCAGCTTTAGTTTTATAGGTGCCTTGTTTTGGAGGCACTTAGAGGATTGAATGTTGCATATTGTCTCTTCAAAACCAAAATTGGCTGTGGGTTCCAAAGAATAAGTCTAGGTCGAACCTGCCCTGAGCTTTGAGATTTGTGACTTCCATGTCTGTCATTTGCATTTCTACAGGGACAAACCCACAGGGGTGTGTACTGGGGTTTGCATGTGGGTGTCCCCATGTAGGGCCTTGACTTGCCAGCGCGAGCGGAGAAAGCGTGGTCATAGTCTCTCGTGTCATTAATATCACTGGACTCCTTTTTCTGAGGGAGTCAGGCTTCAGGTTACACCTGCCAGCCCACGGTGAGACACCAGGGGGAACCTCCCAAGATGAGGAAGAACGTGCGTTTGCTTGGCTTGAAAAACCTCAAGGACTGAGTTACACCAGCACAGAGGGTGTTGAGTGACAGGTAAAGTGCTCCCTGAATCTCGTGTCCTGATTGCGTCACCTGCCTGCATTCCGCTCTAGGGAAGGACATTCCTGGACAGGCGTCTCTGGTGTTCGACGTTGCGCTGTTGGACCTTCACAACCCCAAGGATGGCATTGCCATTGAGAACAAGGTAGTGCCTGAAAACTGCGAGCGCCGGAGTCAGAGCGGGGACTTTCTCCGATACCATTACAACGGCACGCTTCTGGACGGCACCTTCTTTGACTCCAGGTGAGGCCCAGGATCTGGACACCCTGTCAGTGCTCACGCATATGTTCAGTTCCCGTACAGGCTGCTATTTGCTGGTGCTGAATTCCTTCAGAGGCCATTAGAACTGTCTCCCTGGGGCCTGTGGGACAGGAATCTGCCGGCAAACAGGAGAGGCTCCTCCTAGGCACTCCCCGTCCCCCTCTACTGTGCGCAGCTATCCAAGTATAAACTCAGCTGTGGGGTCCAAGATGGGAAGTGGCCAGAAGGGAGGTGCAGGGGGTAGGCTGGGAAGAGAACAGACTTAGTGGCAGGACACCTGGTGGACTAGCTGTGTGACTTTGGACAGCATTTGACCTCCCTAAGCTTCATATTTTTTACTTGTTATTAGCATGTTTCTCAAGGAGATGGTTAAAGAGATAAGGGAGGTGAAAGCCCTTTCCAACTTTCAAAGGTTTTTTTTACTGCAGGGGACTGGTTGGAAGCGTTCAGCTTCCTTCCTGCTGTTGCAGAGGCTAATCACGGAGCCTCTGTTGTTCAAAGTTGTGTTTTGTGTACAAGGCTCAGCTGCAGGCGTGCAGATGGCCAGGGCATGCCTGGCGTGTGGTGTGTCTTGCTCCTTCAGGTGGCACGTGCTGTTTGGAAACCACTCCTGCAGAGCAAACAGTCGACAGCAATCTACCTGTCCCTCCGAGGCAGTAGACTTTGAGTTTATTTAGCCATCCAGGAACATTACCGAATTGTTGTAGGGTATCATTTTATTTGAATAATTCATTTTTCCTGCCCCTTGCTTTTTGTCACCTTGGGACTTTTCCATAGCAATACGTAGAGAGAAGTCATTTATTTTTATATGTGTCTAGTATTTCATTGGGTGGACATACCATGTTTATTTAACTGTTCCCCTACTGATGAACGTTTCAGTTGTTTTCATTCTCTATCACCAAAAAACCTTCCAGCGTGTGTGTAATTATTACTTGTCACATATGAGCTTGGTTCTGTCCTTTATTCCTGGGAATTATATTTCAGTTGAAGGACCATTTTTCTTGTGGATACCAGGTTTCCTTCCATATTAATAGAACCACAGTTTTCTTAGGTTTCAAACAGATTTGCATTTTAGTTCATCGGGATCTAGCCTATCCTAACCACTAAATGATATTCCATTGTATAGATTTGTCTTAATTTGTCTAATCAATCCCTAATGTTTTATGCCTTTGGACATTTTAGGTGGGGCCCAGGAATTATTTGCAGCTGAATCTTAAAGTAGATGATAAATTATTTCCTTGGGATAAGTTTCTAGAAGAATCTCTGGATCTCAGGTTATGTGTATTTTTACAGCTTTTGGTATGCGCTGCCAAGCTGTCCTCGGGGAAGGTTTCCATCGCTGGCTGGGAGTGCCCATTCCCTCAAACTTGGTAACACTGGTGTCATTCTAAACTAATCTTTGCCAATTTGTAGAAGAAAAATGGACCCTTTTAACTTTAATCTGAATTTCTATGATTGTATTGCTACTGAGGTCGAAGCTCTTTTATGTGTTTATCGACTATTTGCGTATCTTCTTTTGTGATTTACCTGTTTATTTCCTTTTTTTTAAAATCCGCACCTGAGGATATTTTTTCCATTGCTTTTCAGAGAGAGTGGAAGGGGGAGAGAGAGAGGGAGAGAAAGAGACATCAATGTGAGAGAGACACATCGATTGGTTGCCTCCCACTCGAGCCCCGACCAGGGCTGGGGATCCAGCCTGCAACTGAGGTAGGTGCCCTTGGTCGGAATCGAACCCGGCACCCTTCAGTCCATGGGCCGCCGCTCTAACTACTAAGCCAAACTGGCCAGGACTTTACCTGTTTCTTTCTTTTCCCTGGTTTTATATTGAGGGTATTGGTATTTGTCTTCTCCTTATGGATTTGAAGACTGTGTACATTAAAGATATTAACCCTTTTATGGTTGTATATTGTTGAAAACATATTTTCTGTTTATTTTCATTTTATTTTTGGTTATTGTGATTTTTTGACCTATTTAAATGTAAAGTTTTTTTTTTTGTTAAATACGTTCCACTTCTCCTTTATGGCTTCCTTTGTTCTGATATAAATTCTTACATATTCTGTCTTCGGCGACTTGCTAGAAAGTCTGTCCCCTCCTTTAGAGTATATAAATATTTGCCTGCATTTTCCTCATGCCCTTTTAATGGTTTTGGTTTTTTATCCTGTAAAATATTCTTTATTAGAATTTTTATTTTATGAAGGATTATGCTCTCATCGTATAAGTGAAACAATGCAAAGATACATAATGAAACGTAATGATTTCCCACCGACCCCTTCTGTTCTCACTGCCCAGGGTAAATATTAATAACTTCCACAGCCTCTCTCCATGCTTATGAGTGCATTCGTGCGTAAATCTTCAGTCCATCTGGAATCTGTTGTGGTATGCAGTGTGACAGTAAGGATCTAACTAGCTTTTTCCAGATGGTCAGCTCATGTTTCCAAAACCCTTTATTGAAAAACTCTGTTTTTTTCCTCAGTCATCAAAAATCTGACTTTTATTATGTACCAAATTCTTAAAATATACTTTTGGGTCTTTGTCTAGAATTTTTACCCCTTTCCATGGGTCTAACTCTTCCTGGGCCTGTGTCATAGCTTAGACCATTGTAGCCTTTTGATCTCTGTGATAGAGAGTATTCTTTTACTTTTAAAAACATTATTTTTACTAAGTGATACATTGCCGTGGTTCAGAATCCTCAAAGTATAAAAGGGTATACAATGACAAATTTCCCTCCTATGCTTGTCCCTTAATACCCAGTCCCCTTCTTCCCAGGGAAGCAGTATTATGAATCTCTTAGGTCTCCCATTCATATGCAATGAAATATGTATTCCCCCATTTAAGTTTTTTACAAGAATGAGCTTGCTATACCCTGCACCTTCAAAACAGTATTCCTTTTTTTAAATTTATTTATTTTGTCTTCACCCGAGGCTATTTTTTTCTTGATTTTTAGAGAGAAAGGGCAGCGGGGGGGGGGGGGGGGGGCGGAGAGAAAGAGAGAAACATCGATGGGCTGCCTCCAGACTGGGCATTGAACCCACAGCCGAGGTATGTGCCCTGGAAACCTTTTGGTGCACGGCACGGCGCTCAACCCACCGAGCCACGGCCAGCACGGTATTCTTGGTTATTTCTTTTTCCAAGTGAATTTAAGGGTCCCCCTTCCTCATACACACCACTCAGAGTTTGATTGGAATTGTTTTGAAATTCATACGTTAGTTTTGGGGAGCATGGATAACAATTCTCAGCTTTTCATTGGGGAACATGATGGTTTTCCATTGATTTCAGTCTTCTTTTCAAGCTACTTACAGTTCTCTACCCTTCAAGCCCCGCTGCTCCTCCAGGGTCTCCTGCAGCTCTTCCCTGCCTCTGGGGCTTGGCCCACTGTTACCGTGAGTCAGCCCCCTTGTCCCTCAGTGTCGCCTTCTCCCCAGACCCATGCAGCCTTTGCTGACTATTCCAGCCGGTGGCTTTCCCCCGCTCCGAGGCTCCCGCCGTCTCTCCCACCACCTGCTGTCCCTTTCCAAGGGGTCCCGTCTCCCCGGGAGCCCCCTCTTTCCTGGATGGCTAGTGGGGAGCTGCTCTTTGCTGAGGATCCCCAGGCACCTGCTGGAGAGGGCCTCCCGGGGAGGTGGGAGGTGAGAGAGCTGGGCTTGTCCTCCCATCCCGGCCGTGTGAGGGTGGGGGGTCTGGAGCCCCCAAGGCTGCTTCTCCCAGCCCTCCCCAGGGGGTGCTGCAGATGATCGCTCCCTGGGCCAGGACAGTCGCCCGTTATTACCATTGCCTCCCGCCCCGCGCTTTGTGGTCTCTGAGGGCATCGAGAAGGAAGAGCCGTGGGCTCTCCCCAGCCCCCCCCCCAGACGGTCTTCCCAGGCTGTGTCCCAGGCTGTGTCCCATGGGGCAATGGCGGGCTACCCTGGCTCTCAGTATGGGCGGCTACCCCAGCGGCCCCAGCGGCCCCGGGTGCGGGTGGGGAATGGCCCAGGTCGCCGTGGCGCAGAGCTGGGCAGCAGACGTGGCAGATGAAGTTTTATGGTTTTATCCTGGACTCGGCAGCCTTGGGAATTGCTACTTGTTCTCACCAAAAGCGTGATATTTGCCCTCCGCTGGCAGCTCAGAGCCTGGCTCTCTCCACTGGGCGGAATGCTCGGGCCGCCGGCCAGCGGCACTTGGGAAACCCAAGTCCTCACCAGAAGGTAGCTCGGGGAGCGGGGACACGGCGGGGACCCACCCGGGGTCGGTAGGGACCGCAGGGCTCAGGTGCTCGGGCGTGCACGCCGTGTCCCGGCAGTCCGAGCACTCCTGTCCCACCTGCATGTGCAGGGGTCCTCATCAGGGACCGCAGGGCTCAGGTACTCGGGCGTGCACACGGGGCCCTGGCAGTCCGAGCACTCCTGTCCCACGTGTGCAGGGGTCCTCGTCAGGGACCGCAGGGCTCAGGTGCTTGGGAGTGCACGCTGTGTCCCGGCAGTCCGAGCACTCCTGTCCCACCTGCATGTGCAGGGGTCCTCATCAGGGACCGCAGGGCTCAGGTACTCGGGCGTGCACACGGGGCCCTGGCAGTCCGAGCACTCCTGTCCCACGTGTGCAGGGGTCCTCGTCAGGGACCGCAGGGCTCAGGTACTCGGGCGTGCACGCTGTGTCCCGGCAGTCCGAGCACTCCTGTCCCACCTGCATGTGCAGGGGTCCTCATCAGGGACTGCAGGGCTCAGGTGCTCGGGCGTGCACGCTGTGTCCCGGCAGTCTGAGCACTCCTGTCCCACGTGTGCAGGCTCCTCATCAGGGCCTGGAGGCGTTGCCCTTGGGCTCCCGCTTAGCTCCTGATAAGGGCGCCCCTAGGTGCTTTTTTCACTAGCTGGACGTGGCTGCCACGCCAACAGCCTGTTCCATTGGCTGCATTTCTGTGGCTGCTCCTGGTCACCGCGTCCCATTCATAAGCTGACCAGAGGGCCGGGGGCCGGTTTCTGGGGTGCCCCTGTGGAGGGCGGCCTGGATGCTGGGTGTGGACAGAGGAGCCTTTTCCTGGCCGTGTCCTCCGATTCTAAGGTTCACTGTGTTCCGGGGGCTGGCGGCCTCTGTGTCCTGCGGCCTCACCGTGTGACGAGTGTCGCAGCTGCTGTGGTGTCCCTAGGAGGAACCTTTTTCTGTTCTTTTCTAGCTACTCACGGAACCGCACCTTTGACACGTACATCGGGCAGGGCTACGTGATCGCCGGGATGGATGAAGGGTTACTGGGCGTCTGCATCGGAGAGAAGCGGAGGATCGTGGTGCCCCCTCACCTGGGCTACGGGGAGGAGGGGAGAGGTGAGTGCCCGCCCCGCGCCCCGCGCCCCGCGCCTGGCTGCTTGCACCCGGTTCCAGGCACCCGGCCTTCTTGAGCGAAATGTTGAAACAGGTCCAGCTGGAGACTCGAAGGCCCAGAGAGCTTTCATTTCCAGAGATGCTGTTGTGTCCCTTGGTCCCCCTGCCCAATGTCCTGTCCTTTTGAACAATTGCAAACCTACACCAAAGCTGAAAGAACTGTACAGCGAACCCCCTTAGTTTCCCCAGTTGTAATATCTTGCTATATTTATTTTCTCTCTCTCTGTCTATGCATTAAGTTTTTGTTGTTGAGCCATTTGAAAGTAGATTGCAAACCCTCCTTTTTGCTTTTTAACAGCTTTATTTGAGGTATAATTTATGTGCCATACATTTCACCCATTTTAAAGATACAACCCAAAGACTTTTAGTAAATGTAGTGAGCTATACAACCATCACCCTAATCCAGTTTTAGAACAGTTTTGTCCCTCTAATCACAAACTCCTTTTTAAAAATGATACAAATAATACATGTTGACTTTAGAAAAAGAAAATACAGATAAACAAAGAAAACAAAAATCTCCCCTAACCCCACCACCCAGGAGTAAACATTGCAGTGTGGTAAGCAGAAGAGCGGCCCCAAAAGATGTCAAAGCTGGGCCCCAGAACCTGTGAATATGTTACCTTTCATGGCAAAGGGGACTCTGTAGATGTGACTAAGGTAAAGATCTTGAGGTGGGGGGATTATCCTGGGTCATCCAGGCAGCCTTGATGCACTTGTGAGAGTCTTTGTTAGGGGGCAGCAGGTCAGAGAGGAGAAAATGCTGAGCTGCTGACCTAGAAGATGGAAGAAGGGGCCACAAGTCGTGGAATGAGGGTGACCGTGGGAAGCTGGCAAAGGCAAGGACATTAAGTCACCAAGTTTGTAGTAATTTGTTATAGCAGCAGTAGGAAACTAATACAGCCAGGAAGTGAATACTCTTCTGTACTTTCTTAAAAATTGAATTTATTGGGGTGACATTGGTTAATAAAATTATATAGGTTTCAGGTGTACAATTCTATGATACATCATCTGTGTGTTGTATTGTGTGCTTACTGCCCCACGGTACTCTGTACTTTTGAGTATATGTGAATCTATGTAGATAAAAGGAAACACATATCCACCTGTGCAAATACGGACAAAAATGGGATCATTTACATATATAACTTTGTCATTTCTCTTTCCACCTAATTTGTTGTGAAAATTCTCTGTGCCAACAGACATTTTTAATGGTTGCATAGTATTCCACGCCAATTTTCCTTTCTTAATTATGGTTTTTCTCCTATATAATTGTTTGCTAGTTGGCTTAGGAATAGCTGACTTGGTATTTATTTTGCTTTTGTTTTGACTAATGGGATTATGGCTGGCCTGGCAGGCTGTACATATTTATTATGTTTACCCTTTTCTGACTACTGCTGATGTGTCCTTTGGGTCTTTGGAATTTTCCCAGTGGGGTATGTCCAGAGTACCTAAGAAACATCATGTTGGCTATACCTGGGGGAAACTTATTCTTTCTCTCCCTGACTTAAGTTTCTGATTTGTGAAGCCGTCACAGATCACAGCCTCGGACACACTGACCAGGCCTTCCTTCACTACAAACTGCTTTGTAGTTTATATCATGTAAACTTCTACTTCTACCCAAATACATGCAGAAATAGAAAACTGCTTCCTCAGTATCTATGTTTGTGTAATTATGCCCTCAGAACTCGTCCTTCCTTTCTCTAAAAAAATACATTAATGGGAAACATTTGCTTAAATTGTTTTCCTCCTTTTGGCTTTCTGTCAACTATGAGACAGAGCTCTGCAGAGAATTATATAAGGTTCTGGGAAGCATCAGAAGGTCATAACTTTTCTGGGCATGAGGCTGCTGCATCCCGAGCCATGTGTTGCTGTGGGGGAGGGACACCCCGACTTGTAACACCCAGGTACTTTTGTGCGGGGTCCACCTCTGCCCCCTTCTGATTGGCACCTCGTGCTAATAATCCCTGAGGGACTGACCCCAGAAGGGTGTCAAAAATGGGATCATCTATATCTGTAACTCAGGACACAGGGGCAGGCGCATAGTAAACGTTCAGTAAATGTTTGTGGAAGGAACGAAATGCTGGGCTCTCCGTCCCTGGCATTGCATGTCTCGCAGCTATTTTCCCCACCAGGGTGCTGCACAGATTGAACGAGAGAATATCTGTGAACAAAACTTCTGTAAATGAAAACATTATTCAGAGGTAATGTTTGCAAAGTGGAGAGAGCGGAAGAGAAAACTGTTAATGATTTTGTGCAGAACAAACAAATAGGCTGTGTTGCGAAGGCACGTTGGGGAGTCGGGTGTGCTATGTCGTAAGGGGGGGCTATGGGCAGTTTGGGCTGCAGGGTTTTCCCCGTGAACTTTCTCTTGGTTTTCTTTCTCTTGCACAGTAACTGTCACTCTACAGCTGATTTTCTCATCTCGCCTTTTGCTTCTGGGAGGGGCAGGGCGAGTCCTAATGTGGCTGAGCCTTAGTCTCCAGAAACCTTTCAGGCTCCACGATTCCGTGGGGCAGGAGCTCATATTCTGGAACTGTAGTCCAAACTGTGCTCCCAACTGGCTGCGTGACCCTGGGCGAATCTGTGCCTCGGTTTCCCCATTTATAAAGTGAGGGTCAGGTTCCCTCCAAGGGCCCTCCAGCCTCACTCCTCCGGTGTGCTCTAGGATTTCATCCCGAGTCCCCGTGCTCCTCTCTGGACGCCTGTGGTGATGTGGGGAGCACGTGTCCTGCCCCTTCCTTCATTTCCCGTGTCTGTCCTTTAGGGAATATCCCTGGCTCGGCCGTGCTGGTGTTTGACATCCACGTGATCGACTTCCACAACCCTTCAGACTCCATCAGCATCACGTCGCACTACAAGCCCCCCGACTGCTCGGTGCTGAGTAAGAAGGGCGATTACCTCAAGTATCACTACAACGCCTCGCTTCTGGATGGGACCCTGCTGGATTCCACGTGAGGGCCCGGGAGTGGGAGAGGCGGGGGGGGGGGGGAGTGAGCCCGGAGGGTTCTCCATCTGATGCTGGCTGAGAACTGGCATCTCCGTGGCGCCTCCCTGCTTAGCTCAGGCCTACATCCCTGCTCAGATGCGTCCTTCTGAGCGTTCCCTGTGAATGGTCTCCCCCTGCTCCTGTGACATGGTCTTGCTGAAAAACGGATCTCATCTTGTAACCGCTGTCTTTAAAAATTAACCCACAGGTGAAATCCCAGCTCCGGGGTCTGGCACGTCAGGCTTCTGTCCGCTCCGTCTGCCTCACCAGCTTCGTCTTCTGCTGGGGCCCGGGTGCCCTGGGCAGTGGGGTCGGGTGCACACTGTGTGTCCTTTCCTTCTGGTCATCTTCTGCCCTGGCTTTGGTCGCCTCCCTAGTCTCAAAATCTGCTCTCAATTCTTAGGAAGAATCAACTGCTCCCACTTCTGGAGTCTTATAACATGTTACGCGTTCCCTGCCTTTTATTTTTGTTTGTCTCAGCTGCTGATTGGAATACCTCAGGGACACCTGGGATGTTGATTCATATTTTTATCCCTATGTGTAGCCTGGAGCGCAGCTCGAAGGGTGCATTCTGTAAATATAAGTTGATTGAGATGATCCTGGAAGCATATTAAAGGAATCAGTAGTATAAACCAGTGTCAGGGAGGCCAAAGGAGCTTTGCTTCTGATACATCCCAATCTTCAGATGCATCTGTGAGTTAATATAATATTCTCTTTTTTGGGAAAGAGACACGTTAGGCCTCTCTGTATATATACAGGTACATCCATTTTTGTGCTGAGCCTGCCTTAGATTCCTGTTTGCTGTTGGGGAGAAGGAAGGGCTTCATATAAATAGTATGTGCTGCACCTGTTCGGGGTAAAGAGGGTCTTCTGTCCCTCCCATCAGTCCCTCTGCCTGCTGGCTTCAGGTGACAGTGTGGCTGGGGGGAGCCAGGCCTGCAGAGAGAGCCCTAGAGACAGACTGTCCCGACCATTCTCTTTGCTGCTATGAGATCCTGTGTCCTGTTACCGTATTTGATCTCATCCAAAATGTATTGATTATTAGAAGCATCATTTGATGAATCTCTAAGGAAGTAAAGGTTCTTCCCAAAAAGAATGACATGCTGTCCGTTGAAACGTGTACCCCAGTTACAGAGATGATAAAACGTGAGAAAGTGAGTGTCATAGAGTCAGTGACAGGACTAGCGTCTGGGTGGGGACTGGCAGGGGCCGACTTGAAGCAAACCTTGCATGGCCTTAGGTGCCTGCGAGGGCACCCGGGGAGGAAGTCGCTTGTGTGGTTGGGGACGCAGCGAGGTCGCGCCTGAGAGCATGGCCCACGAGGCGGAGCAGTCCACAGGGTCAGTGTCGCGCTCCCATCGCTCTTGCTGGTGTTTGAGTTTTTGTCTGGTGCCCCACGGCCGTGAAAAGGTGACGCGGGGGTGGGAAATGAGCAGAGGGACTCCACCCCAGTGGGCTCAGGATGAGCTTCTCGCGCGGGGTGGGAGAATCAGCCTTCCCACCTTCTGGTGTGTGTGGTGGGTCCACAGCCTCCTTCCAGAGCACCTGGGAGCCGTGTGACGCTCCTTCCTCTTATCAGGCTCCATTCTGCACCACGGGGCTGTTTGTGTTACGGGTGAATCCACACGGAAGAGTCCTGGCGGGACTCTCGGGGTGTACGTTTCAGAATAGTGGGGTGACGGGAAGTGTGGCGGGCGTCTGCTCACCTGTGTGTGGCAAAGGAGCCCCTTCTGGAAGGTGGGGCCTGGTCCCGCCCCAGCCCTGGGAGGACCATAAATGGGGGGGGGGGGTCAGTGGCTGCCGAGAGGAGAGGGCAGTGTGCGGGGGAGCCCGCCAGGGCCACGCAGGCAGGCGGGAGGCTTTCAGAAGGGGAATGCCAGGGAAGGACTGGTGGAAATACCGGAGGAAGTCAACAGCAGGATGGCCTGAGGGAGGGTGGCGTTTTCAGACTGGAGGTGTGGAAACAAAGCGCTTGCTTGGAGGGTTTTCTCCCAGTGTTTAAACGGGCCTCCGAGAGGAAGAATGAAGATCTGTTATTTGATAGCTAAATGAGTTCTTGAATATTCTGTAAGGCTTCGGAACCCAGTTGCCCCATGGGAGGTCCTGGGTGGTCCCCAGGGAAGAGCAGTGTGAAGGCACCTCTGTGCTGCTGACAAAGGAGGGATTGTGTGGGGGGCGGGACAGGGGACGCCCCTCCCGCAGGCCTCGGGCCAAGGCAGCTTTTGCCAGCTGGCTGGCTGGCTGCTTCGTTCCAGGTAGGACAAATGCAAACCCTGTTTTGGTTTCCTGGCTCCAGAGAACCAGCTGGGCCCTGGGAACCAGCTTGAGGAGGGAAGGAGCCGGCAGCCCTGTGCTCGGGGGAGGCTGGGAAGCCTGAGAGGGGGTGTGACCCAAAGGGACGGACCCTTCCTTATTGTTACCACCTGGTGAGGGGTACCAAGGGGCCTCTAAGATATTGGGGAGGCTCTTCCCCTTGGTGTTGAAGAACATGCCCACTGTTTGCCCTAAGGAGGTGATAGGAACGCCATAGGATTGGAAATACATTTATTTTCAGTAGTGATTGAGGTGAGAAAGCCAGTTTTTTAAAACCTGGATTACCCAGGGACCATGGACATCAAAG
Source organism: Miniopterus natalensis (assembly GCF_054644295.1). NCBI lineage: Eukaryota > Metazoa > Chordata > Mammalia > Chiroptera > Miniopteridae > Miniopterus > Miniopterus natalensis. Next base: position 78,365,830 of record NC_142090.1, read on the forward strand.
AAAATTAAAATCATGGCGCAGCCCTGGCTGGTGTGGCTCAGTGGTTGAGCATGACCTGGAGGTCACAGTTCGGTTCCCGGTCAGGGCACATGCTCGTGTGTTGGGCTTGATCCCCAGTAGGGGGCGTGCAGGAGGCAGCCGATCAGTGATTCTCTCTCATCATTGATGTTTCTCTCTCCCTCTCCTTTCCTCTCTCTCTCTGAAATCAATAAAAACATATTTTAAAAACATACACAACAAAAAACCATGCCCCAAATTAAACTCTTGGTTATTTTTCTGGAGTCAAAGATGGGTACAGACCCAAGCACTTTGTACCCTCAAGGCCATCTGTTTACGGAGCTCTTCATACTCCCTCTCCACTGTGCCAGGCATAAAACAGTCTCCTATTTAGAACACCCCTGTTGTTATGTCCATCCTGTGGATGAGGAAACTGAGGCCACATGTCCCAGGGTCAAATTCAGTGGCCAAACCAGGATTCAAACTCAGGCCTCACTGAATCTATAGCGCAGGGCTGTAGATTCTCTTTTACGTTACCTTTTTAAAATTCCCATGGACATTTCTAGCTAGAGCATTGACTGAAACTTAAGAAAAAAATTGTTAAGAGCAGTAGAAAGAGCTTTTTTCCCCCTGAGACTTTGGAGAGTTGCCACCATGATGTCCCATCACCCTGAGTACTTCAGGGTGCTTTCCTTAAAACCAGGAACCTTTTCCTGTGTCGCTCAGTCAGACATTAAAGTCAGGACGTTCACATGGATATGTTACCACCTTTTAATTTTCAGATCCTACTTAAGTTTTGCTAAATGTTCCCCAGAAGGTCTTTCATGGCCAGAGGACCCCGTTCCAACATGTTCTAACACTGAACAGTCCTCAGTCTTCCTTGGGTTTTCATCTTGACCCTTTTGAGGATTATAGGTGGTTTATTTTTGCGAAGTGCCCCTCAGTGTGGGTTGGTCTGTTTCCCTGACTAGGCAGGGGTTCCGTGTCTTTGGCGGGGATGTGATGTGCCGGAGAAGTGACGTGCTCTTCCCACCAGACACTCATGTACCAGTGGGCTGATGACGTAACCGGGAACCCTTCTGTTTCGTTTCCAGGTGGAATTTAGGCAAAACGTATAACATTGTTCTGGGATCTGGACAAGTCGTGCTGGGGATGGATATGGGCCTCCGAGAGATGTGTGTTGGAGAGAAGCGGACCGTGATCATCCCACCCCACCTGGGCTACGGGGAGGCTGGCGTGGGTAAGCGACTGTATTAAAGGGTGTGTAGGGCACGTTCACCATCCAAATCTGTGCCTTTTGGGGTGCCAGATTTAAAATCACAATATGCTTCTTCCATTTTGTTTTTTGAGGATTTTTTTTAATTTTTAATTTTTATTTTTCAATTACAGTTTACTTTCAGTGTTACTTTGTATTGGTTTCAGGTGTACAGCGTAGTGGTTAGACAATCATATACTTTACGAAGTTCCCCTCAATATTTCCACCTGGCACCATACATAGTTAAAAAGGCCTGGGCAGTGTGGCCCAGTGGTTTGAGTGTCCGCCCATGAACCAAGATGGGGGCCTACAGGGGTCAGTTAATTGATGTTTCTCTCCCATCAATATTTCTCTCCCTCTCCCTTCCCCTCTCTCTAAAGTGGATAAAAACATAATAAATGCTGGTCACCATCCTCTAAACTGCCGTGATGACTCACTGAGAGTCACTACCTACAGTTTGGAAAACCATGTGCTGATGCTGAGCTTTTTTGGGGCCCAGGGTGGGGTGGGCGGCGGAGGGGGCGTGTCTGCAGCCCCTTGGCCCTAACCCTGCCCCTCCCTGTCATCGGGGCAGATGGAGAGGTGCCCGGCAGTGCCGTGTTGGTGTTTGACATCGAGCTGCTGGAGCTGGTGGCTGGCCTGCCTGAGGGGTACATGTTCATATGGAATGACGAGGTGTCCCCCAACCTCTTTGAAGAAATCGACAAGGATGGCAACGGAGAAGTCCTTCTGGAAGAGGTAACTGACCTTGGGAGGCAGCTGGGACCAGAGGAGGGCAGGGAGCCTCCATTCTGCGGTGGAGCCTTGTCAGAGTGGGGAGGCCTCCTGAGTTGATTTCTGTGCTAATGAGAAGCTACACACTCACGCACCAAGCGCTTTCACGCACACCCTCCAAGATGGAGCTCTTTGAAGACACTGAGGCCTGACAGGTACAGGGACCGACTCCAGGGCTCGCAGACCTGGGTCAGTTCCAGGTCCTGGTGCTCACTGCGCACCTGCCCAGTGTTAAGTGTTCCCACAGCTGTTACCTTGCGTGGCCCTCATGACAGGATGGTGCTCAGCGCACAGTAGGTGGTCCAGTTTTCTTGTGCGAATGAGTGAGTGTGGGCAATAGTGTTGGCAGAGGCTGGTGGTCAGGGGGCAGGCTTTGGTGAGGAACTGTTCTGACTTAGGGATACGGGGGAGGCCAGTGGCCACTGCCTCGCCTGCCTGGGACCTCAGGGCTTCGGGAACCGTTTAGTCAGGGCTTTGTAACCTGCATCTGGAGAAAAGCCCAGGTTGTGTAGCTCATAGGGTTTTGTCTGTTCTGGTAGCTCAGGCGCAAATCCCATTCTGTTCGGGCCTGGGCTCGGCACTGTCGGCTGCTGTGTCTCAGGGTCTGTCCTGTCCCCTCTCCAGTTCTCAGAGTACATTCACGCCCAGGTGGCATCGGGCAAGGGGAAGCTCGCTCCCGGGTTTGACGCTGAGATGATCGTGAAGAATATGTTCACCAACCAGGACCGCAATGGAGACGGCAAGGTCACGGCCGAGGAGTTTAAACTCAAAGACCAGGAGGCCAAACACGACGAACTCTGAGCCTGACACGAGCCACGTGTGTGACGCCAAGCCCCTGTCGCGGTGGAGCGGGCCGTGAGGGCGCGAGGGTCTCTCTGAAGGTGAATTGTCTGCAGGCAGAGGGGTCACACATCAAGGGTGGGGGGATACACGTGAGGATTTCAGGCCGAATGCCCGTGACATTAGACTAACTCGGTGCGAGGTGCCTCTGCCTGGGTCACGTAGCATATTGGAAAGGCCCTGCCCACCGCTGTCCTGTGGGCCTTCTGGGTAGTTTTGTCATTGAAGGGAAATAGTGTCATGCAGAAGTCACAACCATCCTGGAGGGAACAGAAGACATCAAGTGGCCAGGCTTTCTACATAGAGAAGATTAAGAAAAATTTTTTTTTAACCCACGGGTGTTTTGTAAGCGTTGTTCAGATGGGCAGAAAAAACAAAGGGTGAACCCGATGGGATTCCCAGAAAGCCCCAGAAAACTCAGCGGCTGTACAGTCCCTTCAGGTGAGGCCCAGCCTCCGCCTCCCCTGCACACACACAGACACACACAGACACACGCACACACGCTTTTCTGGTTCAATCACACCCCACGCCACTGTGGCCTCCGATTGGCTGGGCAGCTTCAGTTAAACAGAATCAGTGGACCCGACGAGAGGCATCGGGGCCACGGGCAGACGGCTCGATTCTGCGCCTGCCGCGTGAGACCGCCTGCTTCTCTGTCTTGCTCCGGTCACTACCCCGCAGCGCACTGACTGCTTTGATCAGATAGACACGTGCAGGGCTGGCGGCCACGCCGAGCTCCAGGGCATCTCCCTGTGGCCCAGGTGGACATGTCGTTCCCAGCAGACGAGCGTAAACAAGGTGACAGATTTCTGCCGCTCATCTGTCCTGGAGAGGGGGGCCCTGAAGCTCAGGGCCTCACTCTGTGTAGGGGAACAAGGGCACTACACCTGCCGGCCTGTCCCCGTGTCATGCAGTGACCACTTTGCTGCCTGTGTCCTCTGTTCCCAACCAGTGGTAACCCATGATCTTCCTTCTGAAACGGCTTTATGTTACTAATTTAAACTGTTTTGTACTGATGTAGCTCCGAGGGAGTCCATGAAGACGCCATGCACTCATCCAATTGAATGTTGGAAAACTGATCTTTTTGTGTATAAAATGATGAATCCTCTCACCAGGCTTTGTGGTGTTTTATTGGAAGGCGGAGAGGAGCCATGGGAATGTTCTGCGCAGTCAGAATCCCCTTGAGAAAAACAGGACCAGTGTGTTGAACAGTAGAGTACAGGGGGGTGTAGGGTCAGCGTCCTGGCAGGAAACTCCCTCCCGGGGACTTCTGCAGGGAAGGTAATGAAAGGACTGTTTGCAGAGGCCTGGACAGGACTCGGGGACCCAGTAAAGAGGCCAAGGGACCCGGGACGGCTGGTGGCCAGCAGCAGCAGGAGGCTGCTCCTCCCTGGGCGGGAAGGGTGGAGGGGACCCCAGGCAGGGCCGTCCCGCAGGAGTCGTGGAGGTGCCTGAGCAGAGCCACTCCAGGAGTCCTGGCTGGTGCTGCGGCAGACGAGTGTCTGACCTGCCACTGGCTCCCAGTAGCTGAACCCAGTCCAAACCAGAGGAAAAGGAGCTCAGGAGCAGGTGTTAGAGGTCAGCCTCTTGGGGTGCAGAGAAAGGTGGAGAATGAATAGGGATTGGGTAGGAGCAGATGGAGAACTGGCACATGTATGGGGGGAAAATGCGTGTGTGGTTTTAAAAATCGAATGTTATTGCTTCCTTTTTGCAGAAGCAACCTCAGGGACTCTGTGCGTGGCTGGCTCACTTTGTGATGCTGCTGCAACACTTGCTAACACTGCCTCACGATCATGGGTTACAGCTCTGCCAGCAAGGCCGTGAGTACGAAGTAGGGGCCAAGCAGCGGGTGGAGGTGCCACACAGCATTTTTCTTCGTCACATTTCACACTTCGTTTCTGTGTTGCCACTTGAAGCAGCGTGGACCTCCTGACGGAACAGGTCCAGTCTCTGTGTTAGGGCCACCTGACTTGTGACATACAGGTTTTGAACTTTGGGTCTGAAAGATGAACTAAGTCATTGATGCCTAGTAGGGGTGAGAGTATCTTAGAGAACATGACATCTGAATATGCATGGGACCCGTGTGTTTGAAACACCACGAGGTACCCTGGCCGGGTAGCTCAGTTGGTTGGAGTGTCGTCCCAATGCACCAAGGTTGTGGGTTCGAGCCCTGGTCCGGGCACATACAAGAATCAACCAATGAATGCAGAAGTAAGTGGAACAACAAGTTGATGTTTCTCTCTCCCCCTTCTTTCTCTAAACCAACCACGAGGCTACTTCGCAAGTATAAGAGGTTTGCACTGTTTTGTTAAAACCTAGTTAGTTTGATCTCTGATTACTTAGCAATTTATACAGCTTTTCGTTCTTTTTTTAAAAAAATATGTTTTTACTGATTTGAGAGAGAGAGAGGAAGGGAAAGGGAGAAACATTGATGAGAGAGAACCATCCATTGGCTGCCTCCTGCACGCCCCCCAGTGGGGATGGATCCCACAACCTGAGCATGTGCCCTGACTGTGAATCAGCTGACAACCTCTCAGTGCATGGGACAACAGTCAACCAACTGAGCCACCCCGGCCAGGGCTATACAGCTTTTCAAAATTATTAAGACAGAAAAAAAATTTTTCATTTTGGCAGGGAAGTTGGCCTGACTGCAAGGTTATCACACACATACAAGAGAAACCTGGCAAGTGCTTACAAGAGAAACCTGGCTTGTTGAGTGAATGAATGAATGAATGAATGGGTCTTGCTAGTAGAATTAAATAGGCCTTTCATTTCATGTTTATTATCAGTGCATCAATACAGAACATTTCTTAATGATTAGCGACATGTGGATATCAAGTTTTTCCAAACACCAAGTGCTAGTATGTTCTGGTAAATTTCAATCCCCCCCCCCCCCCCCAAATAACACAATTTCGGGAGATGGTGATACCATCGGCATAATTCACTCAAATTACAAAAATGTCAATACTGAACATCACACACATGTAAAAAGACTCCTCAAAAACTCCATAATATTAAACTACAGAATTCACTCTGGAAATGTAGGCAGTTAGTTTTCAAATTTTGACTTTAAGATTTTTTTTTTTATTAAAAAATATGGAGAGGAGTGTGTTGAGAGAGGTGGAGAAGATGGACCTTCTGGTCGATGGATTCAACATGTCTGAGCAAGGATATGTTATAAATAAAAGTCTCCGTGAGATGAACACATGAGCAGTTCTTGCATCAGCTGCACCCACGGGAGATGTCTCGTCTTCTGGAAGAATGCTCATTTATACAGAATCTTCTGTAAGATGGAGTTGGCCACCTCCAAGGATTCCTCCTTTACTAGAACAATATCATAAGAGTCCATGTACTTGTCTAAAAGCTCATCCACCTGATCAACAACAAAAAAACC